>NC_133326.1:50137491-50503741 GCF_042186555.1 Aquarana catesbeiana | reverse complement strand
GTCGGCATTTCCGAAGGACTCAGAAATAGAACATGTTCTAAATCTTAATGTCGGTAATGCCGATGGAGTTTAGCCCGTTGGCAAGTCCGGCCGTGTGTACACGGCATTAGACCCCTCTCACACTGGGGCAGTACAGGCGTTTGTAGTAAAACGCAGCTAGTTTTAGCGCCACTTTACCGCTGTTCTAGCGGGGAGCTTTTAACCCCCCGAAGGAAGGGTTAATGGCGCCCATGTTGTGGCGCTGCCGAAGCTCTTTGCAGGCACTTCGGCAGCAATGCCCATTCATTTCAATGGGCAGGGGCGGCGTGGGAGCGCTGTATACACCATTCCCCCACCGTACCAAAGATGCTGCTTGCAGGACTTTTTTTCCTGTCCTGCAAGCGCACTGCCCCAGTGTGAAAGCACTCAGGCTTTCACACTGGGGTGGCTTGAGAGGCGCTTTTTAGGTGCTTTACAGGCGCTATTTTTAGCGATAAAACGTGTGAAAAGCGTCCCAGTGTGAACGGGGTCTAAGGGAAGGGCTTTTTTTAACTTTAGTCAGAGCTGCTCAGTTGGTTTTTGTCTACAGACATCCCTTATCTGCACAGTTTTTTGGCAAAGGTGAACTAACCCTTTAGCCATGTCCAAATCACATGACAAGTCTCACCCCATTGTCGGCAATGGGATCATTCAAATTACCGTAACTCATGTCGCAGCGACCCTTTGAAAAAGGTTCTTGCACTACTTTTTGCTGATTTCATTGCGACTTGCATAGACTTCTGTTAACCGAAGTCGCAAGCTGCAATGAAATCTGAGGTTCAAATCGCACTGATCTGCGTCTTTGAAAACACGCTGAAGTAGTGCGCTTTAAAGGGTGGAAGAGGTGGTCCCAGGCATGGTTCACTTGGGGTCTGGTACGGTTTGCTTCAGTGTGAGTGCAAACCATACCTGAGCACAGAACTCTTCATAGATGACTAAGCACGGAAGTAGGGATCACTGTGGTGTGGTTGGCAAAGGTGATGATGTAAGTTTGCCCGGGAACACTTCCTTTTAGCCCAGTGTGAATGAAGACCGGGGGGAGAGGGCAAAAGAACTCAGGCAGGGTTCAGGTGTTAACCAGTCCCAGCGTGAGTGTACCTTTATTTTTTCAGGAGCTTTGCTGTTTTAATCCATTAGACACTTTATACATTTTTAAAGTGCTTATGAAGGGGGGTTCTCTGGCTCCCAAACGTAATGGCTATACCTATATAATTTGTCTGTATAATAATATCACTTGGAGTCTCAAAATCTCATGACAATTGTCTGGTGCTTTTTTTGGTATAACATGTGGATTTCTCTAATTGGGTGGCACTATTCGTTAGAGATGGGGGTGTTTGCATACTGTGTTCGCAATTTTTCGCCTGTGGTAAATTTTAACCGATATGGAGCGATCGAACGCTACACACTCAAGGAAATTGGGAAGCACACCAAGGGCCCCACAACCATGTGCAATGCAATGTGTTTGTCAGCAAAATGGGGTTAAAACGGGCGGTGAGGAGGCATCACATAGTTTCCTCACCACCTGTCATTAACCTCTAAGGCTGGCCATACACTATTCAATTTTCCTGTTCAACTTTCCTTTAGATTTACCAAAACCATATAATAGGAGGTCAAACCTAAACACTTTCAATTTGGATGCAATCAGGCAGGCCCTTGTACTACATAGTTGAAGGTAAATCTAAAGAAAATTGAACAGGAAAATTGTATGGTGTATGGCCAGCTTAAGCCCCGATTCATATTGCTGCGGCTTCAAAGTCGCATCCCAGCGTGACTTCGGCACGACTTGAATGCAACTTCTTTAACAGAAGTCAAAGCAAGTCGTACCGAAGTCAGGCCAAAAGCAGTGCAGGGACTTTTTTCTAAGTCAGAACAACTTAAGTTGCACCAATTAGAAAGGTTCCATTGCACTGAATGGGTTGTGACTTCTGATGCGACATGTGCTCTAAAGTTGGAACTGGGCCTTAAAGTGGTTCTAAAGGCAGAAGGTTTTTTTTTTTTTTATCTTAAAGTGATTGTAAATAATCACCTTGTAAAACACATTCCGTTTAAAATAGAAATGAAAGGCAAAATTTTTTTATATAGATATAAAAAAAAAAAAAATTATACATTTTTCCCTTTTTTTTTTATAAGTGATCACATTCTCTCTGTTCTCAACTGCATAAGAGCTGGGGGGAGGAGAAGCAGAAGAACCCTGAGCTTCCCAGTGAATGGCTGTGCAGTGGGGGGCGTGTCAGGACAAGTCTGATCATTGGAGGAGAGTAAGCTGAGTTCCCAGCAAAGCTAGAGAATTGACCACGGTTTGTTCTCTTGCTTAGTGTGGTCAGTTTTTAATAGGAAAGCAGAAGGACTGGCAGGAACACCAGGGATTTCACACAAAGGAAGCAATACAAAGAGAACATGATACTTCCTCATACAAGTACACAGTACAGCAGCCACATATCAGGAATATAAAATAATGTTGGGGTAACAAATGCTTTAATGCATTCTATGCATTAAAATAAAAAAACCTTCTGTGTGCAGCAACCCACTCCAGCCCCCCTAATACTTACCTGAGCTCATCTTGATCCAACGATGTTGCAGGAGAGTCCCGATTCCCCATGACTCTCCCTCCTCATTGGCTGAGATGGCAATGCAGTTGGCGCCCGCAGCTGTCAATCAAAGTCACTGAGCCAATGAGGAGAGAGAGGGGGTGGGGCAGAACCACGCTCCGTGTCTGAATGGACACAAAGAGCAGCGGCTGTGCTTGGGTGCCTCCCTAGCAAGCTGCTTGCTGTGGGGGCACTCAGCAGGAGGGAGGAGCCAAAAGCACCATCGAGAGACCTGAGAAGAGGAGGATCTGGGCTGCTCTGTGCAAAACCACTGCACAGAGCGGATAAGTATAACATGTTTGTTATTTTTAAATGAAAAAAACTGAGACTTTATTATCCCTTTAAGCAAGATCTGAACGTGGATCGGGCTTCACAGAAAAGGGAGATTTAGATGCACATCTAAATCTACTCAAAATATGTGGGGATCAGTAAGTTTACAAATGTCAAGATCATTCAAAGTAATAGGAGTAAGCTAAAAATAACTGAAATACAATGCGGAAGTGAATATATGATTTTATATTTTGACCATAGAAATGCTTTAAAGCTGAGTTCCAATTATTTTTGTGTTTATTGAAAGTCAGCAGCTACAAAAAGTGTAGCTGCTGACTTTTAATAAACACACACTCACCTGTCCAGGGATCCAGAGGTGTGCTCACCCCAGCTGGCCCTTCTCCCCATCTTCTCTCTCTCAACTGTGGGCACCCGGCTTTCATACCTTGCAGGTTCACAGCCGGGTGCCCACTGCACATGTGCGAGTTGCACTGCGCCTGCTGAATGGTCTTCTGGGAACTGTGATGTGTCCCAGAAGACTACAGGGAGGGAGGGGGACAGGAGAACTAGGTGATCCGAGCGGAAGTGGAAGCGGGTACCTGTCAAAACTAGGTACCTGCTCCCCCACACCCAAAAAAAAAAATGACATGCCAAATGTCGCAGGGGAGGAAAAGTGGTTGTAAAGTCTCATTTTTTCACCTTAATGCATTCTATGCATTGAGGTGAAAAACCTTCTGTGCTGCAGCTCCACCCCCCCAGACCCCACCCCTCTTTTTTTTCTTAGACCCCTTTCACACTGGAGGCGTTTTTCAGGCGCTTAAGGGCTAAAAGTAGTGCCTGAAAAATGCCTCTCCTGCAGCCCCAGTGTGAAAGCATCTTTGGGGCGGTGGAGGAGCCATGTATACAGCAAAATTGTCACTTTGTTTTGTTTATAGCGCAAAAAATAAAATCCGCAGAGGTGATCAAATACCACCAAAAGAAAGCTCTATTTGTGAGAAAAAAAGGACGTCAATTTTGTTTGGGTACAACGTCGCATGATTGCGTCAGTTAAATCGACGCAGTACCCTATCGCAAAAAATGGCCTGGTCATTAAGAGGGAAAATCTTCTGGGGCTGAAGTGGTTAAAAAAAGAACGAACCTTTACAACCCCTTTAATAACTTGACATCCACACTATAGTCGAAAGACGGCTCTGCATAGAGCGAACGGCGCGCTCTGTGATCGCCGAGTTCTTCAGACTCAGCAGATCACAGAGCAAGGTAAAGAGCCAATCACAGCAGGCCCTTTACCACGTGATTAGCTGTCAGCCGATGAAGTAAATGTAACGGAAGTAAACAGAAGCCGGTTATCTTTGCGCTGTCAGCGGTAAACGGCTTCTGTTTGAGGGACAACGGTCTCCTAAGTACCAACCAGTGCAGCATATCTGTGCCCTCCAGTGCCAACTATCAGTGCCCATCAGTACCTCCTGATCAGTGCCCAACAGTACCTCCTGATCAGTGCCACACATCAGTGCAGCCTCCTGATCAGTGCCCACCAGTGCCGCCTCATCAGTGCCCATCAGTGCCACCTCATCAGAAATTGGAAATTGGCCTGGCCAGGAAGGGGGTATAAGTGCCCAGGAAGCAAGTGGTTGAAGTGGAAATTCCCCTTTTGGGTGAAGTTGCGCTTTAATGAATTCAATGTGTTAGGGACTTGGTGTGTGTTCACACTGAACTTGAGTCAGCTAATACAACAAAACAAAACAAAAACTCTTGCGCATAAATGTATAAGCCCGACAGTTCAAAGTTCTCGATGGATGGTAGCTTTCAGCCTTGCTGCCCTCAAAGATAGGGAAATCCTAACATACAGACAAAAAACAGAAAAGAGAGGGCGCACCGGCCTAGTGCATTATCTTTAAAAAGGTTTATTAAAACAGAAAACGTAAAAGTACTACTCACAAGGGTAGATAAAAATCACGCATAATAGTCAAGTGATGGTAGCAGTCTCCAGACCTATGGACAAGACGTGCAGACCGCTGCTGTCTGACGCGTTTCGAAGGTAGCACCTTCTTCTTCAGAGCCTAGTAGGTTAAGATAATGCACTAGGCCGGTGCGCCCTCTCTTTTCTGTTTTTTGTCTGAACTTGAGTCAGCTCCCTGGGAATGCAGCACATAACCTGAGGAGCTGTTCTCGACATGGTTCATGCACGGTGAAGCGCACCATTCAGAACTGTTTGTGCTTTGCATTTTTAATTCTATTACACCCATCTTTATATGAACCCTCATCAGCGCAATATAAAGTGTTAGCTCACCTTTACTAAAAAAGACTGCCTACGCAATTCATGAATCTAACCATTAGTCATACGGGGGGTGGTGGCGCCCGTGCGCCCTTAATGGGCATATGCTCACAGGTCCAGCTGATCCTGCGTTGTCCTCTTGCAATAAACCAATTGTTCACCACAAGCCAGATCCCATGCCACCATCTTCTATAGCTGCATCATCAGGGGACTGTTGTCTCTTCTTGCTGATGATGTTCATACACCATGGTGAATCTTTAGGGAGCTGGCTGCAAGAACTGAGAAGAGCCACCTGAAGATGCGCCTTGTTGCATGTGCAGTACAGAAACCCAGGCTCCCTGAGATCTATAACCTTGGCATCCCAGGAGGCTGTTTGCCAGAGGAACGTTATTTTCGCATTTATTTATTTATTTATTTCAGGTACTTATATAGCGCCGTCAATTTACGCAGCGCTTTACATATATATTGTACATTCACATCAGTCCCTACCCTCAAGGAGCTTACAACCTAAGGTCCCTAACACATTTATAAATGCTAGGGCCAATTTAGACAGGATCTGATTGACCTACCAGCATGTCTTTGGAGTGTGGGAGGAAACCGGAGTACCCGGAGGAAACCCACGCAGGCACAGGGAGAACATGCAAACGCCAGGCAGATGGTGTCGTGGTCGGGATTCAAACCAGCGACCCTTTTGCTGCTAGGTGAAAGTGCTATTCACTGCACCACTGTGCTGCCCTTACATGGGTGAATCTTCGAAGTACCAACTGATGTTCCTGGGAAAAAGGAATTTGGGGAGAAAAAAAAATTATATTCATTTGTGAGAGTGGGAGGGGAAAGGAGTGCAAGCAGAAATAAAATCAAAAATACTTACCTCTGTTTCAACAGTCCGACATCCGCAAAGCCCCTCTTTGCCATCTTCTCCCTAGCTTCTTCTGGTTTCCGGTCTTTGGTCATCATAATTGGTCAGCACAGGGTTACATCACCTTTGTGCAAGCGCAGGAAAGCAGTCACCCGACACGCAGGCATTTTGAATGTGCAGCTCAATGTAAATTCTACAGAAGATTGCAAAGAGGCAGGTAAGTGTATTTTATTGCAGAAGAGACGGGGCATGTCTCACCTACAATGAAGAGCCTGCCTGTTCACATTTTTTTTAGCTTTAGTTCCCCTTTAAGTGAATGAGGAGGGTGAAGGTCCGCTTCAAGAAGATAAGCAGCTACACTTTAGTAATAGTTAATGTATAACTATATGCAAAACTTATTTTTTTAGTTTTGAATAGAGTGCAGAGGGATTAGAACACCTGTCAGGTTTTATTGCTGTCTGTGCCCCCCCACCACCTTAAGGAGATTAATCCTTTCTATTTGTCCTGTTTATCATTACCACATTATCATTGAAAGTGAAAGTAAAGAAAATCCCAAATCTTGGGTTGTCCCAAAAAAGGAGAAATCTTCCAACTGGGACACTAGTTCTGGAGACCTGGGGGTCCTCAAGGGATTCCCTTAAATTGCAGGGATTTCCTCTCACTTCCTGTTTGGCTATGAGACAGGAAGTGAAGGGAAATCTCTTTAATGGGAAACAGATGGTGAAAAAACATCTGACAGCTTATAACCCTCCCTTACGCTAGCCAAAATGAAAAATAACGTTTTGCCTATAGTTCTACTTCAAAGCAGTAGTAAACTCTTGGAGGAAAAAAGTTTTCTCCTGCAAGGCAATATGGCAATATCATAATGTGTTAGTATGTACCGCATATAAAAGACTTACCTGCGCTGTCACCCCTTCAGAGGCTTCCATCTTCACCCAGTCTTCCTTTTGGGTTCGCAGGCTACAGCCGCTTAAATGGCCAAGCAGCGATGACATCACTCCCGTGTATGCGGGATTCTCGGCCATGGCACAACTTTGAAGGAACGGCACGAGCATGCCGTTACTTCAGAGTGCATGAGCCAATGATGTCACTGGCTGCTGCTCGCTACAACATCTCCTAAATGGTGCACGTTTAGGAGATATTCATTTTATCTATAGGTAAGCTTTATTATAAGAGCAAATAGAACATAGGATGGGACTTTGACGGAGCAAGAAACAAACCAAGGAAAATATGTTAATAAAAAATGTTCAAAATGTATTATATATTTAAAACAAAGTCATATTTTTAAAAGACATAAGCTTAACCCTATGGATATGGTTCATGAACTTGTTTAAAGTGGCATAGTGTTGAATCCCGACATGTTTCGCCCTGTGTATTGAGCTTCCTCAGGGGGATGCTATCCGCATAGGGTATCAGCCTTCTGATAAAATAGAATATACAAACATAATACCGTAATTAGTACACAATACATTTTTCATATATATAGTTATCAAATCATTTACATTTCATTGAACTATTATGTACATGTGTGCATATATAAGCCATCCGACATACTTAACCTGTATTTCTGAAATAGAACTTAAAATAAGGTCATAAATGTATACAAAAAACTTGATGAAGTGCTAAATCCACTGAAAAGCCTACAGGTGGCCACAGGAGGCAGATAAAGACTAAAAAATGATAACAAATAAAACCAACACCAATAAATAATAATCATCAAAAATTAGAGAGCATGCTAGCACTACATTATTTCAGAGAAAAAACAACACAGCGGGGGCAGGGATCACAAAGCAGGTTGATGCTGATAGTATCCTTAGGTTTAAGCTCACGTCTTTTAAAAATATAACTTTGTTTTAAATATATAATAAAATTTGAACATTTTATCTTAACATATTTTCTTAACACATTTTCCTTGGTTTGTTTCTTGCACCGTTATAGTCCCATCCTATGTTCTATTTGCTCCAATAACACTGGGATGAGGTGCTTTATATTGTGTGAATCTATCCACATCTGGTCTACATCAAGCTTTATTATAAGCTTACCTGTAGGTAAAAATTAAAAATGTGGAGTTTACTACCACTTTAAAAAACTAGATCATGCTGAGAAAACTATTCGCCAGAAGCAATCCTGCACCATCTTCTCTCATTACTTTACAATACGCGTTTTACAATATTTCTACTACTGCCAGACATCCCTTACCTCTTGAATCTTTTCCTATTGGACTGTTAGCTTTTTTAGGAAGAGTTCTCACATTGATTTGTCTGTGTTGTAATGTTATTGTTATAGACCTGGTGTTTTGTACATAGTAGGTGTTGATGCCACATATACCAATAATGGTCATCATAACTGCAGAAGATGCCGTATTCAGGCAGCACCGATTGTATATGCATCGTTACATCTTACTTAGCCATAGCTGGTGAAAACCAGACAAGTGCATTTAGCTGAATTAAGCAATCTCTGGCCACAAACTGAGAAGTGGATTTCATCACCTTACTTGGTAAATGTCATAGCATGTGATAGTGTTAGACTGCAATGCATGATGAGGATATGGAAATCTACATGAAGCGTTGTTTCCCAACTCTGAGGACCCCATAGGATAAAGATCGGAAGTAATGTTCATTGTCTTGTCTGACAAAGCAACATACTCCGAAAAAATTTCAACAGAGCAAGATGTCCTTTTCCTGGTTGTGTGAGAGAACCGAGGAACTTGCTATTGAGACACAAACTATATGCATAGGAGAGAGTTCATCAAAAAAAAATAAAAGTAATGTGAATCTGCCAGAATGTTTAGTGTAACAGCATTTGTTACATCCTACAAACTGCTCTTTTAATGAAGTTAAACAATGGATAAGGTCTCACGCACACAGATGTCTAGACCAGGGTTTCTCTACTAGGGTTCCTTCAGAGGTTGCTAGGGGTTCCTTGAGCAATGAGCAATTTCTGTCTCTCAGATAAGTTCCCACTGTCACCATTATTTTTTTTTTTTTTAGCTATCTGTAAGGAGGTAATTCTTTCCAATGATCACAAGGTGTAAGGAGCATTCTTCCCACCGACCATCACACTAATGTTTCATGAATTGTAGATATAGTAATTTTTAGGAAGGGATCCCTGAGACCAGAAAGTTATTTCAAGGGTTCCTCTGCATTGAAAAGGTTGGGAAAGGCTGGTCTAGAGGCTTCAAAGTCCTTTCCCATGCCCGGGGAGCCACAACTGCACTGTACCGTCATCCATACAAGTGAATGGCTCTACTCATGTAGATGCTAATGGCTTCTACATCAGCATGTACCCACACTGGCACATATGGCATATTTCCCAAAAAGAGAACTTTCCTCTTTGGAAAAATACACCATATGTACATGTGTGGGTAAATGCTGATGCAGAGGTCATCGACCTTTATATGGGTATGGCCACGCACAGTCATTTACTTGTTTGGGTGGGTATCCGGGGCACTGGTGGCTCCCCAGGCACACAAAGCTGCCAGAGATCTTCAGTTAGAGTACTTTGATGCCTCTACATGTCTGTGCGCATAAGGCATGAGAGGACAGGTGCATTAATTATTCTGGCCATATATGTTACAATAAATGATCAATCATAGTGTAGTGTGTAGCGCTCTAACAGACAGGTTATTAGGATCGTTAGATAAATTTAGTTTTTGTGGATCCTCTGTCACCAGTGGAGCAGCTTGTGATTGCTTTGGGCTGTTCAGGGCTCCATGGGCTGCGGTTTGATTGTTTCCCCCTGCCTTCTGGAGGATTCTAGGATGTAGTGGGCTGCAAAGGCAAATCAGCAACCTGAATATTTATAATTCAGCCTATACCTGGGGGAGGGTTCCCAGAAGGTGACTGGGGGTGCATAAATAGTCTGGCGTCTGGAGCTGCTGGTCCTTGTCCAGGAGTAAAGTTTCCAGCCTGAAGGGCTGCTGCCCTTCTAGGCAGCCTAGCTGAAATTCTACATGTGCTCACCAAGGTCCCAGCTATGCTAAAGCCGGGGGGTCTGTTTGCTAAAAAATCTCTGGAACTAATCAAGGGATTTCACTAGGGATCTGGTCTGGTGAGTTCACTGGAGAAATGTCGGTCTGACATTGGAAGAAGTCATCCAAGTATCCAGGGATGTTGTGAGTACAGACCTGAGTGCAGTGCCTGGTGACTGTTGCTCCTGCTATCCCTTGTGCATCAGTACTGTAGCTTGGCTGGCCTGGGAATTTCTGATGGTGTCTCAGTGCTGTCTATTTTCTGGGCCATTACTAAAGGGACTGTCCTAAAGAGAAGCAACAAGGTGAATAGTGTCCTCTTGTTACTGTTCAATGCTTATGGAGTATCCCACAACTCCCTATACCCTATCCAAGTTTGTTCAGCAATCAATCTAAAAAAAAGACAACCCCTAGACTGTTCAATGAGCACTAATCTGGAGAAGGAACCTGTGGCTGGGGTTAGCCCTACAATAGATTAGATCATTTCAAGCGATTTTTCAAATAAAACAGTCACTCCGCACAATGATGCGAAGGACTGGACCAGCTGGTTTTGGTTGAATGGAATCAGATTTTCTGCCAGAACCAATTTTCATTGAAAGTAAGATCAGTTCTGTATAACAATCATTATATTTTGAATGGTTTTAGGTGTTAGATGTAAGGACAGCATTCTAGAACAGCTAACAGTGATTTGTGATAATAACTGGAACTGAGGTATTACCCTCCCCCAAGTGCCACCACAAGTGGTATCTGGCCCAATTACTGTGTGGTGTAGTAGTGGTGTCTTTTGAGAAATTACAGTGTTATGGAATTATTTCTGATTGGGACTCTAAAAACAGAAGTTAATACTGCAGCTGCAGGAACAGATTCACAGGACGCAATCACTGTGTTTAAAATGTCCGTTCTGAGCCAAAGTTTATTATTACATGTGTAGCAATAACTCTCGGTGGAGCTGCTGGTTTAAAGCGGGCTTGTTACCTTCACTCTCGACACCCCTGCTTCACCGGCACCGGGTCTAGGGTTCCGTTGAGTTTACCTCTGGACGGTAAAAGCACCAACACTTGAGTACGTTTTCAATGCTTTGTTGAACCAAGTAACGAAGGAAGTAGCAGGAAAGAGGCAGGAGGGAAGCTACAGGGAAGCTCAAATACCTTTCTTTAAGGCCCCTTTCACACTTGGGCGGTAGGGGGCGTCGGCGGTAAAACAGTGCTATTTTTAGCCCTGTTTTATCGCAGTATTCGGCCGCTAGCGGTGCTGTTTTAACCCCCCGCTGGTGGCCGAAAAAGGGTTAAAACCACTCGTACAGCGCGGCTATAGCCGCAGTATTGCCGCGTTATAGCCGCGTTGTCCCATTGATTTCAATGGGCAGGAGCGGTGAAGGAGCGGTGAATACACCGCTCCTTCACCGCTCCAAAGATGCGGCTCGCAGGACTTTTTTTACCGTCCTGCCAGCGCACTGCTTCAGTGTGAAAGCCCTCGGGCTTTCACACTGAACAAACAGCGGAGGCTGTTTAGGGGTGGTTTGCAGGCGGTATTTTTAGCGCAATAACGCCTGCAAACCCCCCCAATGTGAAAGGGGCCTAAGATTCTTGAGAACGTCCTTTAAAGTTGAATATTGTAATCAGATGCAATCCCCTTGTGGGACACAATCTTTGCTCGCCTGGATAGGCCTCTCTCACTTGCCTAGCAGCCAGTACGTAGCACGAACAAAAGTCTCTGGCACAGACTTGCTTGAAATAAATCCGTACAATCCTCTGCCACAGGATGTATTAAACTTTGCGGTGAATGTCAGACACAGTACTTGAACCTTTAAGCCAACCCGGCAGTACTATGCTGTAGAACTACTTTAGGATACGTCCTACAACCGAGTCACCAGGCCCCTCTCCAGACCAGCACTCTGCATGATCCTTCCATGAGGGTCCTCCCCTGGGATCTTCTCGGTTGTCCAGCTTCTTCACTCTGGATAGACAGCTCAGGACCATTCCTCGGCTGCTGTGGTAGGCCCCAGACATGCTTCTGGGCCCACCCACGCGCCGCCGGAACGGAGGAACGCGAGGTAGCACTCTAACGCATACCTGTCGGCCAGGAGGGCCAGCAGGTGGCTGTGAACGAACCCCAAAACATGGCGTTTGCCCCATAAATACCCTCTCCCAGAATGCAACTCGGAGGACCACCTCCACCGAGTTGTCTCCGGGACAGAGGAGCACCAATACGCTTCGACACGTTGCCTTTTCAACACTAGCCAATGGTAACAGCGACACCCACCGGCTCAGTGTGGAACCACACGCAACGTCAGCCAAGCTGGAACAGAGGCAAATCTAACTCCCCTAATGAACAATTCACCAAATTTACCTATCAGTTGGTAGATCATAAATCTACCAGCGCTACACACGTTATTTTATACATAGATAAGAAAGGGGTGGTGTGATATGTTATTAAAAACTAACAAATAGAAATAAATTATTAAAAGCTAGCGAATAGAACAATTGCAAAAGTAAAACCTTGAGAGGGGAGGGGGAAGTAGAGACAGAGAGAGCTTCTAGCAGCAGATGTGTCTGTGTGTTAGGTGAAGGTTACAGATCACATTTCAACAACATGAACAAAATGGAGTCTCTTGTGCTTAAATGAACAGTACAGTGAATGTCCATATCATTTCCCTCCTTTTTTTTTATTTGACACCATTCTTCTCCACGTTACATTCAGCCGATTGCTGGTAACTCCTGTTACATTGGCGCAGAGAGACGGCATCCTGTTCAGCTCTCTCCTAGTTTTCTCAGAATAATATGTTTTATTAGGGCTGGTGGACCATTTGTTGGTACAGTGGGTAGTCACACAGAGGCATAGCCTGATGAGGAAGTAAATAACATGAGAAATAGGAACATCACAATGTAAGTGCCTAGTTTCTGTAACCATGTTGCTATGCCATATAAAAAGTCACCAAAGCCTCCTAATCCCTTAAAGGGGTTCCATCCATCTTTAGCAATGTCTCAGGCCTTATTCTGTGGTTCTCTTATCTTAGCAAGATTCCCTTTAATAATGTCCTCGTTATCAGAAATGTATATACAACAGTCAGTGTGAAATACCTTACACATTCCACCTTGAGCTGCAGTGAGATAATTTAGCGTTAATCTGTGCTCTAACACTACTTTTTTAAGCTCAGCCATTTCTTCACTTAATAAACCTATATCAGTGGTAGTAAGGTTAATAATCTCATCTACAATTCTAGTGTAATTATTTATTCGTTTCATTGCTTCAATTCCCCATCCTGTCCAGGAAGCGAACCATGACCATCCCATGTCACCTTCAGTGAACAGTTCCCTTTTGAACACTAAAGGGTATTCTGGACTTTGATCTGGTCGCACTGTATCTTTGCGAACAGCCGAAGCAGGTGCTAACTTTCCAATATAACATGTACCTGTAACATCAGTAGGAAGCCAGGCATAAGCTTTATCTCCACATATATAATATAACCCTCTACGTATGGATGTTATACCTGCTCCTAAAAAACTGGAAGCAATAACATGGAATCTCAGGTAACCGATAATTTCACATATTGGGAACTGTGAGCAATTTGTACTATAAAGGGTTCTATTTAGTTCTGGATCTGGGATATAATAATATTGACCATAGTTTCCTCCATAAACTGTAATCTTTGCTCCAGTGCAATCTGAATTGCCCAACCGTGTACATTTAGTGTTAAACGGGCATGTAATGTTTAGACAAGTCTGTGGAGTGTCTATCTGTTTTGAAACCATCAAAGGTACTGATCTGTGCTCATTAGCTGTGGAGACTATGTATGAGCCATTTATTCTGGTCCTGTTTAGATCAGTGAAGTTGAGAGGCATTGCTATCATGGGTATTGTTCCTGTTTGGGGATGTAAGTGAGAGGACACCCAGCAGTTACTAGCGTTGCTATGGGTGGCATACAATTTTAACTTTTGGATGAAAGGGTTATTTTTCCATGTCTCAGTTCTCACAAACAACAAAAAGAACAGAAACATCATTTTTGCAAAGGATATCATCACTTTTCTTGCAGTGACTGGCGTGAATCCAGATGGGCTTTCCTTCCAACTTGACAGCGGAACCGGTTGTCACAAGCACCAAATGTAGTCCTTCAAATTTTGGTTCTAGCGGCTTTCTGACGTGTTGCTTGACCATCACCCAGTCACCTGGTTGG
This sequence comes from Aquarana catesbeiana, assembly GCF_042186555.1. NCBI lineage: Eukaryota > Metazoa > Chordata > Amphibia > Anura > Ranidae > Aquarana > Aquarana catesbeiana. The sequence continues at coordinate 50,489,590 of NC_133326.1, read as the reverse complement.
ATTCTGTCAATACCTAAAACAGCATCTGGGTTGATAATAGATTTATTAACACCTTCATGTATTTTATTCAATGTTCTTTGCAAAATCTGAACATATTCTAACAGACTAGAGTGAGAAGCCTGCAACTGTTGGGAAAAATAAAGCCCTGTTTTTGGAGGCCTTCTGAATAAAATCTAATAGGGGGACAGCCCATGTGGTTGTTTAGGGGTAGTTTTTACAGAATATAGGGCTAATGGCAAAGCTTCCACCCATCCTTTTCCTGTATCTGCTTTAATTTTTGCACATCTGTTTTTTAAAATTCCATTAAGTCTCTCAACTTTACCACTAATTTGTGGATGATAAGGTGTATGGAAAGCTTGCTGTAATATTAGTATTTCAGGTACTTATATAGCGCTGTCAATTTACACAGTGCTTTACATATACATTGTACATTTACATCAGTCCCTACGCTCAAGGAGCTTACAATCCAAGGTCCCTAACTCACATTCATACATACTAGGGCCAATTTACCTACCAGCATGTCTTTGGAGTGTGGGAGGAAATCGGAGTACCCGGAGGAAAGCCACACAGGCAAAGGGAGAACATGCAAACTCCAGGCAGGTAGTGCCGTGGTTGGGATTCAAACCAGCGACCCTTTTTACTGTTAGGCGAAAGTGCTACCCACTACACCACTGTGCCACCCAGTAAAATGGGTTTCTCTGTCACGCTCAATAGTTTCAGGAACTCCATATCTACAAACTATTTCATTCAAAATTTTCTTTGCTTTTGTTTTTGTATTTGCTTTAGCTACCGGCCAGCACTCAGGCCAACCTGAAAACATGTCAACAGACACTATAGCGTACTCATAGGTGCCTATTCTGGGCATCTGAATGTAGTCTATTTGAATTCTTTGGAAAGGGAAATCTGGTTTAGGAGAATGCTTTTGGGGAACATGGACAGGCCTCCCTGCCTTGTACAGAGCACAAGTGAGACATGAAGCACAAAACCTGGCTGCAAATGCACTAAATCCTGATGCTATCCAATAGCAGTCAGTAAGTGCCACCATGGTGACCTTAACAAGATGACTGACGCCATGTGCCAGTTGTGCTAAAACTGGCTACAAACTCCTGGGTAGATACCAACTGTTGTCAGCGCTCCACAGGCTCTGCTGATTTTGGGTAGTATTACATTTGATCCACTTATCCTTCTCTTCACCAGGGGCCCGGTTCTGCAACTGAATTAAAGTTTCTATATCCCACTGCTCTTGATGAGGGGAATCTGTTCCCGCTACCTCTGCGACCCCTACAGTGGGTGTGACTCCAAATGCCATAAGGGCAGCATCCTTTGACGCTTGGTCCGCTAAAGCAATTCCTCTGGCTGTCATAACATTCCCCCTTTCATGTCCTTTTACCTTCAAGGTAGCAACTTCTGCTGGTTTCTGAAAGCCGCTCTATGAGTTTTGCACATCTCCCTGGCTTCCCTGCACTAGTCAGAAAGTTCCGTGCTTTCCAAATAGGCCCAAAATCGTGAGCTATTCCAAATGCATATCTGCTGTCAGTGTAAATGTTTCACCTTTGATTCTCTAGGACAGTGATGGTGAACCTTGGCACCCCAGATGTTTTGGAACTGCATTTCCCATGATGCTCATGCATGGAAAATGTAGTTCCAGAACATCTGGGGTGCCAAGGTTCACCATCACTGGCCTAGGAGATGACATGCTTTGACTACAGCACACGACTCCGCTTCCTGTGCTGACATCTGGGGTATCAATGCTTCCTGGTGTAAAATGGTGTCTGTAGTGTTTACAGCAAACCCTGTGTCTGGCTGACCATCATCAGCGTAAAATCTGGAACCATCTACGAATAAGTGTGTGTCAGAATCTGATAAAGGCTCATCTTTTGCTGGTGTGACAGAGGCCCTTTCTACCTCCATCAGACCCATAGAATCATGAGAAAAACTCCCAGGTTCTACATCAGTACCATTTGTTGCATCTTCCTCATCACTTATAGGAAGAAGAGTTGCCAGATTTAAAGTAACACATCGTTTGCTAAATTCGATGGAGCAAAAAGAGCAGACTGGTACTTGTCAGATCTACTGGCAGACACATGTCTGGTATTTACTTGATTCCTGATTTCCTGTACTGCATGTGGCACATACAGGATCAGAACAGAATCTAGTACAAGCTCAGGTACTTTGTCTAGCAGCAAAATGCAGGCTGCTATGGCTCGCATACAACTGGGAGAGCCTTTGATGACAGGGTCTAATGAGGCTGATGCATACTAGACATGTGCGATTCGGTTGGTAACAAATAGATTTTCGTCCAAATTTGTTAGTATACGTACATTAGAGATCAATTCGAACATCCGTATAGCTGAAAGAACCAAAATATGAAAATTACAAAATTCCGAATAAGCAAAATAACGAACATGCGAAAATACGAACTTACGAACGGACAAACTTACGAAAATACGAAACTCCGAAACAGTAAGAAAGAAAATGACATCTAGAAGAATGATTTAAAAATATATATAAAAACACTGACTGCAAGCCACTAACAAAAATGTGCCGCGGCCAGTGTGTAACATGACAAAACTTCACTAGAGCATAGAATAATTCATATAAAGTGCAAGTACATTTCAAAAGTGCAAACAATAGTGCAATCTAAAATCTGTTAACGTCCAATATTCTCATAAAGTGCATACAACACAAAGTGCAATGTCCAAAAAGTGCAGTCAAGCTCCAATGAGAAGGGAGCAGATCTCATATAATAATTCATGCAAAAAGAAAAGAGAAAGTGCATGTGCATTAAATTTGATTGGTGTCCACTTCCTCCAATCACTAACACCATCCGCAGTGCGCCACTCGTTTCCCCCAGCCTCTCACCTCTAATGGAGACCCATATAAATCGAGCCTTATGAAATAAACCAGATCCCAGCAATCAATCAACTTCCAGTGATTGTCATGACAATAGCGGGGTTTTGGAAGATGGCATCCGGCTTAACCAATGCGGTGAGGACATGCAATAGAAAGGGGGTGCTCCATTGTGCAGTATTTCAAGCACATTTATTAAAAAGCAAACGCAGTAACTTACAGTTTAAAATTCCTATTTCCAGCTACAACAGAGTACTTCCGGTCTCGGTCGCGACTGGAAGTGACGACACCTGGCTCCTCCCTTACGCATTGCGTCACTGAACACGTGACTTCATCAAAGGGTGATTGCGTACTAAATTACGAATAGTGTACCGAATAAACGAAAATTATTATCTAACAAAATTACAAATTTCGAATCAAAGAAAATTAGACTAACGGAATTACGAATCATTTTGTATCAACGAAAATATACAAGTTACGAATCAACGAAAATATACAAGTTACGAAAATACGAACGAGTCCGAATATGAAAACTTGCGTCTTATGAAATTATGAATCGTTACGAATCAACGGAAATGTAAAGAAACTAAACGGAACAAATTTTTTTGTTGTGCACATGTATAATACATACATCACAGGCCTCTGTTTGTCTCCATGTAGCTGGGTGAGTACACCTGCAGCAAATCCATTGACTTCATGACAGAACAATGAGAAAGTCTAATGCAGCGTACACACGAGCGGACTTTCCGGCAGACTTGGTCCGGCGGACTGGACTCCGGCGGACAATTTGATTGTGTGTGGGCCCCAGCGGACTTTTTTTCCCCAAAAGCCTGACGGACCTAGAAATAAAACATGTTTTAAATCTTTCCGACAGACTCGAGTCCGGTCGAAAAATCCGCTCGTCTGTATGCTAGTCCGACTAACTAAAACCGACGCTAGGGCAGCTACTGGCTATCAACTTCCTTATTTTAGTCCGGTCGTACGTCATCTCATACGAATCCGTCGGACTTTGGTGTGATCGTGTATGTCCAAGTCCGTTCGTTTGAAAGTCCGGCGGACCTACGCTGCAAAGTCCGTCGGAAAGACTGTCGGACCTAGTCCGTCGAAAAGTCCGCTCGTGTGTACGCGGCATTAGTATAGTCAGTAAGTCCAATGGCGGGAGCTTCAGACAACATTTTAATAAGCTCCTAATAAGCCTCATATAGAGGAGTCATAAGTTCTGATGCATTTGGAATCCAGTCCCTACAATATCCCACTAACCCCAGGAAGGCATGTAGTTACCGTACATTTCTTGGTTTTTCTAATTTTTGTAGAGTTTTAACTCGATCTGGGGTTAGGTGACGGATTCCATGTGAAATGCAGTGACCCAGGAAGATCACTTTCTCTTGGCAGTATTGTAGCTTATCTTTGACAACTTTGTTGTTATTGTTATAGAGAAACATGAGAAGGCTTACTGTTTCTCTGCTACAGACGTCCTTTGTATCAGAACAAATAAGCAAATCGTCTATGTACTGAAGCCAAACTGTGTTTGAGTGTGAGGGGGACCATTGGTCCAACACTTGCTTTAACGCAGTATTATATTCAGAGGGGCTACTCACGCAGCCTTCGGGCAATCTTGTCCATGGGCATCATGGGTAAATGAAAAAAGGTGCCAGCAATCTGGGTGCAGGGGCACTGAAAAGAAAGCATTTGCAAGATCAATCGCTGTAAAGTAGGTGCTGGAGGCAGGTATTCCACTTAGTAAAGTGCGGGAGTTGGGCATGATTGGGGTGTCTGCCTCAATTATATTGTTAATGGCTCTCAAATCATGCACCATGCGGTATGTCACCTGCCCACCCTTCTTGTCTGGCTTCCTTCTTTGCAATTGGGAACATGCGTGTATTGGCTTGGGGCTTAATTGGTACAACAACCGTGCTGCTTTCAGTTGAGTGATCTAATCCTTTATCCCCTCAGTCGGAGCAATACTCGGTGGGTACTGTTTAATCTGTGGGAGATGGGCTCCTGGTTTAATTTTTTATCATAACTGGGGTGCAATCCAGCAGACCTACATCACATTTGCTGGTGGCCCATAAATCATGCAATGCATACAAGCAGATTTTGACTTTACCTTGCAGGTCAGGAAAAAAAAAAGTCACCCAGCAGTTTACTACCATTTAAATGCACTGCAACAGATAACTTAAAGGTTCACCTTTACAGAAAAATCTGTAAGGTGAACTTACACAGGACTCCCTCTATAGTTTGCATTTGTCTCAATTAAAAGTGCTGAGTGTCACTTCTGTCTGCTGCTTCATTCCTCTACTATATCAGTATGAGTCACTTCTGACAAGTTTTCCTGACACCAAGAGAAAAATGGTGACGGGGAGGGAAGGCCAACAGATTGACAGCCTCAGCTCTGTTCTTGTGTGCTGTGTGAGGGGGGTCATGTTCCTTCCCTCCAATCGGCTCTCAGAGCTCTCCTCACTGAGCTCTGCAGAGTGTAACTTCAGCTTTCTGCCCCCTTTTTTCTTAAATTACAGACACTTTATTAGGTACACCTTGCTAGTACCTGGTTGGACCCACTTTTGCCTTCAGTATATGGCAAATTCTGACCCCCACCATCTGAATGTCGCAGCTGACTCAGCAAGAGTCTTCAGACCAGGCAACACTTTTCCAATCTTCTATTGTCCAATTTTGGTGAGCCTGTGCAAATTGTAGCCGCAGTTTCCTGTTCTTAGCTGACAGGAGTAGCACCCGGTGTGGTCTTCTGCTGCTGTAGTCTTCTGCTTCAAGGTTCAATGTGTTGTGTGTTCAGAGATGGTATTCTGCATATCTTGGTTGTAACGAGTGCTTATTTGAGTTTCTGTTGCCTTTCTATCTCAAACCTGCCCATTCTCCTCTGACATCAACAAGGCATTTTCCTCCACACGACTGGATATTTTCTCTTTTTCGGACCATTCTCTGTAAATCCTAGAGATGGTTGTGTGTGAAATTCCCAGTAGATCAGCGGTTTTTGAAACACTCAGACCAGCCCGTCTGGCACCAACAACCATGCCACATTCAAAGTCGCTTAAATCTTTATTCTTCCCCATTCTGATGCTCGGTTTGAACTTCAGCAAGTCGTCTTCACCACGTCTAGATGATTACATGCATTGAGTTTCTGCCAAATGATTGGCTGATTAGCAATTTGTGTTACCAAGCAATTAAACAGGTGTACCTAATAAAGTGGCCAGTGAGTGTAAATTCAGCACTTTGAACAGGTGTGGCGCACGGGCGGTGCAGTCTGTGATCACCGAGTCCTGTTGGGAATCGGCTGATCACAGATCGGAGTAAAGGGCCACCTCATCAGTGCCCTTCAGTGCCTAACAGTCCCGCCTTATCAGTGCAGCCTCATCAGTGCACATCAATAAAGGAGAAAAATTACCTGTTTGCAAAATGTTATAACAAACTATGAAAACTGTTTTTTTTTTTTTTTTTTCAAAATTGTAGGTATTTTTTTGTTTATTTAGCAAAAAATAACCCCCATAGTAATTAAATACCACCAAAAGAGAGCTCTATTTATGTGAAAAAAAATGATAAAAATGTCATTTGGGTACAGTGTTGTATGACCGCGCAATTGTTATTCAAAGTGTGACAGCGCTGAAAGCTGCAAATTGGCCTGGGCAGAAAGGGGGTGTATGTGCTAGGGTTGCACCGATACTAGTATCAGTATCGGTGCCGATACCGAGTATTTGCACAAGTATCGGTACTCGTGTAAATACACCGATACCTGAAATGATACTTTCTGGCTCGACTCTTTGAGCTGTCAGTGGGTCTCCCCTGTGTTAAAGAAGTCCGATAATTGGAGCTATCAAAAAAAAAAAAAAAAAAGGATCCGGCAATGTTTATTAACAACATTGCTCAGCCCTGAAACACTAAAATAAAAGAAACATTGTTTCTTTTTGTATATTTCTGTTTCTTCCTCTGCAGATCAAAGGGATGAACAAATGTTCCTCTGTTTAACCGCTTAATAACCCTTAATTTACTCTAATCAGCCTTAATTAACTCCCTATTCTCCTCCATTTTTTTGTTCACATCTATTTTATAAACGATAAACAATGAAAAAATGTTTTTGTTTGCTTTGTTAGTGAATATTTTTACACATATATATTAACATATATTTACACATTTCACATTGAAAAAGCGCTAAATTAAAAAAAAAAATGAATTTATTTCATTTGTAAATAACTTTTTAATGCTTTGTACCATTGCTGACAGCTGAAGTTAAAACAAAACAGTTGTGGTAGGGATCGGTAATTGGTATCTGCGAGTACTAAAAAAAAAAGTATCGGTACTCATTGTAAAAAAAGTGGTATCCGTGCATCCCTAGTATGTGCCCAGTAAGCAAGTGGTTAAGTGTGAATCCAACCAGAAATAAGTCTGTCTCATAGCAGACCCCTGGGCTGCTATAGCTGTAGTTACTCCTTTGGTTCCAGAGTCTAATGATTTGTTCCATGACAATTCTAGCTCTGGAAAAGTCCCTTTTTGACAACATTTGCTGACCAGTACAAAAACGTATTGGAAGGGAAAGCTGGATCTCGTTTTTAAATAGTGAGCTTTTGAAACCATGAAGGCCTCCTATACACACATGCTGGATGAGGTACAATCTGGTACATGTGGCTTCCAGGCTGCAATCATCTCAGCTGATAAATTGAGGGACCTGCAGGAGGCAGTGAGTGAAATGAATGAGTGCCCCTGAGCCGAGAGACATCTCGGGAAAGAACGTAAATCAAGGAAAATGCCTTGTAAGCACTCCTTTACTCTGTACACTTTTCAGCTGCTGTTTTTGATTAATGAAAGCAATATTAAACCCATTTATTAGATTGCCGCTTACCAATCCTTAGATGTGATGGCTGCGTTCGTTTTCTTTTTTAAACTTTCTTTCTTCTAGTTTCACCTAGTGATCCAGCCAGTACGTCTGTTGTTTTTCAACAGAACAAGCTGTCCAGCAAAATGTATCAGTTACAGTAAGGGTCCTTTCACACGGGACGGATCCGTGATGATCCGCCCCGTGAACATCCGCTTACTCAGCGGGGATCGCTCCGTTGATCCCCTCTGAGCCTGCGGATGAGAGGGTGGTCCCCGCACGCTGTGCAGGGACCGCCCTGTCAGATCTCCGCTCTCCCCTGTGGGGGGATCGGATAAACACGGACCGTCTATCCGTGTTCATCCGATCTGCTCTGCAGACGGATAGAAAAATAGGATTTTCCTCCATCTGCAGAATCGGACCTTAGCGGGGACGGATGATATCGGGTGTCAGTGGATGTTCATCCGCTGACACCCGCTATCCCATAGGGATGCATGTATGTCCGTATTTCATCCGAAAACGGATGGATGAAATACAGACATACTGTCCGCATGTGTGAAAGGGGCCTGACAAGACAAACCATTTAACACTAATGCCCCGTACACACGGTCGGATTTTCCGATGGAAAATGTGTGATAGGACCTTGTTGTCGGAAATTCCGACCGTGTGTGGGCTCCATCACACATTTTCCATCAGAATTTCCGACACACAAAGTTTGAGAGCAGGCTATAAAATTTTCCGACAACAAAATCCGTTGTCGGAAATTCCGATCGTGTGTACACAAATTCGACGCACAAAGTGCCACGCATGCTCAGAATAAATAAAGAGATGAAAGCTATTGGCCACTGCCCCGTTTATAGTCCCGACATACGTGTTTTACGTCACCGCGTTCAGAACGATCGGATTTTCCAACAACTTTGTGTGACCGTGTGTATGCAAGACAAGTTTGAGCCAACATCCGTCGGAAAAAATCCATGGATTTTGTTGTCGGAATGTCCGATCAATGTCCGACCGTGTGTACGGGGCATTACAGGGGTGATTACAATGATCAGATTTTATTTATTTATGTAAAACCTTTGTCCCAAAAGGGAAAAAAAACCTGTAACTGCTTCCAAAGTGTGAGCTGGAGTTTGGCTTCAGTTTGTTAGTGTATTTAAATATGCTAGTACATCTAACACTGCCCTCCCCCAAGACTGAAAATGCAGCTGTCTGGAGGTGCCCCCTGTGCTCCTTTGTCCAGAGTGAAGGCACTCTAATACAGGAGGTGTATTACTGGACAGATCACCAGGTAAAAACAGAGGGTGAAAAGCCTAAGGACAGAAATCTAATGCAACCACCACATCTGATTGGTAAGCTGCAATATAGTACATATTTGGTTTTGGGTTTAATACCGCTTTAATATACAAATTTTCCTAGAAATCTCTCTTGCAAATGTTTAAAACCACTCATTCATATATACTTAAAATAGTTAAAGCTGAAGCGTATCTAATGTTGTGCAGACTGCTTCTTACTATATGAATCTTCTCTTCAGTGATGCCTAGTCCTCCTCACAGCACTGAACTTCCAGGGCTGTATGGGCATGGGCGTCCGCAGAAATTTTTTTTTAGGGGGGAGGGCATCATTTTAAGGTCATGCTCTGCCCCTTTTCGACATTGTCATGAAGGGGAGGGGCTTAGTCATTATCACATATCTGCTAAGCGACCAGCATGCACTGCCCGTTCTCTCCCCGATCTCGCGCATGCGCATTGAGTCATTCTCACACAGCCGTTAACTACTAGGTTGCCATCACAAGGGGAGGCGGAAGTGCCCACCCCGTTGTGATGGCAACGAAGCCCTCGGCGCTGCCCACTGACTCCTGGGAAATGATCTCATACATCTCCCAGGAGCAGTAGCGAGCGGAGGCGCCAAGGGAAGTGACGTAAGGAGCCTAGGAGAGGAAGGAGGAAGATTTCAAGGGACCACATAGCAACAGGCATTAAGAGGTGAATAAAAAAAAAAAAAAAATGTCCAAATGTTTTTTTTTTTAATTATTTCATACACAGTAATGAATTCTTTTTTTTTTTTGGTGGAACTCCACTTTAAGTAAAGCTGATAGCAGGGGCGTTCCTAGGTCTACAAAAGATCTGGAGTTATAGCCCACAGCAGCGAAGTGAAGAAGGTCATACACTTGGGTGGGCATACGCATGTATATAATATACATGTGTGTATATATATGTATATATATATAACATTATATAGTATCATAACATCAGGGTCCCCAAAGCCCCCCTCATTACATCAGGGTCCCCAGAGAGCTTGCCACATCACCTGCCACCAGATGTGGATTGTTGCATACAGAGAGGCTAGGGTATATAGAAGAGAGGCTAGTGTATTCAGAGAGGCTAGTGTATTCAGAGAGGCTAGTGTATAAAGAAGACAGGCTAGGGTATACAGAGAGACTGGTGTATACAGAGAGGCTGAGTATACAGAGAGACTGGTGTATACAGAGAGGTTGGGTATACAGAGAGGCTGGTGTATACAGAGAGACTGGTATATACAGAGAGGCTAGGGGGTATATACACAGAGGCTGGATAGTACAGTTTCCCCCCTCCCCCATGGTCTGCACTCACCTGCTCAGGAGATCGTGTGAGAAAGTTCCTCCCGACTCTATGATATGGGCGGAGCAAGGAGGAGACTCGCTCTCACACACACTGATCTCCTGCCTCTGAAGCACGGAGGGCATACTCAGTGAGAGTGCCACGGCTTGCGGGAAGCGCAGTGTCAGGCAGCCAGGGACACTCTCACGGTAGGGCTGGCCCTGGACTCGGGGCTATGAGCCACAGATATGGGGCTCCAGCCTCAATAGCCACCCCCTAGTGACGCCACTGGCTGATAGTACTGATTCTAACTGACTTGTGGCATTACAACACAGAGACCAGCTCTCTTTCTCACTTCAAAGCAGCTGTCTCCAGGTTTCCTCACACAAATACTGTTAAAGAGCACACTTTAAACACTTAAGGCCGGTTCACACTGGTCCGACATACGCTCTGATTTTGAGAGCACAAGTTGCATGACATGTCAAAATGAGGGGTTCCCTTTGAGAGCCGTCTTAACTGGTCCGACTTTTGTTGGTCCGACACAAAAGAAGGTTGAAAAAGGTTCGTGCACTACTTCGGTCCTACTTGAGCACGATTTCAGACCATTCAGATTTGAATGGAAGTCGCATCCAAGTCGAATCATCATCTTAACTGATCCAACTTGTGGCATGCAACTTGTGCTCTGAAAATCTTGAAGGGGACCCCATGCCAAATTTAAAAAGAAAAAACGGCATTGGGCCCCCCCCCAAGACCATATCAGACTCTTAGGTCTGGTATTGAATTTGAGGGGAAACCCTACACCAAAAAAAAAAACAGCGTGGGGTCCCCCCAAAATCCATACCAGACCCTTACCTGAGTATGCAGCCCTGCAGGTCAGGAAAGGGGGGGGTGGCCTGGACCATACTAGGCCACATGCCCTCAACATGGGGGGGTGGGTGCTTTGGGACGGGGGGACTCTGCGCCACCCCACCCCGAAGCACCTTGTCCCCATGTTGATGGGGACAAGGGGCAAAGTCTCATTGTGACATAGCCGGATGGCCACGCCCCATGTTTATATAAGAGACATCGGAGATGACATAACGGTGGGAGCCAGCATCAGAGGAGGACCAGTTTTGAGGGATGCAGGAAACAGCAGCAGTGGAGAAGACAGCAATGGCGGAGAAGACAGCAGCGGAGGGAGATGACCGGAGGAAGAACACATCGGTGGTGTAAGCGGAGGAAGAAAACACGTTTGAGCTATAACGGGGGACATTTTTAATTTTTATTAAAAGGACTTGTCAAAACAGTCCCTTGTTTTTATTTACACTACACTGTTTTTTTGGGGGGTGAATGGGTAGGGGTACAATGTTCCCCATACTCATTACTCATTCACATAGGGGGGCTGAGATCTGGGGGCCCCCTTGTTAAAGGGGGGTCCCAGGTTCCAATAAGACCCCTGCCCACAGACCCTCACAACCACCGCCCAGGGTTGTCGGGAAGAGGCCCTTGTCCCCATCAACATGTGGAGAAGGTGCTTTTGGGTGGGCATGTTGAGGGCATGTGGCCTAGTATGGTCCAATAATATTTATTTGCTGTTGTAACACACCTGGGTGGGCTCCGCTCGCATTCTCTGCACCCTGAGTTCACCCTATTTTGAAGCCTATTAGAGCACCTGGCTCGAATCAGGTACTTCAAAAAAATGATTTGTAATTGAAATTGTAATTCATGCATCCTGCAAAGGTCCAGATGCATGGATAGGGGGTGGCGATGATGGATAGGGGGCGGCGCCTGTGCGCCCTTAATGGACGGGCCGCCCCTGGGGAAGTGATGTATTGTATTGTATTTTCGGCCAAAAACTGTACTGAATAAACAAAAATCGTACGATGTGGTATTGTACAAGAAAACGTCTTGTGTTTGTCCCTTCGAATAACTAAAATGTATGTTGTGATCGGCTCTCAAAAGCTGTGTACGAATGATTAGATTATCATACAATTGCTTCGAAAGCGGTATTTTTTGTACCATTTTCTGATCGTGTGCACCAGGCTAAACTCTCTAGCAGTGATTTATGGCAGAAACTGCTTCTTTTCTATGCAGTTGATTTCATTACTACCAATAAATACTATAGGGGCCTCACTGAAAATGCATTATATCTCAGGACTTATTTATTTTCAAAGAGGGCTTCTACATTCATCCTAGATTCCTAGCACAGCTTTCAATAATTAGATACCTATATCAGATATAGGACATCAGATAAAATGCGTACATAGTTTTGTATGGTCAAGGAATTTATAACAAAGATTGTTTTTTGTACTCATAATACACTCAGTCCAGAATTACCAATCTCTCAGCACCTTTCTGCTTTGCACTTGTTTTCACTCAGCATACTATTTTGCATTCTTTCTGCATAGCTTGCATTTTTTTAATTAAAGCAATGACCTTTTTTGCTGGTATCAGTGTAATCGTTTTTGATACTAAGTTAATGAGTTTTTCTGGTTTTCACGCTGTTACCATCCAATCTTTTTCACAATGTCCTGATAATAAAAATATACATTTTACTTGTTGAGCAAAATTCAGCTTTGGATGCTGTGTCCTCAAATATTTTTTCCTGCATGTGAGTGGGTGGGCAGCTCAGTTCCAAGAGGACGTCTTTTTCTTTCACTATGAAAGAGGCCACTCCATAGACTTGTTTTCTCAGTTTCAGTAGCCATAAATCATTAAAGTATATGTGAACCCTTACAACAACCCATTTTGTTTAAAAGAGAAATGAAAGACAATACATTTGTGTATATACATAAAAAACATTATAAATAGTTTTTTTTCCCCTTCTTTTTTATAAGTGATTTCATAATCTCTGCTCTGAGCGCATAAGGAGCTGAAGCCCCGTACACACGATCGGATTTTCCGACGGGAAATGTGTGATGTCAGGCTGTTGGCGGAAAATCCGACCGTGTGTACGCTCCATCGGACATTTGTTGTCGGATTTTCCGCGGACAAATGTTGGATCGCAGGTTTTAAAATTTGCCGCGGACAAATGTCTGTTGTCGGATTTTCCGAGCGTGTGTACACAAGTCCATCGGACAAAAGTCCAAAGTACAAACACACATGCTCGGAAGCAAGGACGAGCCAGAAGCAGTTGGTCTTGTAAACTAGCGTTTGTAATGGAGAAATTAACATTCGTGACGCTGCAAATTATGAAATCTCTAAATGCAGCGCACAATTCTCTTCTTCTTTAATGGGATAATAATGAAGCTGCTTTGCTGGTGATACTGATAACGGAGTTATTGCAAACTAATTTTTAAAGGCTTTTTTTTTCTAGTGATATCAAGAATAATATTATTATGCTTTTTACTTTTTTTTTTAGGGTTGCCACTTTTTCTTCAAGCCAAACCCGAACACTTTAGCGGCGCATGACCAAATCATTTTTTTTTAGCATACACTATAGGATTGTAACAGATCTGGGACAACTTTGGGCGCTCCACAGAGAATAGTAATATGGCATGCATAGTGCCCCCTCACCCTCCTATCAGGCCCTGTTCTGAGCCACATTGCTGTCTGAATATTGTGTCCGGGTTTCAGGTGGACTGAAACCCGGACAAATGATCCAAAACCCGAACTGTCCAGGTGATTCCCGGACAAGTGGCAACCCTACTCTCCCTACAGGCCTATTACAGGAAGCCAGACTCTCCATTTTGCATTATAGATAAAAAAAGTTACATAACCACAGTAATGCACAGCTTGTAGGCTCCAAGAAGAAGTAAAACACCTCCCAGCATGGCATAGGCCTTAGCCTTGTGAACAGCTCATTCATCTGATCCAAGGTCTTTAACACACATATAGTTTTATAGGTGAGAATGAGGGAGGCCAGTTTGGAACACATATAAAGAAAATTATCCCCCCCCCCTTCTTCAGCTTGAGTCTAGGAAGGCTAAACAAAGATCTTAATAGCCTTAGGTCCTTACATAGCCTCAGTCTTTGGATGACTTTCATTGCTTTAGGAGGGGTTATGGTCAGTTTTTTCATCTTTGCACAGAGAACAATGACATCCATTAGTGATTTCTAAGCAGATTTCAGTCTAATGTCCCCATAACATAGGCACACAACACATACAGGTGAGGTGCTCTGGGTGGAATTTTGTTAAAGTGCATGTAAAGACAATTTCTTTTTCTACATTTTTGGATATAGTGGGGAAGGGTTAGAACTCCCTGTCAGGTTTTTATTGCTGTCCGTATCCCCCTTCTGGGAGATTCACCCATACTGCTGGACCTGGTGACCATTGTCCCCAGCACAGAGGGTGATAGGAAATCCAAAATGTTCCATTGACATCTGTCCAAAAGGAGAATTATTTCACTTCATGCTGCATATCCGAGACAGGAAGTGAAGGGGAAATCTCCCTAATGCGGCACAGATGCCAAATATATACCTACCAAAAATATACCTACTGTGCTTTCATCCCTGCGCTACTTATCCAAAACGTAGAAAATCTACACATACTTTAACCTATCAGTAGATTTTTGAGGTAACCCATTCAGAAAAAAGGAGAGCAGACTATGTTCACAGAGATATTTGCCTTATGGGGAATCAAAATGGCAGCTCTGTAAGGACTTGTTCACATGAGCTTTGGTCTTTGAAGAGTGATCCACATTCGCATCTGACAGGCGGGGAGGATGCATTGTATTGCCTCCTCAATGCTCTTGATCGCCCCACTAGTAAACTGCAACCACATGCATTGCAAAGCAAAAGGGGGTATAATTCTAGCTGCAGCTGCGAAGCAAAGCATCATGGCCATGGTATTTCCCTTACCCCCCTCCCCATCCAAGCCACTGCCTCTGCAGGTAAAGGGGGTAGGGGTAGCAGTTGGGGGCAGTAAAAGCACAATTCGATCGTGGGGTTTTACTAACCCCTAGTGTGAACGAGCCCTAAGACACAAATGATTAACATTTAGCAAACACTCTACTGAACAGCTTTTCTGTTGTTTGAAAAGAACTCATTTCAAACTGGAATTTCCCTTTAGGATGGATGACTAAATAGGCAATTACCTGTGAACAATTCAAACGTGACCTGCACAGAAGTGCATCCGAGTTCTAGACAAGCAGTCAAGCAACTTTTTCCTTTACAGTGTTACTTAGAAAAAATGTTGTATGCCATAGTAAACTGTCAGGAATGAAGGTGTAACATCACATTCGGCTACCCATCACATCTTGCTACCCGCTGAAGTGCGCATGCGCGACGCCGCCATATGCGTTCCAACACTGTTGTAAGACCACTTTGCCACAGGGCTCCTCGTGGGCTCGCTTCGTTCATCTCGCTTCACTCGGCATAATTATAATCTAACTCTATGTCCACTTGGATGGTGGGGCTTGAACCTGGACTCGGGTGTGGCCACAAAATTCTGCGCAAGTGCAGATCGCCACAGTGTTGGAGCGCATATGGCGGCGTCGTGCATGCGCAGTCCAGCGGGTAGCAAAATGTGATGGGTCGCCATATGTGACGCTACAAAGGCAGAGAGGTTGGTTCTATTACATACACACCACACTTACTTTATCCTCCCCACCAAACATCATTTAGTAGACCTTACATTATTTGTATCTGAGGTTTAGGATAATGGACATTTTTACATTATTCACCCTATCAACTATTGTTTAATGTGAATGTTACCCCAACATTTCAAATTCCTGATATGTGTCTGTTGTACCATGTACTCATAATAATAAGTATCCTTTTCTCATGGGCATTGCTTCCTTTATGTGAAATCCCTGGTGATCCTGCCAGTCCCCCTGGCTTTCCTATTTCAAACTGACCAGAGGGCAGATCATGGAAGCACATCCACCAAAATGCTTCCAATTTTCTTCTTTGCATTCTGCTTAGGTGCAAAAATGTACTGCTGTTCCTCTGCCTCCTGCTGACACGCCTCCTTCCAGTCTCCACCCCCAGCTCTCTAATAATCCCCTTATGCAGCTGAGAACAGAAGTCATGTCATGTGATCACTAAAAAAAAAACAGTATTTATATATATATATATATATATATATATATATATATATATATATATATATATATATATATATATATATATATATATATATATATATATGTATATAAAATTGTGCCTTGCATTTCTGTTTCAAACTGAATGGATTGTTTTACATGGTAAAGCTTTATATATTCGTTTCACACATATGCTAGTGTTATTCAAGTGAAAAAGCACTAGCATATGTGTAAAACATGTTAACAACAGCCACAACCACTTACTACCTAGTATTTTTGACTTTTGTTGAGTTTAACCACTTCAGCCCCGGAGGTTTTTTTCACTCAATGACCGGGCCATTTTTTGCGATTCGGCACTTCGTCGCTTTAACTGACAAATGCGCGGTCGTGCGGCGTTGCACCCAAACAAAATGTATGTCCTTTTCTTTCTCTGGGAAGGCTGTCCACAAGGTTTAGGAGTGTGTCTATGGGAATGTTTGATCATTCTTCCAGAAGCACATTTGTCAGGTCAGGCACTGATATTGGAAGAGAAGGTCTGGCTCGCAGTCTCCACTTTAATTCATCCCCAAGGTGTTTTATCAAGTTGAAGTCAAGACTCTGTACAGGCCAGTCAAGTTCCTCCACCCCAAACTCGCCCATCCATGTCTTAATGGACCTGGTGTTGTGCACTGGTGCTATCCCCTAACTGTTCCCACAGAGTTGGGAGAATGAAATTGTGCAAAATGTCTTGGTATGCTGAGGCCTTAAGAGTTCCCTTCACTGGAACTAAGGGGCCAAGCCCAACCCCTGAAAAACAACCCCACCCATAATCCCCCCCCTCCACCAAATGATTTGGACCAGTGCACAAAGCAAAGTCCATAAAGACATGGATGAGTGAGTTTGTGGTGGAAGAACTTGACTAGCCTGCACAGAGTCCTGACCTCAACCCGCTAGAACACCTTTGGGATGAATTAAAGCGAAGACTGCGAGCCAGGCCTTTTCATCCAACATCAGTGCCTGACCTCACGCGCTTCTGGATGAATGGTCAAACATTCCCATAGACACACTCCTAAACCTTGTGGACAGCCTTCCCAGAAGAGTTGAAGCTGTTATAGTTGCACAGGGTGGGTCAACTCAATATTGAACCCTGCAGACTAAGACTGGGATGCCATTAAAGTTCATGTGCATGTAAAGGCAGGCGTCCCAATACTTTTGGTAATATAGTGTACATACATTGTGCCAAGCTGGACTAATGTTATTATGTAATATTTAGAAGCATCACTATTTTATCAGGCAGTAATTGGCCTCCAAAATTCGAATACAGAGATCGGATTCCAGTCAGACAGTGTTGTCAAGATCTTATAAAAGAGACTACACATGGTTTTGTAAGTTACAATTTCAACAATATGTTCCAAAATCTAATATAGATACATCTAATAAAATATAAAATGCATGCCCCACTAACTAATTGGGGCATTTCTTGGATCCTGATTGCATGTAAAGCAACTGTTTTTAATTATCATGTCCAAGTCATCATACAATACACTCAAAAAGTGCTAAAGAAATTGTATATCTATTATCTTCATTATTCTATGTAGCCTAGCTCTGAGGAAGGGGGTGCGCCCCCCCGAAACACGTCAATTATACCCTGAGATGGTATATAGCACATGTTTCTACACTGTGTGATTTTATGGCTTATAAGAGTTGCTGTTTGTGAGAACCCACCATTTATGAATGTTATCATTTATTAAATGTCATTGGTAATGCACTAGGTGTGCGCGCCTTCCATTTTTGTCTTTATTATTATTATTATACAGGATTTATATAGCGCCAACAGTTTGCACATTGCTTTACAACATGAGGACAGACAGTACACTTACAATACAAATCAATACAGGAGGGATCAGAGGGCCCTGCTAGTTAGAGCTTACAATCTAGAATGGAGGGTCAAGTAAAACAAAAGGTAATAACTGTGGGGGATGAACTGATAGAGAAAATGAGAATACAGTTGTTAGGTGTGGGAAGGAGAGGCTTCTCTGAGAGGAGAATTTTCAGGGATCGTCTAAAAGCTAGTAGAGTTGGAGATAATCGGACAGCTTGGGGAAAGGAGTTCCATAGGATTGGAGAAGCTCTGGAAAAGTCCTGGAGGCGAGCATGGGAGGAGGTGGCGAGGGAGCTAGAGAGCAGGAGGTCTTGGGAGGAACGAAGAGAACAATTTGGTTGGTATTTAGAGACTAGGCTAGTGGTGTGGCTGGGGGCTAAATTGTGGATGGCTTTGTAAGTTGTTGTTAGTATTTTGAATTTAATTTGTTGGGTGAGTGGAAGCCAATGGAGGGACTGGCAGAGAGGAATAGCAGACACAGAGCGATTGGTAAGGTGGATGAGTCTGACAGCAGCATTCATGATGTACTGAAGGGAGGATAGACTACCCTGTTTCCCCGAAAATAAGACCTATCGTGATTGTCGGTGATGGCTGCAATATAAACCCTACCCCCCAAATAAGCTCTAGTTAAAGTCCTTGTAGGACTTATTTTCAGGGTAGGGCTTATTTTCGGGGAAACAGAGTAGGGCTTATTTGGGGGGTAGGGCTTATATTGCAGCCATCACCAACAATCACGCTAGGTCTTATTTTCGGGGAAACAGGGTATGTAGAGGTAAGCCAATGAGAAGGGAGTTGCAGTAGTCGAGTCGAGAGATGACTAGGGAGTGAATTAAGAGCTTTGTTGTGTATGTTGGAGATGTGGAGGGTATCTGAACAGCAGAGATCTTCTCACAAATCGTTTCGATCTCCTGTTTGAAGTGATTGGTGATCTCCTGGGCAGTGAGTGAGTTAGTGGGTGGAGGCTGTGGAGGATGAAGTAGAGAGTTGAAGATATTATTTGCGGAAAGTTAAAGCAGAACTTTACGTAAAAAGTGAAGTCCCTCTGGTTTGGTGCCTCTCCCCCACCCTTTAACAAAGTTACACATTTTTTTGGGGGATTGAGTACCAATCCCTGCCTAGGCGAGGAAGATGTCCCTTTGCCCCACAACCTACTGAGACATGTCACATGCCGCAGGAGGCTGCAGGACCATTCACAAAATGATGAGCATGTGCAGTGGGAAGTCGGCTTTGGTTTCTCAGAAAGTCACAGCCAGCTTCCTGTATATAAGATGGTGGCAACCAGCATTGGGAAGACAGCGTTGGACCCCAGATACTGGTAAGTACCTGATTTTTAAAAGTCAGCAGCTACAGTATTTGTTTTGTATATGCTTTTTTTTTTTTTTAAATCAAGCTGAAGATCCTCTTTAACCGCTTGCCCACCAGCAGCCGTCATTTTACTGCGGCAGGTCGGCACGATCCCGAGAACCATCATAGCTATACGTCGGCTCGTGGGGTCGGGATAACAGGCACGCGCACGCTCCTCCGGAGGCGCGCGCACGCGCCCGCTGCACTGCGGGGTTGCCGATGCTCGCGGCCCACATGATGACCGCCGACTACGAGCGATCGCGAGCACGAAGGCCAGAACACTGAAGTGTGTATGTAAACACACAAATCCGTGTTCTGTTCTGAGAGGAGTGGCAGATCGTGTGTTCCTATTAGCCAGGAACCACGATCCGTCACTTCCTCTAGTCAGTCCCCACCCCCTTCAGTTAGAATCACCTACCAGGGAACACAGTTAACCCCTTCACTGCCCCCTAGTGTTAACCCCTTCACTGCCAGTGACATTTATACAGTAATCAATACATTTTTATAGATGTATAAATGCCAATGGTCCCCAAAATGTGTCAAAATTGTCCGATGTGTCCGCCATAATGTCACAGTCACAATAAAAATTGCAGATTGCTGCCATTACTAGTAAAAAAAATAAATAAATAATAATAAAAATGCTATAAATCTATCCCCTATTTTGTAGATGCTATAATTTTTGCACGAACCAATCAATATACGCTTATTGCGATTTTTTTTTTTACCAAAAATATGTAGAAGAATACATATCGGCCTAAATGGAGAAAAAATTAGCTTTTTAAAAAAAAAAAAAAAAAAGGGATATTTGTTATAGCAAAAAGTACAAAATGTGTTTTTTTTTCAAAATTGTCGCTCTTTTTTTGTTTATAGCGCAAAAAATAAAAAACGCAGAGGCGATCAAATACCACCAAAAGAAAGCTCTTTTTGTGGGAAAAAAAGGACGTCAATTTTGTTTGGGTGCAAGGTCGCACGACCGCGCACTTGTAAGTTAAAACGACGCAGTGCCGAATCGCAAAAAATGGCCTGGTCATTGAGCAGCCAAATCTTCCATGGCTGAAGTGGTTAATTATAGACTGTTACCACTTTCTATGCTCTAATATGTATGGGACTGGAGACAACTTCTTCATGGTGTGAAGCCACAAACATGTCACCATTCACACAATAATGCTTTTTTTCTTGCACACATATTTAAGATTTACATTAGAAGAGCAGTGAGAAAAATGCAAATGATATAGCAGTGGTCATTTGCTGTCTGAGTGTGGCAGGAAGTGCTATACCATAACGCATACAAATTTGATACATATTTTGAGTCAAGCACAAATGTTATTTGCGATCATTGTACATTTTTATTATTTTTAGAATTACCAAAACCGAGGTCATTTACTAACATTTCATTAAAGAGGTTTTAAAGGCACATTTTATTTTAATAAAAAACATGTCATACTTACCTGCTCTGTGTAATGGTTCCCCCACCATTACTCCTGGCTCCTCCCCCCCGCTGAGTGTCCCCAAAGCAAGCTGCTTGCTCTGGGGGCACTTGTGTGTGTTTGCTCCTGAGCCAGCTCTGTGTCCATTGACACACAGAGCACGGCTCGGCCCGCCCCCTTCTCCTTACTCACTGGCTGTGATTGACAGCAGCAGGAGCCAATGGCTGTCGCTACTGCCTCTCTGTCCAATGAGAAGAGAGAGACGCTGCTCAAGTGCACATCGCTGGATCGAGATCGGGCCCAGGTAAGTACAGTGGAACCTTGGTTTAAGAGTAACTTGGTTTGGGAGCGTTTTGATTTGCGAGCAACTTTTTTTTAAAAATTCTGACTCGGTTTGGGAGTGTTGTCTTGCAAGACGAGCAGAATTCAACCTAATAGGGCCTGCAGTACCGCATTTGGCCTGACATGTCGGCGCCAGAGGCGAATAGTGACGATCGCAGCCGTTCGCCACCGCTCAGCAATGCTCAGAAAAGCACGCAAATACTCCGTTTCCGAGCCTTTCCGGCGTTTGCCGAGGTCAGCCGACGTGTCCTTGGGCCTTTCCGCCCGTTTCTGAGGCTCTCCAGCGCCCCCCCACCTCTGGCTGCATGCGGTATTGCATTCCATTGAAGTCAATGTGGAACAAATTATTTTCGTTTCCATTGACTTCAATGGGAAAACTCACTTTGATATGCGAGTACATTGGATTACGAGCATTCTCCTGGAACGGATTATGCTCGTAATCCGAGGTTCAACTATATATGGGGGGCTGGGGAGCTGCATGCTTAATGCATAGGCAAAAAACCTTGTAATTTTAGAACCACTTTAACGTGTATGTAAACCTTAACTATAAACTTCTCTTGCTTGCTCCTTTTTGGTCTGTTACATTTTCTCTAGAAAGAACTTTGTATTCAATATGTATAAAAAAAAACTTGAATCCTGTCAGAAATCCAGTGAGCTGATAACTCCCTGTTTAATTTGCCTCTGCTGCCATGTTATTATTTACATTGTTTCCAGCTATTTATGTGGACAACAAAACACCTCCCCCTATATTTTTGGAATAAGTAGAGGGAGATGTGTTCTGCAGTTCTGCCCTAGGGTGACAATACTTCTCCATAGATACATTATGAATGTTGTCACCCTAGGAAAAGAAGTATTACTGGCAGGATGATTTGCTGCAAAACAATTTGGAGCTGTTCCCTGCAGTAATCCTTTTTTAGTCACTAAATATTGCAAGTCTTATGCGGTGAATGGAGGCCAGCATGATTCAACCCAGCTTCATTGTGCTCAGGCTGTCATGGACCTGCCCTGGGTTATTATTTATTTATTTATTTATTTCAGGTACTTATATAGCGCCGTCAATTTTCGTTCAAAATACTACTGCACTGAATGCAACCCATATGTTATTACATGAGCATCCTTTTAGTGAGTGCAGAATCACCCGCCATTGCCACCAAAGGAGAAGAGGAAGGACCTGTGATGATGACCTTTAGTGAAAAGTTTTAAAAATATATTTTTTTTTGGGGGGGGGGATTCTGCTCCAAAGGGCTTGACAATTTCTTACATTGCTAAGATCTCCAGCCTTGAGTTCCTGGGTCTGCACACCTTGCTGTGACCATTATGAAGATTCCACCTCCCCGTTGGATTTTGTATTTATATTCTATATTGAAGAATACAACAAGACATGCGACAATAGACTGGAACACCCAAAACTCAAAGCTGGACAGTAAAAAAGTTGAGAACGATGGAAAGAAGATCCCACTTTTGGAGTTTTGCAGAAATAAAAGAAGCCAGGAGCTGTCTCAGTTGTCCATACTTGTTGGAATTTGGGGTATACGACAACTGGCATCCATTGACGGGCACAGGGGGATTACAAGTGCATGTAATCCCTCTGGTATCAGATATGGAGAAAATATGTTCAATTCCTCATTAACCACTTCCGCCCTGGAAGGTTTTACACCTTAGTGACCAGGCCATTTTTTGCGATACGGCACTGCAATACCTTAACTGACCATTGCGTGGTCACAAATAAAATTGATGCCCTTTTTTTCCCACAAATAGAGCTTTCTTTTGGTGGTATTCGGTCACCTTTGTGGTTTTTATCTTTTGCACTATAAACAAAAACAGACTGACAATTTTGAAAAAAAATATATATTTTTTTTTACTTTCTGCTATAAAACGCATCTTTTTGGTAAAAAGATCCCAATATGCGTATATTGATTGGTTTGCGCAAAAGTTATCGCATCTACAAACTATGGGATATTTTTATGGCATTTTTTTTTTTTTTTTACTAGTAATGGCGGCGATCAGCGCTTTTTTTTTTCTTTAGCGGGACTGCGACATTGCGGCGGACAAATCGGACACTAACTGACACTTTTTTGGGAACCAAATTGATGTTATTACAGTGAACAGTGCTGAAAATATGCACTGTAATGCCCCGTACACACGGTCAGACTTTGTTCGGACATTCCGACAACAAAATCCTAGGATTTTTTCCAACGGATGTTGGCTCAAACTTGTCTTGCATACACACGGTCACACAAAGTTGTCGGAAAATCCGATCGTTCTGAACGCGGTGACGTAAAACACGTACGTCGGGACTATAAACGGGGCAGTGGCCAATAGCTTTCATCTCTTTATTTATTCTGAGCATGCGTGGCACTTTGTGCGTCGGATTTGTGTACACACGATCGGAATTTCGGATTTACGGATTTTGTTGTCGGAAATTTTATATCCCGCTCTCAAACTTTGTGTGTCGAAAAATCAGATGGAAAATGTATGATGGAGCCTACACACGGTCGGAATTTCCGACAACAAGGTCCTATCACACATTTTCCATCGGAAAATCCGACCGTGTGTACGGGGCATTACTGTACTAATGACACTGACTGGGAAGGGGTTAACATCAGGGGAGATCAAAGGGTTATGTGTGTTCCTCGGGGGTGCTTGCTGACTGTGTGGGGGATGGACTCACTGGATGTACACAGAGATCTGTGTTCCTGCTTAGCAGGAACAGAAAATCCCTGTGTCCATCTCTATCAGAACGAGGTACATCGTTTCACGCAATAGACCTATATGTACTGCAACCGGTCGGCAAGTGGTTAAAGTGTTACTAAACCCAGGACCCTGCCTTCACTATATCTGGCCCCCCACACAGAATATGGAAATTGCTAAATACCTTTTCTCATCAGCAGTTAGAGAAGTCATGTGACTTCTATCAGTGTCTGGTTAAAGCTTGTAGGAGGAGTTTTCATTCTCCTTTGAATGTCCTATGAGGCTGCATGACCCCTGACTTTGTCTTTGCTGATTGGCCCTGTGCCGATCACATGTACCCTCCAAAAAAAAAACAAAAAAAAACCCCTCTAGCAATACACACCAAACTGAGCATGTACAGAGTGCCCCCAAGGCTCTGTACTATCAGGAGATTGGATTGGGGACTGTGGAAGAAGGGGAGGATCAGAGAAGACAGGATCAAACAGCCTTTTTACACAATTTGCATGATTAACCCCTTAGGTTCCACAGTGAGTATAACAAGCATGCTTTACTGCATATACAGACTGATTTTACCGTTATTGGTTTAGTAACATTTTAAGGCCTTTTTTAGAGGCATTTTTTATGCCTCTGAACGCTGCTCTATTTTAACCATCGCTTGACATTTTTGAGCAACGATCGGGATATAAAAAGAAAAAAATGCCCCAAACCTGAATTTGGAGGGGGACTTACTGGCGCGTGACGCAGAGAATCCCATTGCTAAGCTCCTTCTGTAAATTCTAGTTGTCTGGCTGTTCATGACAACTTAAACATCAGCTTAAAATGTTATATGAGAACCTAAACTAGCTGATCAGTTTCTGATCAGTTTCTTTCAATCAGGCAGACCCTTGCAGTACATACTGTAGTCATTGGTAGGTCTAGACTCTAGAAGGAGATTTATACAGTCAGACTGAAACCTGTATGGTGAATTCAAATGAGTTTCAGGGTCACAACATACACGTTAATTCTATAACATTAGCATTGTAATAACAATACAAACATTACTTATATATGACAATCCACTTGATTACTTGAAACATCTCCTTTCATGTTGTGAGTGCTGCCTGTCTGCTGCCCATATCCCAGAAGAAAGAATAGCAAATACTAATGCAATTTTTTTTTACCTAGCTGAGACATAAAATGCAATAAATCTAGGTTCACACTAATGCGGTCCCGGTAACACAACAATCTGTGTGCATTTCCCATAATTACGCTGCCCTTGCGATCCACAGTAGGTGTCAGTGAACGACACCCAAAATGTATGTCTCAAACGCAGTGCGTTTGCTGGCACCGGATCGCATGGTACCAAAGCACCAGTGCGCTTCCAAAATTGTTGCATGCTTTTATCAATTATTCCAGGATCAATAAAATCTATTAAAAAAGATATCTTAGGTCATCTGATTACGGTGGCACAAACAGTTATAGCTCGAAATTGGCAAAAAACGACAGGCCCTTCAATAGGGGAATGGGCCTGTGAGATGAACAAAATGCAATCTTTGTAAAAATGTATTCTAATAGAAGAAAAAGCAATAAAACAAACCCCAAGAGCATGGCAACAATGGGAAGTGTTTTGGACCTCAACAATAATTACAGAATACCTATGATTATAAGTAGACTGGGAACCCTTTTTAACTCCCCCCCCCCCCCCCTTTTTCCCCTCTTTTTTTTTTCTTCTCTTCTTTTCTAGATAGGATGTGATGAATGTATGGGTATATGTTCGTTATTGTGACTTTCGAAGGTGGGATACGTTCAAGGGCATAGGGAGATTGGTATGAAGGTTATCAAATACCTTAGATACTCATGGGTTAAAGTGGTTGTACATGCTGTACAACCAATTTTACCTACAGGTAAGCATATATTAAGGCTTACCTGTAGGTGCTTGAAATATCTCTTAAACCTCCACGGTGTAGGAGATATTTACAAAAAAGCCGAGCACCGATGACTACGGCACATGCGCACTTTAGAACGGGCACATCGTGGTAATCAAGGGGTCATGCCGTGACTGGCGACTCCCACGCTCCTGGCGGCTTCTTCCGGAGTTCGCGGCCCCGTAAGGAAGAGGGGTGAAGATGGACGCTTGCTGCTAGTGGGGACAGCGGTGACATCGCGGGCTTCGGTTTCAGGTAAGTGACACATAATGGGCTACTATGCGATGCAATGCATAGTAGCCCATTATGCTTTACCTTTGCAGGGAAATAAAGAGGAAATAAAACCCATCAGGGTTTACTTCCTCTTTAAGGATAGTAATCCCTACCAAGAAAAATTTAGATATATTAGGACTGGATCTAGAAATATATAGGTTTATAGTGATAGGATATATGTGTAAATATCTACAAAATATATATGCTCTAAATTTTGAAGGGACGAAATAGAAGTACATAGAGTTGAAAATGTAGAAAGGAGAAGAGGCACCTTTGGCATATTGAATGTCCTTGTTTTTACTTTAAGACGGTTACAAAACCCAATTTTGGAAGCATTGAATATATTTTTTTTGTCAAAAAATTTAAATAATAAAAGAGAAATTGTAAACAAAATTGTTGCATGCATGTCCTTGGTGTGAAGTGGAGCGCTTTAAACCCATTCAAAATGTGCGGTGCAGTTCCTGTGCGATTCACATGCACTTCATAGTGTGAAGCTTAAAAAAGTTTTGGCTATACAAAAACTTTTGTAAAGCAAACTTTTCTGAATGTGGTCTTATGAGGGTAGTTTATTGATTTGAGAATATTCTTAACTGTCTTAAAGAACACATTTGACTTCCTGTGAATGTGGGATTCATCATTGTTTTCAGATGAAAGGGCAGGATTTCAGGAAAACCATTTGCCACCCATACAGCTAGGCCCATTCAAGTTCTATACAGTTCAGTATGCTATCACACACTCATAAATGACGGCCCATTTCCATGAAACACTAGGCCATTGTGATAAGACCTTATTGGATTCCAGAAGTAAGCGTGGTATGTGGGTGTTTATAGTTATTATCCATTGTTGGGTGATGCACATATTAAAGTCGCATTGACTAAAAGGCTTTATAACAGAGAGATCTCCTATTGCTTTGTAGTGAGTAGAAAGAAGGAAATGAAAATACAAAATGTGATGGTTTCATCAAAGTAGAAATACAGCCGGTGTTCACGAAAACATACAGACAGTGCAAGACAACAAGTGTAACACTCCAGGCAAAGTTTGCATTTTGGACATGCCGTGAAAGGTTAGATTAGAACCGCTCATATTTTACTGACTGTGTCCCTGTTGGGGAGATTTTACCTCACTTCCTGTCCCTCATGTGTCACTGGGACAAGGCAGGCAGAATTTCACTTTTCACAATAAATAGAAGCCCCTTCTGTCCAAGCTATCCCAATGTGCTTATCAGTCACTTACCTAGTCCTTGGCAGCTTTGAATTTTCACCACGCATTTCAAAATTTTAAAAAGTGCTTTCTGAGCCCATCAGGGCTGGTGCAGGGATTTTTGACACCCTAGGCAAAACCCTCATTTTTACGCCCCCCCGGCTCCACCCTGACTCCACCCCCTTTGCCTTGCCCATGTATACCCCAAGTTTTATAATGAAGCGCACATCAAATGCAGCCTCAGCAGCACCCATCAAATGCAGCCTTACCAACGCCAATCAATGTAGCCTTGCAGTGCCCATCAATGCAGCCTCACCAGTGCCCATCAAATGCAGCCTCACCAGCGCCCATCAAATGCCCCATTGCCCGTCCCACAGCTCGCCGCCGTCATCCGCTGCCTGACCCGCCACCAAGATGGGGTAAGTGGAAGTCAGACAGCGAGCGGGCGGGGGGGATCACAGTGGCTGCATTTGATGGCACAGTGGCTGCATTTGTGGGCACAGTGGCTGCAATTGATGGGCACAGTGGCTGCAATTGATGGGGGTTTTTTTTCAGTATTTTTCATCATTTTTAAGTTTGTTTGCGTCCCCCCCTCAAACAAACAAAAATTTGCACACCAGCTGCCACTACACACTTGGAAGGGTTTAATGAGCAATGCAGCTCTGAGCACATTTCTGTGGTACGTCACTTCATTGGCTTCCCCACATGGAGGAGAAAAGTGGCCTGGTTGTTGGTAGGTTGTTTATTTCTGCAAAAGTTTGTGGCTAAACCAGGCTGAGGGGGGCAAAGAGTTAAGTAGGTGTGCTCAGTTCCTGGGCTTTTTGGATCCAGCCTACTCCCCAGTAATATAAATATGGGAGAAGGCTGGGTTCAGGGCCTTTTGCCTGCTCTCGAATGTACATGCTGTGAAGGAGGTCTGCTGCACTTTGCAGTCTGTCAGAGGCACCAGGGATACTGAAATCAACCAGTACCTGAAGAATGCCAACATGGACTACTACCTTACAGAGGTATGCCTAGGCAGCCATTCTGTTGTAATTAGGGTTAGGAAATTAACTCTGTTTACACTGAACCGTATTACTAAAAAGACCTTTAAACAAAGTTGTAATAACTATCCTGAGCCTGGTCTGAAGTTATTTAAAGAGGTTAAAGTGGATGTAAACCCGAAATTTTTTTTTTTTTTTTTTTATCATACTGTAGAGTATAAGATTTGCTATCATTTGAGCCCAGTCTTGCCACACAGAGTTAATCCATCTCTGAGCAATCCTTTTTTATTGTTCAGTGAGACAATTCTTGACAAACAGAGAAAAACTTTGTCAAATCCTCCCCCTTGCTGTGAGTGACAGGTGATTTACATCTCGTGCACTAGCCTAAGAGACATGCAGTATTTTTAAATTCCCTCCCCCACTCCTTTCTTCAGCAGCTCTGCAAGGATTGGTTGTTCCACACCTCACCATGATTTGGCATGCTGAAGTCATGTGGTTACTTTCCTGTCTTTTCACTGGATGTTAGAGATCATAGCAGAAGTTCAGCAGAAGTTCAATGTTAAAAACACACAGGAGAAATTGCATATTGACAAGGGGAGTGTAGAGGTGGGCGGGGAGTCTACTGACATCATGACTCCACCCACCGAGCTCCAGAAAACAGACCCACCCACAGAATATGCAGTTTTTCGGGTCTCATAACAGACAGAGGGGAGACATTTGACAGGTAAAGATACATGCAGGAGGCATGTATATCCTTATAGATAACCCCTATGGCAGTAGTTTAGAAAGGATGACATTGGGTTTACATCCACTTTAAAGAAGTACTAAAAACATTACCAAAAGAACCTGGGTCTGTAAAGAATGTAGTTGCCAGGAGTAACCAAGTGCTAGTTCAAGACACAAAGCAACCAGTTGTTAGGCATGGCACCTGGTATAGGTGACAGGTTGTCTGGGAACAAGCCAGAGAAGACTTGACCAGAGACCCAGCATGTTAGCCAATACCCTTCATGGTGGTACCCGTTTGCGCAGAAATGCACGCACGTGCAATGGGAATTAACCGGCGCACGCTACCTGTGCTAGATTCAGACGCCCCCTGGCCTTTAAAAGAATGCTTGATGCTCACAGACACTGCTGACTGGTCTTCAGCCTCCTGCTTCCTGTTACCCTGTGTGCTATTGCTTCTGAATACTCGTTACTGACCCCGCTTGCTCTAGGACACCTTTTGTCTCTCTCCTGGCTCTCCTGTCTCCCGTCCTGTGTATGACCTCGGCTTGTCTGACAACATAATCTGCTGTCTACTGACCTCTGGCTCTCTGACCTTGGCTACGATCCCTGACTACCCTCCTGTCTTGTCCTGTCTGCTGTGATCCGCCCAAGGTACCCTCCCACTGTACCTAGCTGCCTGCGGTACTTACCTGCTGTGACCAGCCTTCTACACTTACCTGCTGCAACCTGCTTCCTGCTGTGTACAGTCTGCACAACCACCAGTTCTCCTGGATCCTGCCGCTCCTCTCATCTGGTATCCATTTGCAGGGAGTTCCCATCTGTGGCACAGCCAGGCAATCTCTGCTTCTTTGGGCTTAGTGTTCCCTGTTTCCACTTTCAGGGACACTGAGCACTCAGACACAAGGAGAGCCCTCTCAGCATTTCAGCTTCAGGACTAGGGACGTGACACAGGTCCTCCAATAGCGAGGGGGGTCTATGTCTGGCTCCCTCCCTAGCGGTTGGTTTCCAGTAGCAACGGGAACTGCCGCATTACGGAGATCTATTGCCTGGTCGGTCACAAGGTATGGAAGTGAAGGAGATAATGAGTGCACGCATGAAGTCTGCGCAGTCTCCACCTGGCCGAGGCATTATTAAATGCTCTTCGTGCGAAAGGAACCCCCACATGCAGGACAAGTTGACCCCGCCCACTGCCTGGCATAGCCCAAGAACCCCTGTGGGCCTGCAACTTGGAGTAGTCGAGAAGGATATGTCGCTGCCTGCTCTGTGTGTAGTGGATAACCTTGCGCCAAATTTAATATTTTAATATGATAAACAAGCTGCTCCCCAAACTGTAGAGAATCTACTGTGCAAAATGTGTAATGTGGATAGGGGGCACTAATATTATAAACGGGTTTATACCAACATATGATTAGACAATGAAAAAATCTAAAATACAATCTCATGAGATATGATTAACAGTGAATAAATGCCTAATTAGTTCATAATCTTCAGTGCAATGATCATAAAACTTGTAATACATTCAGACAGAAAGTGTAGATTCCCCCACCGCTTAATAAAGCGTCTAAATCACACCCAATGTGCTCAAGTAATAAAACCTGCTCACCAGATAGCCATGACCTCTTTACCTAAAAAGAAGGTCTAAATCCGCTTGGGTATGCAATCTTGCAACCTGGTGTTGAATCAGGAAATTTCCAGACTCTGCTCTCCTCTCCACCACAGTTTGACATATGGGATGAGAAAAAAAGGAAGCACCAATAGCGTAATTCTATTTTTATTTTAAAAATGAGGATAAAACATAAATTGTCTTGCTTACATTTATTCATGCTTGTATCCCGGTACTAGGGACAATTTGCGTATGGGCTGTAAGGAAGCCGCACTCTCCCCTGCTCGCGCTGAGAGTCGGCGTGCGTTCCCACATGGTGCCTGAAATAACAAGGATGCTGAGTACTATCCTGCATCCACCAATACTGAAAACAAGCCCTCATTCTAGAGAAATTGTATTGCAAATATTCTGTACATGTTCTATACAGATGTGCTAACTCCTCTTATCATTGCCTGCATGAGTCATAATGTACAGGGCAATGATATCTGAAAATCTGATTTTGTGAAGCAATGGACTTTTAATTTTATCTGTGTATAGTAACAATAATTGCATTAGACAAAGTGTAATTATTTACTAACATAAAAACAATGTGTTTAGTGGACTAAACCATATAAACATTTAGCTTTCACTGTTGATGCATATAATTTGTACTATTACTGGTTCCCGTGGGTTACTGTAAATCATAGCTTGGTTTCTAGTCTTATAAAATGTAGGCCCCAGGTGTTTACTTCTGTCCTGTCAAGCAAAAAATGAAACCATGAAGATAAATGAACTGTATGTTCTTCTACATTGCCTCAACACAAGTGATACCAAATCTTGTGATAGACTTGCCACAAAGATTCTAACCACCCTTTGAACATCTATGTGGGTTAGATGCTACATTTAGATGTCAAGAAATCCTCCCAAACAGGTTACACAGCATTCTTTTTCTGAGAACCTGCCGTCCACAGGTTGTTTCTAGTAATCCTAGCAGACTAATTTAGTACTGTGGAGAAAAAAAAAAGATTGTGGGCAATAGGTTGAATGAAGAAGGTGTTGTAATAATATTCCAATTTTGCACCTCGATATTCAGTTCCCGTTTTCAAGAATGGCAAAGGAAAGGCAGAATTTATTTTATTTTGTTTTTGGACAGAGTGTGTAAGTGTCATGTACCTGTTAGGAGGCTGAGATGACAAGGTTGGCCTCTCATCTATCTCCAGCCCAGGCCTCACTGAAGGTGGAACAGATGGTGCTAAGGGACAGGAGGAACATGAGTGCTGGTAGGTGTAGAACTTGCAATAGGAGATACAGGCAGGAACAGTCTGGCCAGACATCAGGTCAGGAACTGCAACCGTACAGGATGAGCCAGCTAAGGTTAAAGGAGCACTCTGCATACACTGCAGGTTCAGAGCATGAGGCTGGTCAGAGCTTCCAGCAGACTGAAGACAGGAACGTGCTGTAATGATTGAAGCTGATATGGGTGAGAGCCTTAGCAGGCACTCGGAGGTAATGTGGAGCCAAATCAGAAACAGAAGTAAAGTCAAAGGTCTAGCCAAGGTCAGCAGCAGGCAGGCAATGCAGTACAGGGGCATAAGCAGAAGTGTAGTCAAAATTAGTGCCAAGGTCAGGAACGGGTAGGCAGAAGAGCAATCAGGATCCAAGTTCAGGTCATTAGCAAGCTGAGTCAGCAAAACACAGGTTACATCAGGACACAGGAACAGCTGAAGACCAGTCAGCACAGAACATGGTCATCAGCATCCTTTAAATAGCCTGTCTGGTGTCAATGAAAATTGTGCACATGCACACGCGCCTGAGCAAGCATGCATTCTTGGGCGCATGCACACACCTTATCACCATTCTGTGAGAAATACTATGCGTATGCGCATATGTGCACACCAGACGTCTCACAGGAATTCCTTGACAGTAAGGGTTAAACCTCTCTGAGGTTTTTTTTTATTGCTGTTGGTGTCCCTGCTAGACATATTCACCCTCGCTATTTGTGTTGTTGGCAATTGTCACTTGGACTGAAAGTGAGGAAAAAGCTAAAATATTGAGCTGCCACCAGAACAGGAATAGAGGGGAAATCTAGTTCTGGTGACAACTGTGTGAAAGGAGATGTACGTCCTTTTGAAGAGATTCTGCTCACTTCCTGTTGTGTCTATAGGACAGGAAATAAAGGGAAATCTCTTAAACGGAACACAGAAGGCAAAAATATGCCATGGGTTTTAATAATTTCTTAACAAAGAAGAAAACAAGTTATGTCTTTTGATATATTTTAACCTCTACAACAATTTAGGGTGTTTCTAAGCAGGCAGCAATGTGTTAAAGAGAAGAAAAAGAAAAGCCGCTCTCAAAGCACAGGTTCCAAATGATACACACCTTGATAGGCACTCAGGTGCAGGCTCTGCTGGGATCAGAGAACAAACCAATAGGCCTGGACGGCAGCACTCAGATACAACACCTTTATTCGACTAAAATCCAATGTACAACAGTCAATCCATACGGTACAAAACAGGGGTATGCAGGCAGCTCAGCAATGTGTTAAACTCATACCAATGCAAACATGCTTCTGTTCATTTTCTGGGTAGTTTGGCAAAATAGCTATTGAATCCATAACTCATGGAAGACAATAGGGACTAAAAATTCTGGTGTTTCCTTTTGGGCCTCTAGAGAACAACTACAGCAGCCAAACACAACTAAATGGCATGGTAAGCCCACCAAATGTCCGAGAAACATGTTGCTTTTAAAAACAGGGGGGATGTGTACAGTGGTGAGGGTAGTTGGCATTTAATGTGGCTTTGAGGGCGACCTAAGTGTAGTGCCCAGACTTTCACCATCTTTGCACCCACTATGCCTCACAACCCACTACATATTGAAGGATGTCAGCTATATTTGGCCTTGAAGGTCCTCATTAGATTGGCCAAGGCCAGAGACCTCCCTACATAAGAAAGATGCAGATCCTTCCATTCGCAACTTTGTGGGGTCCCTTAATGCTGTACACAGAATCACTAAGGGTAATTTCTGTGATTCCCAGCAGTGATAATGTACACTGCCAGTGCATATTTTGTGCTATATATCAACTTTTTTTTTTTTTTTACTATCTTTGTAAAAAACATAAGCAACCTCCCCAAAAAAGACTGTTTTTGTAGTATAAGCCCCAACTGGTGTCAGTTTAGCAAGCAGCATTAACCATGCATTGGTCTCCTTCAGAAAAAATTCATACTTCAATGGGGACAGTAGACAAAAAGGCTGTTTTCTTAGTGGTTGTAAGGATAGCAAGCTAAAAGCAGAAATGAACTTCAGAGTATGCCTCTGTCATGGTGACTAAAACTTTTTTGGTCAGCTGTATTACCACATATACACGGCAGCACTGACAAGCCTGCAAGGTCAGGCAGAAGATTTTGTTGTGGGGGGGGGGGGGGGGGGGTAGGAGAGAGCGTTGTGTTGATAGGAGGCTATGCCAGGAATTAGCTAGGTTGGTACAAAGAGCCTTGGCTGCATGCAGAAGCTAATTGGTCTAAGCTGCCTGGGGGTGTGGAAGACTTCTGATATTCAAGACTAGTTCAGGTAGTCACCCTTTTGCCTATGGACAGGCAGATACTGTACATTTGTCGGTCACATGCACCAGGCTCCAGCCACTGGCCCATTTTAGAAGACACCTAGTTGACCATGAGGTCTTTCTACTCATTGACCATCTTGGAAAAGCCCTCCCTGTGAGTGGTACCCTGGGTTAAGCTTGCCCAGTTTTGCCTGAATAAAGTGTGCAAGTCCTTTGTTAGATGACCACTGCTAGTCGTGGTGCTAACTGCGAAGGGTAACAAAGGCATTCCTACTGGCATTGGTCAAGACTTTGTACAGTTTGACTATTTTAGGTATTGTAGCCTGGATTCAAGATGGTGACAGAAGGCCCTTGCAGGGGTCTTCCCTAAAAAATTAGACAGACCTCAGATTAGAGGCAGAAGGCCCTTAAAGTGGTTGCAAAGGCACAAGGTTTTTTTTAACTTCATGCATCTCTACATGAAGGTAAAAAAACCTTCTGAGTACAGCAGCCCCTCTAACACTTACCTGAGCCCCCTCTTGATCCAGCAATGTCCATGAGAGATTTGCCTCTCTGGGAACTTGCACTCCTGATTGTCTTTTGGCAGCAGCAGAAGCCACTGGCTCCTGCTGCTGTCAATCACAGCCAATCAGGAGACGAAGGGGGCAGGGCTGAGCCGTGGCTCCATGTGTAACTGGACACACAGAGCCACGGCTCGGTAGCACGCCTGCCTGGGTGCCCCCACAGCAAGCTGCTTGCTGTGGGGGCACCCGACAGGAAGGAGGAGCCAGGAGCGCTGGCATGGGACCCGAGAAAAGGAGGATCCGGGCTGCTCTGTGTAAAACCACTGCACAGAGCAGGTAAGTATAACATGTTTGTTATTTAAAAAAAAAAAAAGCCTTTATCATCGGTTTAAAGTAGTCTCCAAAAATAAAAAATGAACGTTTGAAACTTTTTTGTTTATATTTTTAATGTATCTTGTTTCATGCATTTATTTTTATGTATGTATTTTTTTTTTAATCAATTTATTTATTATCTTAAGGGCTCATGCACACTGCATCTCAAATAATCTCAAAGAAGCTTCTCCTACAGGCTTTTCAGCTTTTTGAGCTCTCATTTTTTTCTGCTTGGAAACTCCTCTCCATGTTAGCCAATGTGTCCATGCACACTATGGCTTTTTCAGGAGTTTACAGGCAAAAAAAACCTCCCCAAACTCAGGTCTTTGAGAGAAGCTTTCGAGCACAAAAGACGCCTAAGTGCCCAAAAAAAGTGCGTGAAAAAAGCATGAAAGTGCAAAAAAGCTCAAAGAAGCTGGAAAATGCACAAAAAAAGACAAAATGAGCTGAGGGGAGGGTTTGTGAAAGAAAAATGCTTGCGCTCAGAAAAGCTTTTTTTTGAGCTGCAGTGTGCATGAGCCCTAATTGTTGGATTGCACCAGGGGTGAATGATAACAAACCAAGGGTTCAAGCCTTCCCACTGGGGCTTTGGAGTTCTAGATGGTGTTGAAAATCAAGTAGAGGGTTGTCACTGGAAAAAGAACTCAATAGAATAGGCTAAGGAGGAGAAGTTAGAGCAATCACAGGTCAATTAGTTTCAGTATAAATCACACAAATAGGAAACATAAGGGGAATACAAAGACACTGAATTTCAAAAAAAACAACGTTCCTAAATTACAATCCTTGCTAGAAGATACTAAATGGGATAAAATCTTAGGAACAGAGATCACAGAGGAAAATGGGTATACTTTAAGAACATATTAAATAAGGGTATTAAACAGTGCTTCCCAATGGGAAATAAATTTAAAAGAACTAATAAAAGTACTGGGTGACCTAACTCCAACATAAGAATGCATATAAAAGCAAAAGAGAAGGCCTTCAAAAAATACAAGGCAGAGGGATCATCATCAGCATTCCAACTTTACAAAGAAATGTAAGGGTAATATCAGGGCAGCTGAGTTGGAACACGAAAGGCACATAGCGGAGGAGAGTAAAAAAAATCCCAAGAAATTCTTTAAGTACATAAATAATAAGAAAGGGAAGACAGATCATATTAGTCCCATAAAGAATGATGAAGGGAATCTGGTTACTAAGGATGGAGAGATGGCGAAGGTATTGAATTTATTCTTCTCCTCTGTCTTCACAAGGAAATCAGGGGGCTTCAGTAACCAAAACTGTAATGTTTATCCTCATGACACGTCACAGAAAGCACCCTCATGGCTAACAGAGGACAGAATTAGAAATACAAACGTAACATTAATAAGTCACCGGGACCAGATGGCTTGCACCCGAGTGTCCTTAAACAACTCAGTCAAGTAATTGCCAGACCATTGTTCCTAATTTTTACGAACAGTCTACTGACTGGAATGGTACCAGATGATTGGAGAAAAGCCAATGTAGCACCAATATTTAAAAAAGGACCAAGATACATCCCTGGGAATTACAGACCAGTTTGCCTAACATCAATAGTATGTAAGCTCTTGGAGGGGATGATAAGGGACTATATACAAGATTTTAGAATGACGGTATCATTAGCAGTAATCCGCATGGATTCATGAAGAATCGTTCTTGCCAAACCAATCCATTAATCTTTGCATGTGATATAGTTCCCCATAAATGTTTACTGTACAAAGTAAGGTCCATTGGCATGGACCATAGGGTGAGTACATGGACTGAAAGATGGTTACAGGGGCGAGTCCAGAGAGTAGTGATAAATGGCGAGTACTCGGAATGGTCCGGGGTGGAAAGTGGAAAGTGGGGTCCCCCAGGGTTCTGTCCTGGAACCAATCCTATTTAATTTATTCATAAATGACCTGGAGGATGGGACAAACTGCTCAATCCCTGTATTTGCGGACAATACTAAGCTAAGCAGGGTAATAACTTCTCCGCAGGATGTGGAAACCTTGCAAGAAGATCTAAACAAGTTAATGGGGTGGGCAACTGCATGGCAAATGAGGTTTAATGTAGAAAAATTTAAAATAACGCATTTGGGTGGCAAAAAATATGAATGCAATCTACTCACTGGGGGGAGAACCTCTGGGGAATCTAGGATGGAAAAGGACCTTTTCCATCTTAGCATGCAATTGCTGACAGGCTCAGCAATGGCATGCAATGCCAAGCTGCTGTAAGCAAAGCAAACAGAATCTTGGCATGCATTAAAAAGGGGATTAACTTCAGAGATAAAACAATAATTCTCCCACTCTACAAGACTCTGGTCCAGCCACACCTAGAGTATGCCGTCCAGTTCTGGGCACCAGTCCTCAGGAAGGATGTGCTGGAACTGGAGAAAGTCCAGAGAAGGGCAATAAAACGAATAAAGGGACTAGAGGACATTAGTTATGAGGAAAGTTTACGAGCCCTGAACTTATTCTCTCTGGAGAAGAGACACTTGAGAGGGGATATGATTTCAATGTACAAATACCATACTGGTGACCCCACAATAAGGATAAAACTTTACCGCGTAAGGGAATTTAATAAGACACGCGGCCATTCACAAAAAGTAGAAGAAAAGGGGTTTAACCTTAAACTGCGTAGAGCTTTCTTTACTGTAAGGGCTGTAAGGATGTGGAATTCCCTTCCACAGGTGGTGGTTTCAGCGGGGGGGCATTGATAATTTCAAAAAACTATTAGATAAGCACTTGAACGACCACAACATACAGGGATATACAATGTAATACTGACGTATAATCACATACATAGGTTGGACTTGATGGATGTGTCTTTTTTCAACCTTGCCTACTATGTAACTATATGTAACTATGTAAGTGACCCATGGTGGGGTCACTCCTATTTACCTCCAAATTTTAATATTTTAATATTTAATGTTGTGTTTTAATGTTTTAGTGAGTTTGTAAGGTTTTTGCTTATAGAAGTAAAATAGGAGGAAGGCTACAGTGTGTCAATGGAGGAAAAGAATGTATTTGTTTTATCAAAATGCTACATTTTAAAAAAGTAGCCTGGTCTCAGGGCCAGAAAAGGAGAAATATATACAGAGTATGTGTGTTGGATCATGTAATAATTGGTAAATTGCAACATATTACCATTTTGGTTTTGGGATTGAATTCTGCTTTAATTTATAAATAAGGAAAAGTGAGTTCCTACTTAATAAGACATTAGGCAACAACAACAACCTGACAAATTACATACCTTTACATACCTTTTATACTGCATCTTTCACAAAATGATTGCTGTTTATAATTTTTAAGTCAATTTAGAAACACTTTTATGTGAGAAAAATAACTTTGGATCCAGATTTTGAGAAGGTCATACATTTGTACCATTTGTAGCAGGACTCATAGAAGCCAGTCCAATAATATGAAGATGAAACCCTTTTCAACCATAATAAATTCAAAGCATCCTGTAGGTTTAGGGTACTTTGGCTATTTTTAGGTATAATGTACTATTTAAAAAAAAAAATTATTTGTTCTTCTCAGTTACAGATAATTCCAGAAGGTGACCCCGAAGTGACCTGAACCTCTATAATTATGGGGTTTGCAACTGATTTCATTTGTCCTAATGGGCACAATGCGTTGCTACGCCTGCAAGATTCTGAGCTGAAGCTGATGGAATCACTGAGAAAGTGGATGATGCAAAGAGTGAAGAGTGACAAAGAGTATGCAACACAGCTTCATCAGATGTTCACCATGATAGAGAAACTGGACCAGGCCCCCATTCCTGGCCTAGCAGAGTACTCAAGTCAGCTGAGCCAGGTAAACCATTTGCTTTTGTTTATAAAGCACCAATATTTTAGGCTTGTTGCACATTTAGGGCAGTATGCGCCCAGGGACAAATACCCAAAGTGCAGACTGTTTGCATTCATACCAAGGTGAATACTGCCTTAAAGGATAAGTTCACCTTTTTGATTGTGTTTTAACCTCTAAATTGGGATTTTTAAGGCAATTTCAAAGAAGAAATTTTGAATTATTTAAAAAAAAATTTTTTTTTTCATATTGAATAAAATTGCATTGATTATAATAAAAAAACTGTTAACAATGTAAACATAGTATACCAAAGTTGTATCCATCACTTTACATTATATTGTACAATTACAGTATACAATGTCTGATAGTCCTGAAGTGGTATTCCCTAACTACTTGCAGTTCCACCATTGATATGCAGATGCCAATGGTTATTCAAAGATAGGGATGTCCAACGTGTTTTCAAAATATATTATTTAGACGTTCTTAGTGAGAGCACTCCTTCAGCCAGTGGCGTCACTAGGGTTGGTGTCACCTGGTGCGGTAAAACATGGTGCCCCCCCCCCCCCAGCACTTAGCAGGCTAGTGCGTTGGAGCAGCTCTCCCCCTTAATCTACCACAATAGATGGAGCTGGGATGGGATTGGGGGGGTTATAGAGCTGGAATGGGATCGGGGAACGGATTGAGCCGGAATGGGATCGGGAATGGATAGAACTGGGATGGGATCAGAGTGGTAGATGGAGCTGGGATGGGGATGGGGGGGGTGGATGGTGCCCAGATGGGATCGGGGGGGATGAATGGAGCCAGGATGGTTTGGGGGGATGGATGAAGACGGGATAGGATTGGGGAATGGATGGAGCAGTTTGGCATCGGGGGGGTGGCTGGATCAGGACGGGATCGGGGGGTGGATGGAGCGGGATGAGATCGGGGGGTGGATGGGAGTGAGATGGGATGGGGGGGTGGATGGAGCCGGGATGGGATTTTTGATTTGAGGGGGGGTAAAGGATATGTGCTAGGGGGTGCTTTGGGAGGGGAGAGGAATTGTGTGGGGGAGGGGGTCAAACTTCAAATCTGCCCCCCTCTAGTACAAGTCCTCTCTAACCCAAAACAAAGCACCCCCTAGCACCTATCCTCTAACCCCCCACCCAAAATCACTTCTGGCAGCATAGTTGTTATCTGCCAATTCCACCACCCCCCCCCCCAAACACCATAGCAACGCTGTTAATTTCCCTTCGTGGTATACAAGGACCGTTGGATCATATCCAAAAATGTGACACCAAAAGAAGGGGACGGTATTTAAGCAGCAAACCACCTTATGTCTCTCCCATCTGAGCTGTCCAACCGCAAACAAACTCCACACTGAATAGAGTGGAGAGGGATCAGAACACTTGTCAGTTTTTATTGCTGCCTGTGCCCCCATTGGGGGATTCACCTCCTCTATTTGTCCTGTTTTACCATTATCATTGAAAGTGAAAGTAAAAGAAAATCCCACATTTTGGGTTGTCCCCAGAAAAGTAATAGAGGGGAAATCTTCCAATGGGCTCACTAGTTCTGGTGTCCTGGGGGTCCCCAATGGATCCTCTTCATTTCCAGGTATTTCCTCTCACTTCCTGTTTGGCTATGGGACAGGAAGTGAAGGGAAATCTCCACAATGGGGCACAGATGGCGAAGAAAAAAAAGTCTGACGGGTTATAGCTCTCCCTTGCTCCATCCAAAATGAAAAATAAAAATGTTTGCCTATAGTTCTACTTTAAGCATCTGTTATGTATGTTCACACTGTAGTGTGCTGCCGAGAAATTGGTATAGACGGGCAGTGGCATTTCTTAATTCTTATTTCCTCATTGTTCTCACGGTTGAGGTTACTGTCTAGTTCCTCTATATTTGTAAACCCTCTATTCAGCAAGAGACTCCAGTGCATTTTGACCGAGGGTATTTTCCACACTAGTGTGGGTTTGCTCATATTAGGGCTTGTGACCACAGCCATTCAACACAAAAGCACATTTTAAAAGTACAAGCACGCATGCTTTTAGGTGCTTTCAGGAAACAGGGAATCGTGTTTAAGATGCATTTGTAATGTGTTGCACATGCACCTACAATGCATCTGTTATGCATATGTGATGTCCTTCTGTTTGATCAGCAGTTGTTACTGATACAGAAAAAGTTTGATTATTACAAAGTCGTTGTGGTAGAAACTCATGTGTTTATATACCAGTCTTAACACCTTCCCCTCCAGCCTTGGCAAGTTGGCACCCCTTTAAGTGTGTCTCCATGCCTGGGTGTGGGGGGCAGGATGGACTTCCGGATCATGTGACCACTGAAATTGGGACCCTCTGCTTCTGGCTCCTGATCCTTATGAGAGACCAACAGCTAGGTCACTGTGCTGGAAGAATGCAGTGAGCGTGCTCTCAAGCACAGAATCCTCAGAAGTCCGTGGACGCATGTGTGGTGTCTACACGTTAAAGCTCACCCTCCTTGCTGCTACACATATGTGTTACGTGGACAGCAAGAGGTTAATAGAAACCTATGGTCACAGCGTACACTTTATTTTTATCATCAGCATTGTAATAACAATACATACAATAGTTATTTTTGACAATCAAATTTAATCTTACTTTAAAAATCTCCTTTCATGTTGTGAGTTCTGCCTGTCTGCTGACCAGTGGCGTCTGGTGCTCAAAATTTTTGGGAGGGCGCAAACAAACTGAAAAATTCTGATAAAAAAAAACATTAATTGCAGCCTCACTGTGCCCATCAAATGCAGCCACTGTGCCCATCAAACGCAGCCACTGTGCCCATCAAACGCAGCCACTGTGCCCAATCAAATGCAGCCACTGTGCCCATCAAACGCAGCCACTGTGCCCAATCAAATGCAGCCACTGTGCCCATCAAACGCAGTCACTGTGCCCATCAAACGCAGCCACTGTGCCCATCAAACACAGCCACTGTGCCCAATCAAATGCAGCCATTGTGCCAATCAAATGCAGCCACTGTGCCCCATCAAATGCAGCCACTGTGCCCCATCAAATGCAGCCACTGTGCCCCATCAAATGCAGCCACTGTGCCCCATCAAATGCTGCCACTGTGCCCCATCAAATGCTGCCACTGTGCCCCATCAAATGCTGCCACTGTACCCCATCAAATGCTGCCACTGTGCCCCATCAAATACTGCCACTGTGCCCCATTCTATGCCGCCACTGTGCCCATCAAAAATTGCCACAATTATCTCCCCGCCCACTCGCCGTCTGCCCAGCACTTACCCTATCTTGGTGGCAGGTCAGGCGTGACGGCGGCGAGCTGTGAGACCTTGCAGTGGCTCAGACAGCAGCCCCTGTGTCCTCCGTGCGTCACCTCCCCTCCTCCTCCCCGCATCCAATCGCAGAGCCTTTACGTTCAGCCAATCAGGTGATAGGTATCAGACCAACGCTACCTGTTTGGTGGAGAGGCGGTTCAGTGTTAGAAAAGCGAATATTCATTTGCTTTTCTAACACACCTGGGTGGACTGCGAGCGCAATGCTCTACGCTTAAGTTCACCTTTTTTGAAGCCTATTAGAGCCTATGGATCTAATCAGGTGCTTCAAAAATACACCCCCGCCACTGTAATTCAGGCACCTCACGTTCCAAAAAGGGGCCGGACGCCTGAATAGGGGGTGACGGCCATGAATAGATTCATGCTATGCATAGAGGGGGTGGCTGGAGAAAAGGGGCCAGCGGCTGACCATCTCTTTCCACAACTTCCTGCATTCCTGCATGCTTTGCAGGTTCTACTCTGCTGTTTAGTTTCTATTTCTAGGGACCTCATATCCCATGGTACCTTGCTGCCTGCAGGCAGTGATTCCTGTACTGACTCTGCCTCCTGAAACTCCTGGATTAGTTGGATGCCTATGTTCCTCCTCCTCCTTCTACATTAGCCATTTTCAACCAGAGGCACCCTGGGGAGCCAACTGGGTTTTTCAGGGGTGCCATGAAAAAATGCCTAAAAACTGGCCAAAAATTGCCAACAAAGCCAGGTCTTTATTGTGCAGCATTACAACCTTAGGCACCATGTGGACCAACAACTGATGACATCATCAATTTATAAGGAGGACGTTGGGTGCCTGCATAGTGTATTTGCTCGCGCCTACCCCGTCCCTCTCACCAATAGTACTGGGGTCACATTAGCTGTGTGAAGGAATGAAACTAAGGGAGAAGAGAAACAGTATATTGTATATATATATATATAGAGATAGATAGATAGATAGATAGATAGATAGATAGATAGATAGATAGATAGATAGATAGATAGATAGATAGATAGATAGATAGATAGATAGATAGATAGATAGATCTATATATATCAGGTAAATAAGTATTGAACACCTCACCATTTTTCTAGGTAAATACATTTCTAAAGGTGCTATTGACATTAAATTTTCACCACATGTCAGTAACAACCCATGCAATCCATACATATAAAGAAACCAAAACAGATATGTTCAGAAATGAAGTTATGTGTAATAAAATGGAATGACACAGGGAAAAAGTATTGAACACATGAAGAAAAGGGAGGTGCAAAAAGGCATGAAAAGCCAAGACACCAGCTGAAATCTATCAGTAATTAGAAAGTACTGGCAAACTTCATATCATTGAAGGAAAGCTAAATGGAAAAATGTACCAAGATACTCTTGATAAAAATCTGCTGCCATTTACCAAGATGATGAAGCTGAAATAAGGGTGGACATTTCAGCAAGACAATGATCCCAAGCACAAAGCCAAGGAAACTCTCAATTGGTTTCAAAGAAAGAAAATAAAGCTGCTAGAATGGCCCTGCCAATCACCTGACTTGAATCCAATAGAAAATCTATGGAAAGAACTAAAGATCACAGTTCATAGAGGAGGCCCACAGAACCTTCAAGCTTTGAAGACTGACTGTGTGGAAGAATGGGCCAAAATCACACCTGAACAATGCATGCGACTAGTTCCTCCATACAGGAGGCGTCTTGAAGCTGTCATTACCAACAAAGGATTTTGTACGAAGTATTAAATACATTTCAGTTAGCGTGTTCAATATATTTCCCCTGTATCATTCCATTTTATTACACATAATTCATCTCTGAACTTATTTGTTTTGGTTTGTATGTATGTATGTTTGTATGTATGGATTGCATGGGTTGTTACCGACATGCGATGAAAATTTCATGTCAACAGCACCTTTAGAAATATATTTACCCTATTTTACCTGCTATGTTTGTATATTATATATATATATATATATATATATATATATATATATATATATATATATATATATATATACATATATATATATATATATATATATACACTGTATGTATGGTATATTGGTCCGTACCAGTGTACAAAAGTACATTTGCTTTGGAAAAATAAATCACCTCCAACAGTGTTGAGGTGATTTGAACAGTGTCCTACATGTGAGGATGTTGCTGTTTTATGCAAAACTATTAGTTTTGTTTTTAACATTTGAGAATGGGGTGCCTTGAGATTGTGTAGAATTTTAAGGGATACCCTGACTGACAAAAGGTTGAGAAACACTGGCAGTGGACGCAGGTGTTGAACATGCCCAGAAGTGATGGTGGTTGTAGCTCTAGAAGAGAGCACATTGTGGACTGGCCTCCTGCTGGAGAGGTAAGGGGTTGGCTTATGCCCTGTAAACACAAGCGGAATTTCCGCCAGAAAAATCTTGGATGGTTTTTCCGACG
Organism: Aquarana catesbeiana; assembly: GCF_042186555.1. Taxonomy (NCBI): domain Eukaryota; kingdom Metazoa; phylum Chordata; class Amphibia; order Anura; family Ranidae; genus Aquarana; species Aquarana catesbeiana. The sequence goes on along the minus strand of NC_133326.1, from coordinate 50,445,101 downwards.
GAATTCCGTTCAAGCTTGCCTTGCATACACGCGGTCACACAAAAATTTTCGGAACTTTCGACCGCCAAGAACGGGGTGACGTACAACACTACGACGAGCCGAGAAAATGAAGTTCAATGCTTCCGAACATGCGTCGAATTGTTTGCGAGCATGCATGTTTTTTTGTGCATCGGAATTGCATACAGACAAACGCATTTTCGGATAGGAACTTTTTCCGACCGAAAAATAGAGAACCTGCTCTCAATCTTTTGCTGGCGGGAATTCCGCCAGCAAAAGTCCGATGGAGCATACACACGGTCGCAATTTCTGACCAAAAGCTCTCATCTGAGTTTTTCCAATCGTGTGTATGGGGCATAACACTTGTGGCCATTAATGCTGCTCCCTGGAAGAGCATTATCCGGTGGATACCTCAAAATGGTGCATTGCACGCGGTTGCGGCATGGCCCCATCAACTTGAATAAGTTGCATTTGGCAGCAGTACCACCCACCAAATTCATATTGCCAATTCATTTTTTGCTGCAGCATGTGTACAGTCCTGAGCAGCTGCATTTCTGTGTTTAGGTGGGTGGCCAGAGGTGGTAAAACCCTAGCTCAACTACCCGCTGACCACCCATGTGAACGAGCCCTAAGTATTTTTTATTTTTTTGGCTACTTTGTTACTTGTCTTCGTTGGAAAATTAAGATGCTGGCTTGTCAACAGTGTAAGATTCATTGCACATTTCAACTATTCAAACCATTCCCCATACCTTTTCAAAACACATTCCAACTGCATTTGAAATGCAGATTTTAAATTACCCTAAGGCTCTGTTCACTCCTATGCAGGTGTGACGGAGCGCATGCTTGTTTTTGTGCATTTTCATGCATTGCACACAGCCCGTTCATTTTAATGGCCCACCCTATGCGCAAAATACGTACTAAAGAACTGCATGGCCCTTTTGAAAAATCGGGCTGTCCCCAAATAGTATATTGTTATCATGCAATTTTGCATGCACACATGCATGGGAGTACCATAAAGAATTAATGGCACATGTCTGCAAAAGGGCTGTGCGGTTTTGCGTGTTGCAGAAAAGTGCGCAATTTTGCGCATGTCCCCCAATGCACAAATGCGAACCTAGCCTAATGAGCTTGACTCACTAAAGTGTGAATTGAGGTTAAGGTGAATGCAAGCCCCAACAATGAACTTCTGTTATTTGCTACCCCTTGGTCTGTTATATATATAATCGAAAGCACCTTGTTGTATCTGTTCATTATGTGCAAAAATGACCTGTTGACATTGCCAGAAATCTTGTCAGCTAATAATCCCTCGCAGCCCTGTCACAGGTTATTATTTCCAGTTCTCAATCTTTAGTGTACACTTTAGGTGATTTTAAAGGCTTTTTGTGCATTTGTCATGATTTTTTTTGAGCAATATGTGTTTTTAGGAGCTCCTTTGTAGCAGGATTGCCCATTTTTGTCCCCATAGACTTTAAAACAGAACTAAACTGTATCTGACAACCACAAACTGAAAACGCTATTTAATTGTTTTTTAATATTCAAAGGAAACTCCACCATCCATCCAGGTCTTCATTTTTTTTGTTTTGTTGGGCTATAACTTTTAAAAACACCCCTAGCGTTCTTAGCTGCGTCCATCTTAGGTAAGGGCAGATGATTCATGCAGCATTTACCTCCCGGAATCCATCTGCTTAGCTGAGAAAGCCCCTCCTCCATGCTTGGGGTGTATGACATAATTTTGGTCTAGGCCTGTAACCAGGAAGCAACTGGTAAAAATAAGTTTAAAATAAGTAAATGTAACCACCTGTCCATTTTCATCTGATCTGATCCACCAGACGGATGGGAAAGTAGGACTACCATCCATCTGGATTTGGTGGACGGGATTGGATCAAGTAGCATGTCACCGCTGACATCCGCCACTCCATAGGGGTGAATGGATGGTCCGATCAGGTCCGCCTGAAAAACCGAAAGGCGGACCTAAACGGACAGCCCTTGTGAAAGAGGCCTTTAGCTAGAGAGAGCAAAATCTGGTGCAGCTCTGCATAGAAACCATTCAGCTTCCAGGTTTTATTGCCAAAGCTTAATTGAACAAGCTGAAGTTAGACGCTGGCTACCATGCACCACTGCACCAGATTCTGAGTTTAATGAGGAACTGCAGTCTGCTCACATAATTTGTACTAAAAACCATCTTTGCCATTCTGAAGCTTCCCTCCAACCACTTTGCATATTATTTTATATATACTGTGATTCTGTACTTGCCAAATATGCTGCAGAAATCTCCCTCCACTGAGTCTGGCTGCATCCATTTTAACTGTGGGCAGCTGAAGCTGCTGCCTGTTCACTTCCTGGATTTACACAGACACACAGAGGCACACCTCCAGCTCTGCAGCCCTCATCGGCCCTCTTATGACTCCCTTCCTGGCAAACTCTCACAAGAGTGAGAAAGAGAGCTGTCCATGATGTCATAAGCCTAGGCTTTTTTACCAGACAAGAAACAGGAAGTGGGCTGTATAAGGTATTTACTGGCAGAAAAAAATGTTTTACTATCCAAAGTTAAAGCAACAAGGGCAGATTTATTAGATGGAAAGATGAAAAAACGACTGAAGTTCCACTTTAAGTAAATCTACCCCATTGTTTCTTTTTGTAGTTTTCTGTTTATTCATCTACAGATCAAAGGGATAAACTTCGATCTGCAGATGAACTCAGTTTTTAAAGCAAATTGTCAAGTTAAAAAAAAAAAGATAGATAGATAGATAGATAGATAGATAGATAGATAGATAGATAGATAGATAGATAGATAGATAGATAGATAGATAGATAGATAGATAGATAGATAGATAGATCGATCTATAGATATAGATCTATATCTATAGAGATATATATATTGTGGAGGAAGGTGAAGTTGGAGCAGTGGCTGCTAGTAAGTGTCTCTGTGTGAGATTAGAAGCTGTGTGCGTTGAAGGGCTTCAAAGCTATGTGGGTCCAAGGAGCCAGAAGCTGTGTGCGTTGAAGCTCTTGAAGCTGTGTGTGACCAAGGAGCCTAAGACTGTGTGCATCCAAGCAGCTTGTTTGAGGGGCCTGTACCTATAGCAGCATTACTGCTGAAGAGTAGCCAGGTGGGCTAGCATTTTCATTTGGATTTTGTGTGTTTAATTGAAGTTTGGACCCCTGCGTGGGATTCCTGGATGGACTTTTGTTTTGTTTTTCCCTTTAATAAACGTGGGCTACCATGCCCTTAACTATAAATGCCTCTCTGATGTGGACTCACTGCACCAAAACGCATCTATCCACTTGAGCTGAACAATCCCCAATGTCACAAGATATATATATATATATATATATATATATATTTTTTTTTTTATTAAGTGTTAATTTGTTTAACCCCTTATTAACCCTTAAATTACTCTGATCAGCCTTAAATAACTCCTTATTCTCTTTCTACATTTAATTATTATTTTCATGCTGATTTTTTTTTTTTAAACTATTAATAATTAAAACTTTTTTGTTTGCTTTGTTTGTTAATTTTTTTAAAACCTTTAATATATATTTACATGTTTCACATTGAAAAATGAGCAAAATGTAAAAAAATAAAAATAAAAAAATAATAATTTAATTTGTAAGTAACTTTTCAATGCTTTGTACCATTGCTGATAGCTGAAGTCTAAACAAAACAGTTGCAGAAGGTTATCAGTAATTTGTATCGGCAAGTTTCGGTACTCGTACTTGTTGTAAAAAAAAAATGGTATCGGTGCATTCCTAGTAATGTTGATGAAAAGAGTTTAGTTCCCCTTTAACTATAGCTGTAAAAACATGCACAAAAACACGGTAATGGCAAATAAATGTTTCATCTCTCTGTTACTCCTGGCTTGTTCCAAGGTCAGCCAATAATTTATCACAGCACATTAATGTTTTCTTAAGAAACTTTCTCCTACAACATCTGCTTAGTATTAGTTGTAACATTAGTTGTATTATTCATTCAATAAAGTAATAGTCTGTGTATTAATGTAACTATTGGATTTGATTTCAGCCAATTTTTTTGTGTGATTCTGATTTTTTTTTTTTTTTTTTTTTTCTTTCTTTTTTTTGAACCTCTTCCATATTAAAATCCCATTTTTCAAACTTTTGCTGATTCTTTTTTTCCGCTTGACCTTTACCACTGAACTGCACGTCTCTTGTATTGTAAGCAGCAAACAATCGTGTGATCACAGAGATGTGAACGTATTTCATTCTTCAGAAGTCTGTCTGGCCAGAAGTGGACCATTAGCAATCATCATCTGTGTCACGACTTTCACAAAGTATTGTTTAGGGGAATCCAGTCATTGCAGTGCCAGTGATTTCTGACTCATGGACTCTGAGCCAAGAGAATTCAGAGTGATTCAATGTAGAGTCATCACTGACTTTCATTTTTATATTTGCTTATGGACAGTACATTATGTATTGTATTACTTAAAGCTGTAGTAAACTTTGCTGTAAAAAAAAAAAAAAAAAAAAAAAAAAAAGTCCCCCTGCAAGGTAATGGCATAATGTGCTAGTATACACCACATACCAGCACATTAGCTGTAAAGCGTATCTCTCCAGTGGTGTGCTGTCACCGCTGACAAGGCTTCCATCTTCACCTGGTCTTCCTTCCCGGTTCGTGCACTTCCGCCACTTGAAATGGCCGGGCCACGATGACGTCACTCCTGTGCATGTTCATGGGAGTTACGATTGCGGTATAGCACTCTGAATGGACAGCACACTTAGTACGCATGCACAGGTGACATTGCCAGCTGCTACAAATGTGAATATCACCTAAACGGTGCACATTTAAGAGATAGTCACTGTACCTACAGGTAAGTCTGATTACAGGCTTACCTTTAGGTACAAGTGAAAAAGTGAACTTTACCCGTTCCCCTCCCTCTTTCCCTAAACACTTACCTGACTCCTCTCACTGATCCAGCGCCAGCACCACTCCTCTTCTTGATGTAACAGGAGACACGGGCAGCAGCCATAGGCCTCTGATGCTATCAATCACATCCTGTGGGGAGGGAGTGGGGGGCGTGGCTGAGCCGCGCTGTGTGTGTCAATGGATGCACACAGCCTGGCTGGGGAGTGTGCGCATACAGGTGCCCCCTTTTGCAACAGTTGGAAAAAGAAGGCACAGAGAGCACCGGTGGGGGAGTCCAGAAGGGGGCAGGGATCGCTCTGTGCAATACCATGTGACGTCACCGCGTACAGCGGTCACCGGCCAGAAGGACTTTGTTGCAAAGTCTTTTGGTTTAGCTGCAGCTATTGTATACAAAAATGCATGCTTTTCTTTTCAGAAATGTGAGTGTAATCAGTGTGTTGTTAATAAATCTTCATTATTACATACTACAATATGAGTTTTTATATTATATATCAGCAGAGAAACAAAAAAAGGGGGGGTTTTCCGGCGCTCCGCAATATGTGATGTCTAAAGTAAATAGTACAATGGTAGCTATAATAACACATTAAAATAAGGCAGGTAAATTCTAGAATGAAGAGGCAGCCATCCTCAGAGGGTGTCCATTACCTCTGTTGATAATCAATGTTGAAAAAGGAGGGGTGTGGAGGCGCCAACTGTGGTAGCTTGTTTATGCAAAAATAAAAGTTAGTGTAACAATTACACTTACTGGTTCGCAGGGTGGAGGTGTTTCTTTGAGATGGAAAGTGTCCTGGGATGTGCTGTTATCTTGTTTCCGGCTCGGATTTCATTCCTTCAGGCGTCTGGGTGTGGAGTCTGTACACAGGCTGATCCGCTGCATCCAGTGCATGGAAAGCTCCACGCTGACCACTCTGGAGCGCGGAAGAGGAAATGACATCACTGATGCACGGCAAACGTCCAGGCTGGTGTTGGGGATAATGCAGGGATAGTACAGGCTTTGCAGCACATCCCAGGACACTTTCCATCTCAAAGAAACACCCTGCGAACCAGTAAGTGTAATTGTTACACTAACTTTTATTTTTGCATAAACTAGCTACCACAGTTGGCGCCTCCACACCCCTCCTTTTTTCAACATTTATATTATATATGCCCCCTGATACTGTGAGTGGAGTCAAGGTAGCCAAGGTTATCTGAGGCCATTATAACCAGTGTGGATCTGTGTGGGATATATTAAGTCTGGGATATATTCCCTAAAGCGCATTTTGGCTTTTCGTTCATTTGAAAGCTAACAACTTTTGGTAAGTAGTCACTTTTACCTTCATAGTTACATAGTAGGTTGAAAAAAGACACAAATCCATCAAGTCCAACCTATGTGTGTGATTATATGTCAGTATTACATTGTATATCCCTGTATGTTGCGGTCATTCAGGTGCTTACCTAATAGTTTCTTGAAACTATTGATGCTCCCCGCTGAGACCACCGCCTGTGGAAGGGAATTCCACATCCTTGCCGCTCTTACAGTAAAGAACTCTCTACGTAGTTTAAGGTTAAACCTCTTTTCTTCTAATTTTAATGAGTGGCCACGAGTCTTGCTATACTCCCTTCTGCGAAAAAGTTTTCTCCCTATTGTGGGGTCACCAGTACGGTGTTTGTATATTGAAATCATCAATCAAGGAGAGTTTGGGACTTTGAATGAGGCAATTGACAGACAGCTAAATATGATGTATAAAAAAACTTGACACATTTATTGTCATAGAAAAGTCATATAGCATTTGACAGTAAATACACATGTAAAAGCCATTTCATATATATACACATGGATACAATGCAGTTCATATAGATGTAAACTGATATCCCAGCACATTGCAATTACCAATATGTATGTACAATATATAAAAAACTCCATTTGAGCAAATTAGTAGAAGGCATGTAAAACCAAGACACCAGCTGAAATCTATCAGTCATTAGAAAGCAATCCTGCCCCTTGTCAGTGAAAATTAATATCAGCTGGTTCAGGCTCAACTGATGGCCTATAAAAAGGTGTCTCACTACCAAGGTGTCACACAAGAAACATCTCATGATGGGTAAAAGCAAAGCGCTCTCTCAAGACCTTCGCAACCTTATTGTTTCAAAACATACCAATGGCATTGGTTACAGAAAGACTTCTAAACCTCTGAATGTTCCAGTGAGCACTGTTGGGGCCATAATCTGGAATTGGAAATAACACCATTTCACCATAAACCGGCCACGACCAGGTGCTCCTTGCAGGATTCTGACAAAGGAGTGAAAAGAATTATCAGAAGAGTTGTCCAAGAGCAAAGGACCACTTGTGGAGGCTTCAGAAAGACCTGGAATTAGCAGGTACAATTGTTTCAAAGAACAAGTAATGCACTCATTTGTTATGGCCTGTAGGCACGCTCACCACGCAAGACTCCATTGCTGAAGAAAAAGCATGTTGAAGCTTGTTTAAAGTTTATTGCAAGCCTGTCTAAATGTTGCCTGGGAGAGTATAGTCATATGAGACCAAAATGTAACTCTTTGGATACCAAAATACGCACCACGTTTGGAGGTAAAATGGCACTGCACATCACCCCAAAAACATCCCCATACCAACAGCAACATTTGGAGGTGGGAGCATCATGGTGTGGGGCTGTTTTTCAGCATACGGTACTTGCAAACTTCATTTGAGAAAATGTAGTAAAGTAGAAAAAAAAAAAAAAAATCTATAGATATATATCTATAGATATAGATATATATCTATATATGTATATAGATATATATATCTATGTATGTGTGTGTGTGTATATATATATATATATATATATATAGTACACCCCTAAGTGAAAATGTCCAAATTGGGCCCAAAGTGTCAATATTTTGTGTGGCCACCATTATTTTACAGCACTTCCTTTTCCCCTTTTGGGCATGGAGTTCACCAGAGCTTCACAGGTTGCCACTGGAGTCCTCATGGAGCTGGTGGATTTTAGAGACCTTGCGCTCCTCCACCTTCCATTTGAGAATCCCCACAGATGCTCAATAGGGTTTAGGTCTGGAGACATGCTTGGCCAGTCCATCACCTTTACCCTCAGCTTCTTTAGCAAGGCAGTGGTCGTTTTGGAGGTGTGTTTGGGGTCGTTCTCATGTTGGAATACTGCACAGCGGCCCAGTCTGTGAAGGGAGGGGGATCATGCTCTGCTTATTGTATATGTGTGTGTGTAAAACTTTTTTTTTTTTGCTAATTTACTAATTTTCTTAAATGGCGTTTTTTATATATTGTACCTATCGGTAACTGCAATGTGCTGGTATATCAGTTTACGTCTATGAACTGCATTCTATCCATGTGTATATATATATATTATATGAAATGGCTTTTACATATGTATTTACTGTCAAATTCTATATGACATTTCTATGACAATAAATGTCAAGTTTTTTTATACATCATATTTAGCTGTCTGTCAATTGCCTCATTCAAAGTCCCAAAACTCCTTTTACCTAATTTAGAGATGGAGGCACATGTTGATATGTGCCTCTTTTAAAGTCCCACCAAACTCCTCCAATTTACATATACAATATTATGTTTATTAGTTTTGGGGTTTTTAAGGACTTTTTTCATCATTTATAATCACTATACTGTATGTTCATCTTTTTTCACTTGATCATGATAAGCGCTGTACTTTGTTTTGTATTGTGCAATACCATTGCACAGAGCAGGTAAATATTACATCGTTTTTATTTTAATTAAAAAAAAGCATTTACATTCATTTTAAACTGACAGGCTGAAAATGGAAGCTCGTCATCGCGACTAGCTGGACGGGTGACACCGCGTCTAGTTCGTTTTTGTTCATGTTTGATTTCTTAGCCTCCATGTAAGTGTAACTTTTATCCTTTTAATAAAACCACTTGGCTGATTTACACTATGAGGCTTCTCCCTACTTTATGCATGTTATCTGGATGTATGGATCGTATTCCCGTGATGCCATGGAGACATGCTGTCTGAGATATCAACACCTCAGTCATTGATTGCAAGCTTAGCTGTCTATGATCTCTATAATAGAGATCCACTAGTTCCGGTAAGAGCCCAACCTTTTTTCACCAAGGAGCACCTTTTTTCCATATTTTGAGCACCTGGTGTACACGGTGTGGAGGGCCCAACATTTTTATTTTTATCGTTGGCATTTTGCATTTCATTTCCATTGTTTGCATTTTGGACTTTATTTTTGAACATTCAATATTGTATTTTGCACAGCAATTTATGCATGCACATTTAAAAGATTTTTCAATCTTTACTCATTTATTGAAGTTTAAGCACATTCATGTAAGCCTGTGTGCAAGAACAGGGTTTTTTTGTCATTATAGCGATAGATGATCACATCAGCGCACAGCAGTGTTTATTTTTTGTCAAAGTAATAACTCTAAGGCCAATAATAAATAACACCTCACATCTCCTTCAATTCCGCAACATGTCTGGTTGACGAACGGGCGTTCAGAAACGAACTGAAAAGCACAAAATGAAAAACGTGAAAAGAAAAGTGTGAATCAACACTCACCAAACTTCTACTAACACGAAATTAGCAGAAGGAGCCCAAATGGTGTCACTAAAGAGCTGAAAAACCACGTAGTACGTCTAGTACGTCACTACGTTCGTAATTGTTGGCCAACATTTGTGTGACCGTATGTATGCAAGACAAGTTTGAGCCAACACCCTTTGGACAAAATTCCACGGTTTTGTTGGCGGAAAGTTCGATCATGTGTACGAGGCTTTAGATGGCAGCTTCCTAAGCTGTGGGAAGGTCCATCGTGATGCGACAACAGAAAACAACAGAAAGCACAAATTCCAGGTCCAAGTACTAGAATATACTGTATTAGTTAACAGAAGTCCAGGAAGCAACTCGCCTGGGAGCACTAAGAAGTGGTCACAGCAAAGCAGCAGTAGAGTGGTGGACCAAGTGAAGTGTTGGCATGAGTTTAAGGCTGGGTTCACATATGAGACGCATGCGGCTCACAGCAGGGGTCCGCTGCGTCCTGGTTCTATGTTTCAGGTCCGATTTCAGCCTGAATTTTTGACTAAATTCAGACCTGAAAAGGACCAAAAGAAGCACAGCAATTTTGTGCAAGTCGCACCAGACCCGCTGTGGAGATATGTCTACCGGCTCCATAGAAAGCCGGTCAAAATCTCCTCTTTTGCGAATTGGATGCAGCGATCCAATTCACAATGGTGCGAACCCAGCCTAAAGCATGAAAAGAGAAAGGTTTGGTTTTTGCAGAAGGAACTTTTGAAACTGAAGTTGGCATGTGACTGTGAATGCATTCTAGCTTGTTTTTACTGAACAATATTGTGGTGAAGACCAGGAAGAGGAATTATGTTGATCTGATTTATGGCAGGGAATTGAGCCAGCAATGGGAGTGATCTAACCAGGGCTGGACTGTGGCTAACAATTAGTTTTGGCTTAAAGAACACACAAGCCCATATTTCATTACATGACCAACATTTTACTCACAATAATGAAGTCAGAGAAAGCAAACTATTCAATGACAACTTACAGAGTTTGTTCCACTATCAGAATGCTGACTCAGAGCAGCATTTGGGGTCATGTGTAGTGCTGAGTAGCTGCAGCATACGGCTATTTTATTTTATTTTTATAGGTGAGATAATGATAGGATAAGGATGTTCAGATACATCAGAATGTCTGGCAAATGTGTTTTCACTGTGTAGCGCTACCTCCAGAGCAGTGGATTGTTTGGGTCCCCTGCTCCATTGATGACCCACCCTGTACCTGGACCCGAGTGACACGGACTTACCTGTAACTTTATGGTATGATGACATCAGCCACTGCGTTACAACACAGCGCCCGGTGTGCAGTGCGGTCCAGCCTGAAAAGCACAGTGCTCATGCGCCGGTCTTAGCCAAAGCAGTGAATACAATCCCAACATAAGTAACTACAAACAACTGTACCATATACAGAAAACAAGTGTACAATACCTCCCAACTTTTTGAGATGGGAATGAGGGACACCTATCAGCAAAAGTATGCAGGCATAGGACACACCCCTTGCCAAGCCCCCCTAAAGGAGAATTGTACAAAAAACAAGATTGGTTAAACCCACAAGTCCTTTTTTTTACCACTACTATTCCTTTATATTGGCTTTTGGAATTTACAAATGCAGCAATTTAGAAATCAGATGAAAGGTTTAGCGCTGGAAAACACTTTTTGATAGATAGTGCAATTTATGTACAACTATATAGATCAGACCAAAATGAAGGACAAATGAGGAGGAATGAGGGACAGAGGGACATAGCTCCAAATCAGGGACAGTCCCTCGAAATCAGGGACAGTTGGGAGCTATGCAATACAGAAAAATGGTCAGACAGGAATGTTGGTGGCCAGTGAGTACAATATAGAACTATAGTCCTGCCAGTGTTGGGGCCATTTCCTCTCAGCAGAGCTCTTTTTCTCAAATGAGGACGTTTTAATCCTCAGTTCCCATGTCCAGGGCTATCACTACACAACAATGTTGTCATGAGCCCTGGTGGTTTGCAGGTTGGGTCTGCCAGGGGAAGCCCCACACAATGAGCCATAACAAACTAGGGTCATGGGTTTCAAGACACATGGCCCAGGCAGGAGACCTGTCATCATTGCTTGGTGGGCCAACCTTCCTTCTCCCGACCACCATGGTCAAGCCAGTACTTACATTTACTTATTGCTTCCCCAGGTATAGGCCACCATTCATACCACAGAAAGAATGAGACTCTGCTTCTGAATGGAACTTTTTTTTTTATTATGCAACTATGCATCATAACAATTAAAGCGTTTGTTACCCCAACATTTCACATTCCTGATATGTGCCTGCTGTACCATGTACCTGTTTGAGAAAGTCTCCTGTTCTCCTTGTATTGCTTGCTTTATGTGAAATCCCTGATGTTCCTGCTAGTCCACTTGCTTTTCTATTAAAAACTGACCACACTAAGCAGAACACAGTTCTTTAGCTATGCTGTGAACTCAGCCTGCTCTTCTCCAATGATCAGACTTGTTCTGACACGCCCCCACGGCCAAGCCATTCACTGGGAAGCTCAGTGTGCTGCTGCTTCTCCTCCCCACAGCTCTTATGCAGCTGAGAACAGAGGGAATATGATCACTTACAAAAAAGGGGCAAAAGGTATTTATAATGTTTTTTATATCTATCCAAAAATGTTTTTCCTTTCATTTTTATTTTAAACTGAATGGGTTGTTTTACAAGGCGATCGTTTACAATCACTTTAATATAAGCATTGTCTTTAACAATACATTATACATGGTTTAATGTTCTTTGTACTGATAAGGTTCGGGCCTCTTTGCTCCCTTTTTTAGGGTGTTCTCTCAGAAGCGTATTCCAGTTTTCATGTGGGCTTAAATTGTCATTAAACCCAGACTATGAAAAACTGTCATTATAGAGTGAGCATACTCATTAGTCAAAAAGCCACTAAAGCATTCATTCTGTGTAGAGTGAAATATAACTGGTTGATCCTTCCTTTATCTGTTCCTCCCATCTTCTCTTTGTCCCCACTGCAGGCTGAGATTGTGTAGACCAACTGGTGTCCTCTACTGAGCATGCTCATATTTCTTTTCCTTCTATGCTTTTCATTTCCTCCTTTGTCTTATCTGTGCACCCCACATGACTATAGAGTCGCACAGTGGTAAATGACACTCCCCTTCCTCCCTTCTCCTCTATGTCCTCTTACTACTAAACACTATGTGAACGAGCTATAGTATGCTGATTGATTAAATTTACTAAGAAACTCACAAAAACAGTAAGAAAATATATCTAATGTAATTGCTAATAACCTGTAAAGTAAAAAACAGAGCCTTGGATGCAGATACTATCTGAACAAAATGAAAGCTAGTTCCAGTCATCTTTGACTCAACCCCATAGCTCCCAACTGTCCCTGATTTCGAGCGACAGTCCCTGACTTGGGGAAATGTCCCTCTGTCCCTCTTTCTTCCTCATTTTTCCCTAATTTTGGTCTGATCTATATAGTTGTACATAAAATACACTATTTATCTTTCAAACAGTGTTTCCCAGTGCTAAACCTTCCATCCAAATTCTAAATTGCTGCATTTGTAGATTTTAAAAGCCAATATAAAGGAATAGTAGTGGTAAAAAAAAGCCCTTGTGGATGTAACTAATCTTTTTTTTATGTAATTCTCCTTTAAGAGGTAGTGGCATGGGGTGTGTCCTATACCTGCATACTTTTGCCAGTAGGTGTCCCTCATTCCTATCTCAAAATGTTGGGAGGTATGCAACCCACACCATACTATTGCACAAAAAATACATATTTATGTTCAATAAAGATTTATTGGGAACTGTAAAATAGTTTTTTCATATGTATATTCTAATATGAATTCCTCTTAAAGTGCTTTTTTTTTTTTGTAATGTGACTGGCACAGCACCAATCAGGGCTGACCAGACACAGATGTACACTGTAGAGAGAGTACGTCTGCGGAGTAATAGAAGCCCCTCCCAAGGATCTTTCCCTGCAGATGCCAAAGAACAGGGAAAAATCACGTGACCACATTACAGTGCTGCAGCAATAAGGTACTTAGGGGATTAAAAAAAAAAATTAAAAAATACAGTGGCATGATATATATGACCTATGTGAATGAACTATTGCAATGAACACTTCTTTGTTTAGTATCACATTAACCTCCTTTTCAAAACACTAACTAAACTCTTTAGTTCTTGCCTTTGACTTCCAAACACCACCATTCCTTACTATTTTTACTGCAAATGGGAGGACTGTAGAGACCCCAAAAGGGCAAAAGCTAGATTACACTCCTGGCCCAACCTGGGCAGTAGTCAAGTCCTTTTCTTGTAACAATCCACCTGGAAAAGCACCGCTTGTCTGTTGACTAGGGGAATGGAGGTAAGTGCACTATAGAGGTGCCTTTTGTGAAATTTTTAAGTCAATGATTCTCTGGAAAACCTCTATGTTTTGCAAAGGACAAAAACTACAACAATAAACTTGAGCCCATAAAAATGATCTCTGTATCCACATTTAACACGTATTTATTAATCTATCTTCGAAGAGTTTAGAAAATGTAATCTTAGGGAATAAAATATCCTCCATCTTGAAAAAAAATATGTTTTTAAATTAGCGATTTTTTTTTTTCAGTGTTAAGACTTTGGATGTCAAAATCTGCTATTTGTAAATATCATTGTTAACAATTCTCACAAGATATAGTCCAACATGTCCTTATTACAGATATCTTTAAGATACTGGAAACCAGAGGCTGCTGGTGGTATATTTCTGGGGGGTGGAGTGGCAAACGATCCACCCGCGGACCCCCTCTCCAGTCAGTCGGGTCCCAGGCACCCCCCGGTCAGTCACCAGCCCTACACTTATCCTCTCTAGGTCACGGGCTGCGCTTCCAGGTGGCGTCTCCTCCTCCTGGTGCTTCATGGCAGCTTCCCCTGCGTCTCCTCCTCCTCCTGGGCGGTCAATAGGATCGCTTCTCCTCTCAGCCAAGCGGGTGACGGGTTTTAGGACATGCTTCCTGATTGGCCGGGAGGAGAATCAGGAAGACAATAGCGAATATTAATTCGCTATTGTCACACAACTGGATGGGCTCGGGGTGCAGTGCTCTGCGCCCCAAGCCCACCCTTTTTTAAAGCCTATTAGAGCCTCTGGCTGTAATCACATGCTTCTAAAAAAAAAAAAAAAAAAAAAACCCCATTGGAATCCATGCGTCCAGTGCCCCGCATGTAGAATAGGGGGCCAGACACATGGATTAGGGGCTGGCATCCCTGCGCCCTGCATTACGGGCCGCGACTGCTGGAAACAGACATTATCTTTCTGCAAGTCTACTATATATTAACTGAAATATGAATATCCAAAATGAATAATTTGCTGTACTGTAAAGAAGATTATTGTAACAAGAATGAACCAAGGAAATCTCCATGATCGTTACAGGTAGAGCAACCCTGTTGGGAAAATATCCTTTATGTACCCCAACACCTTCCACTGCCACTTTTCTGTTGGTCTTCCCCATCGCAAGGTTATCAGGACTTCAGGTTTCCCAGGAGGCCTGGCGGTACAGCCTTTTAAGAGACCTCTAGTGTCCTACATGCCTCTTAAATTTCATGCTCCTCTGTGCCTCCTGAGTCCTGTGATCCCTATGCCTTTTAGTGTGTCTCCCATTGTGCCCTGTGTCCCTCTTTGTCTCCAAGTGCACCCCGGTGTTTCCAATACCCCCCTGTACACCTCCATGTCTCAAAGTGCATCCACATGTATCCTGATGCATTCAGCATCCCCCTGTGCCTCAAGGAAGCTTCTGTGCACATCCATGACTCCTGTGGACCCAAGCAGCCTCCTTGGCTCGGAAGGCTCCAAGTACACCTCATGCACTTTGATGCCTCCAGCACACTCCCATAGCTCCCAGCTGTCCCCAATTTTGAGGGACTGTCCCTCATTCGAAAAAAAGTCCCCCCGTCCCTCTTTCCTCCTCATTTGTCCCTCATTTTGGTCTGATTTATATAGTTGTATATAAAATGCATGACTTATCTATTAAAAAGTGTTTTACAATGCTAAAACTTTCATCCAATTTCTAAATTTCTGTATTTGTAAATTTCAAAAATGAATATAAAGGAATAGCAGTGGTAAAAAGCACTTGTGAGTTCAACCAATCTTTTTTTTGTACAATTCTTTAATAGAGAATACAGAATATTCTATTAATCCCAAAGGGAAATTGTTGTGACACAGACAGACTTAACAAAGACAATAAGATCACAACAATAAACTGAACCAGATACAAAAACACAACACAGTTACCAATAACAGCCATTAGCACTAAATAAACACATTAAAACTACATTACAAATAAAACATCCATACAATTAAAATACAATATAGAATAAATAACACACAATCAAACCACCAAGTGCAAATAATACACCACTTTCTCTAACACCACCCCAAATAATAACCAACACAATACCAGCATCCTATAAAAACAACACAAAATTCTGATCATAAACCAGAATTAAATCTTCACCTCCAGCCCTCACAGAGAAGAATGATGTCCTGTTTCGCTCTGTGGTGCATTGTGTGTGTAACAATCTGTCACTGATGGTACTCCGCAGACTGACCAGCGTATTGTGGAGTGGGTGGGAGTTGTCCAAGATTAAACGTAACTTAAACAACATTCTCTTCTCCAACACTGTTGGATTGAAATTTTTTAAATCTTTTACAACAACATCATTGGCCTTGTGAATCAGTTTGTTGAGTCTATTGGTGTCGGACACCCTAAGCCTGCTTCCCCAGCATGCCACTGCATACAGGAGAGGGCTGGCCACCACAGACTCATAAAACATCTTCATTATCATCCGGCAGATGTTAAAGGACCTCAGTTTCCCCAAAAAAGTAGAGGCAGCTCTGGCCCTTCCTATAGAGCACCTCAATGTTCTTGCTCCAGTCCAGCTTATTATCTATGTGTCCTATGCCTACATACTTTTGCTAATAGGTGACCCTGCTTCCCATCTCAGAAAGTTGGGAAATATGCACTCCTGTATCTCCAGCACACTTCTGCGCACCTCAGTGACTCCTGTGGGCCCATGTAGCCTTCAAGTGCACCATTGTGCACTTGAAGGCTACCTCCTGATTTCCAGGGGCATTGGACAGGTATGTTATATGTATAGTTACATTGGTCCAAGCTGGACTAATATATAGCTGTGTAGAATATATCCATACCTGGAATTCTTATCCAAAGACACTGGGTACCATTCAACCCAGAATACTGAAGAGTGAATGAAAGGTACTACAGGGGACAACTCTGGATTGAAAGCGAGTACTACAGCCAGAGCTTTCATTTATTTTAATTTTTTTCATATGACATTAATAACAAAATCTGGCATTTAAAGCAGAACTTCAAGCAAAAGGGGAAATTCCGCTTGCTTGCAGTCTCCCTCCCTCCACTGCCACGTTTGGCACTTTTTGGAGGGGAGGGAGGAAAGCAGCGGGTACCTGGTTTTTCACTGATCTGAGCCAGAAGTTCGACCCCCTCCTTCCCCTTTCTGGGACACATCACAGGTCCCAGAAGACTACAGGACCATTCACAAGGCGCTCATGCGCAGTAGAAGGCCTGTTACCCTTACTTGAGATGCCAGCGCCTGCACCCAAAGCCAATTGAAGAATTGGCTTGGGTGAGGACATCCCTGATTCCCCTGGACAGGTAAGTGTACAGTATTTGTAGATGCTGACATTAATTTTTTTTTGGGGGGGGGGGGGGGGGGCTGGAGCTCCTCTTTCATAATAATTCACTCTCATGACTGCATAATATGACCGTTATTATGTAGTTACTATGTGTATCAATTTATGTATTTAGTTCATTGACAAAATATAGACATTACCTACTATTGGGCCCATTTGCTGACAATTTTAATTCTGTTTGGAACTCCCCTTTATCTGCCTTCCATATATAATGAAACCAAATTGCTAATGATACATTCAGTTCCACTTCTTCATTTTCTCAGCTTTTCCTCTTTTTCTCTTTCCTAGACCTGGTCCACGATGGTCACTCAGACAGACAACCTGAGTCACATGTTACGGAATCATTCAGACACTTTGAATTCCGGACCTTTGAAGAAGCTCTCTGACCTCATTCGGGAAAAACAGCAGCTGAAAAAGTCATATGGAGAACAGTGGCAACTTCTCAACCAGGATTATGTGAAGGTGATGAATTTCATGTGCTTGGAAAGTTGATTCACTGCAGTCATTATTATTGTTTTATGGCAGTCTTGACTTTCCACTGAATGATTAGAAGTGTGGTACGAGGCATATTATGCTGGCACCATCTCTGTTCCCATCTAGAAAATAACAAGCTGCATTCCATCAGTCTTAAAGCTGAAATCCAGGCACCTATAACAAAAAAAAAAAATGGAACTCACTTACTGTATGTATTCATTAATATATGAAAGTGAGTCTTTAATTATTCACACTTGCTATAATAGTCTTTAAGCTCCATGCACACAGGGCATTTGCCCAGCTCTTCTAAATGCCTTTCCTCCTGACAGCAGCGTTTTGGCAGAAAAAACGCCTGAGGCGCGTAAACACGTCTAGATGCTTTTAGGTGCATCAAGTGCTTGGAAATTGATTCATTTCTTTGGCCAGAATAATAATTTATTCTGGCCATTTAAATTAATTAACGCTCAGGTGCATGACGAAAAAATGCGTTTAGTTTTGTTTCGATTCGTTAATGAATTATTTAATTTAATTAAATTTGGTTGTTTCATTCAATTCGTATTCGGGATTTGTATTTGGAAATTTGTATTTTGTTTTATGTCTTCTCTTTTTTTTTTTTTTAGATTAGAAACCTTTGAATCTATAAATTTTGAGACGGTCGAATCGAAAAAATTTATATATTTTTTCGGTTCGAATGCAGCAAAGTGAACAAACAAAAGAAAAATCTTCATCAAATGATTACAATGACTCTTTAAATCACCTTTTGGCTTAACAAAAACAGCATTATTTCAAAATGGTACTCTAATAACACAAACAGTCTTTGATTTCAGAAATATTTTTACAGTTCAAATTCGATTGGAATTTGATGTATAATTAGATTAGAATTTCAGAAATTCAGACAAATTTTGCTTCGTTATTTGGAGCATTCCGGTAACTTTGTGTACACTGTGTTCAGGTATTTGGACATATCCGAATCTCCGAATAACCAAAAATTTGTCCAAATAGTTATTCGGAACGAAACGAACATGTCAATGATGCGCCTCTGCAAAAAAACGCTGCTGCTCCTGGACACGCTATCTGTGGGTTTTTCCTGGCTTCCCCTCCTCTACTAAATTAAAATAAAATAGTAAAAAAATAATAAAAAAATAAAATAACAAAAATCAAAACAAAACAAAAACGACTGACACCGTCTACTGCCCTGCTGACACCAACCTCTGCCCTACTGACATGTTCACTGCCCTACTGACATGTCCACACACTGTCCACTGCTCTTATGACTGACTACTTTTAGGTAGGCAAAATTTATATTTTTACAGTGACCTTTGTTTTATCATAGTATTTAGTTAGGCCTTACTAGTTAGTTTCTTGAAAAAAAAAAAAAAAAGATGCCAAACTCTGATGATCTTTGGTCTCTTACATGTTCTTCAGGTTGATCTCCGCTTTTCAAAGGTTTCAAAGGCCTACCCAGGGTATTCAAAAGATTTGGAGAGGTATGTCAAAATGTGGACAGTTTCTCCAAAATCTTATGAATTACCCTTTCATTATGTAAATAAACATTTGAATAAACTCTTTAGCCACTTGGAGTATCTTGGCGCGCGGTGGGAGTATCTTGGCAGGCGGTGGAAGCGGTGGGTGTTAGTAGGTAGGTCAGCTTTTGCGTCGGGGCCCACCAGCTTCAAGCTACCTGTGGCTGAGAGACAAAGCAAAAATCTTTTTTTTCCGAGGGCATATACAAGCTTGTGGAAGGCTGGAACAAGTGCATTGAAAAGTGCATTATCAAAAGTATCTACTGTTGATAATTATTGACTCACCCTTGTATATTTGAAATGTAGTTGGCATAGATATCTGAATTCTCGTTTCATTTTAATTCAATCCCATACTCAGTAGCACTCATACTGATTTGTCAAGTTCAACATTGTAGCCATACTTACAGAGAAGAGCACAGGAATGACAGCATTCATGTCCTTGTGTTCCTTCACTATCTAAATTGGGGATGGGTCTTTGACCAACCTGAATTGGTTTGAAAGTGATTGTAAAGTCTTTTTTTTTTCTATTAAAATAACAAACATGTTATACTTACCTGCTCTGTGAAATGGTTTTGCACAGGGCAGCCCAGAACCTCCTCTTCTCGGCTCTCTCGCTGGCTCTCCTGGCCCCTCTCCCCTGCCAAGTGCCCCCACAGCAAGGAGCTTGCTATGGGGGCTCCCGAGATGAGCTGCAGCTCCATGCATCCATTCAGACATGGAGCAGCAGTTCGGCCCTGCCCCCCTCTCTCTCCTGATTGGCTAACTGAGTTTGATTGACTGCCTCAGCCAATCAGGAAGGAGAGTCCCGGACGGCTGAGGCACTTGTGGACATCGCTGGATTGAGATGGGGCTTAGGTAAATATTCGGGGGCCTGCTGCACACAGGTTTTTTTTCGTAATGCATAGAATGTATAAGGATACAAAAAAACCTTCTGCCTTTAAACCACCTTAAGTGATATTAAACCCAAAAACTAAAATTGTATATATTGCAGCTTGCCAATCCTTAAAGAGGAAGTAAACTCCCTCTGCTGACATGTGCCTATTGGTAAGCCTGTAATGAGTCTTACCTATAGGTAGAGAAAATATCTCCTAAACCTGTACAGTTTAGGAGATATTTACACACCGGTGACATCACCGGTGCATGTGCTCTGAACGAACGGCCCATGGGTGCCGGCCCTTCTGAGCCCCGTGCCGTGAACGGCGGATCCCACGCACATGTGCAGGAATGACGTCATTGTGGCTCCCGCCAATCACAGCACCGGAGCCCATGAACCCGGAAGAAACTCTGGGGAAGATGTTGGCTGTGTAAGTGGTGTGGGGGGACTGCTGCAACAGCTTTGTTCTAAGGTTTTTTTTTTCACCTGGTGATCCAGCCAGTTAACATGCTTCCCGACTTAGGGTTTCTCCACTCTGGATAAAGGGCCAGTGGAGACACCTTGAGATACATGAATAGAGCATTCAAAAGTTAAAAATCATATATAATGATACAGAGTATACAGAGAGCCCTTGTGCGTCACTATTGACGCACAAGGGCTCACTGTATACTCTGTATCATTATTATATATGATTTTTAACTTTTGAATGCTCTGTTCATGTATTGTAGTTTCTCAATAAACATTGTTATTTTTCTATACTTCGTTATTGTTTCTTATGACTTGAAAGTCCGACCTAGGGATACTTAACAAGTATCCCTTCCTTTTTGTCTCCCTCTAACTTACGGATGTGGCTATGTGAGTGCCCTCTTTCTTATTTGATCTTTTAAAACCCTTTTACAGTAACAGCGCGGCCGCGCTAGTGGTAAACTGTTGTTAGTCTTTGCGGTGCTTCACCGTAGTTTTAGCGGAGCTTTTCCGCTGCTAGCCAGGCGGTTTTAACCCCCGCTGGCAGCTGAAGAAGAAAGGGTTAATAGCACCTGTGTATCGCCACTGCCGAAGCGCTTTTTAGGTGCTTCGGCAGCGCTGCCCATTCATTTCAATGGGCAGGGGCAGTGGAGGAGCGGTGTATACACCGCTCCTCCACCACCCCAAAGATGCTGCTTGCAGAACTTTTTCTAACTCGGGCTTGGGGTGGCAGGGGAGGTGTTTTTCAGATGCTTTAAAGGCGCTATCTTTAGCCCTTTAGCGCCTGAAAAACTCCTCCGTGTCAAAGGGGTCTTGGGCCTTATTCACACCTATGCAGGTTGCAGTTTGCATATTGCAGGTGGATTTTGCGTATTTCAATACATGCTTTTCATCCATTGAAGTCTATGGAACCAAAAACCAGAAAAAATCCAAGGCCCTTTCTTTAAAATGCATAGTTGTGTACTACATCGATAGGAAACCATGTTAAATGGACTGTAGTGTGTGTCTGCAGAACTGAAAACACGCTAAAAAAAGCATGGGTGTGAACCAGACCTAAGGCAGTTACAACAACAATTTCTTCCCTTTTGGGATAAAGGTTTTACATAAAAGAATAAAAGCTGACCACTGGTTTGAAAAATACCAAACACACTGGCAGCATCTCCAGGTGAAAATAAAGGAAAAATGAAAACTAATGCAGGCGCTACATCTAAGAATTAATAAGTGGCAATATATTTTTTTGTTTTGGGGTTTAATTTCACTGGCAGTCAGCAACTAGGCTATGTGGTCTGGCAGGGGTACCTGGATGATAAGACTGGCTGAACAGGGTTACAAATCTTTCATATATATATTTGCTTTGTGCATTATAAAGTCACGTGACATGTGACGCAACGCGTCGGGAGGAACCAGTGATGTCATCTGAGACACATTGTCAGCGGTGAGAGGAAGGAAAAACGAAACCGATCCTGATTGTTTCACAAGTGCTGTTTATCTTGCCAGTAACGTGAGTGAATATGCTGCGGATGCAGATGACCTTTTAAATAGTAGCTTCACTGCGCAATGATATATTTCTTTCTTTCTTTTGTCTTTGTATCACATAACAACGAAATGGGAGGATTGTAAATTCATCATCTATAAGCCTCAGTAATTACAGGGCAGAGACCTACAGCCCCATCTAAATTGTTTGATTGAAGCAATTGACAATAGCGTTTATGATGGAAGTTTTTCCTCTGAACATACAGAGAACATTTGTTGCTATGTAAAAGGATTGAGACACATCATTTTTTACTGGTTATTTTTTGTCTGAATTTGTCCTAGAGGTTTATTATGAAGGCAGCTATGAATTTTTAATTTAAGCTTTGATTTTTATTTTAAGCTCTAATTTGATTGTGGATCACTTATTACATATTTTATTGTCACACATATTTTTATTGTCACGGTATATTATATGCTTAATACTATTTTAATAGGAAGTTATTTATTAGCGCACTTATATATATTCTCAATATACAGTAGGCTGTGCTTCAAATAATACAGTGGTACCTTGGATTACGAGCATAATTTGTTCCAGAAGAATGCTTGTAATCCAAAGCACTTGTATTTCAAAGCGAGTTTCCCCATAGGAATCAATGGAAACTCGATAATTCGTTCCACAGTGACTGCTATTGCAGTACCGCATGTGGCCAGAGGTTGGGGGGCAGAGACATTCGGGAACACTCGGAGACCGATCTGAGCCACTCGGATGCACTCAGAGAGGCTCAGACTTACCAGGGAACAGAGTGTTTCCGAGTGTCTCCAAGTGTCACCGGCACCCCCGTACCTCTGGCCAAATGCGGTACTGCACACCCCAGAGGCTTGAATCCAACGCTCGCAAACTGAGTCAGGATTTTTAAACCCCGTTACTCGCAATCCGAGGCATTACTGTATAGGGTAGGTAGTTCTCGGTAGTCCTGGACAGACTCCATACATTTTTGGACCTAACAAATCTAAAATGTGACATTGCATAATTTTATGTTATTTTTACAGTGTGTCAGTAATTTTACTTATGCATTGAGCCCATGGTGTTCTCTGATGACTTTGGCTTAGGGATTTAGGTACTTAGGTAGACAAAATATTTTCTGTATATATGTAAAAACTTGTTTTATTGTTACACATTAGACAACACAACAGGAGATAGAAAATCTGAAGGCTCAATACCGCACTAAAGTAAAAGATACGTTACAAGCCAAAAGAAAGTACCTAGATGCAAGTAAAGGTGAGTAAATTGCATTTTGGAAACATTGCTTTTTTGTTTAAGTCTCTCATTTAATCATTTTCTCCCAGTAGCAAATTTAGGATTGACTTATTTAAAGACGTTATAAATCTTCTCACCTGCACCTTGAGTTTTTCACCTACATATGATGTGTATTGATCGTGTAGTTTCATGGTGTCATTTGTTGCCCCATACACAGGCTATAGTAGAGTAAATTTTCACATTCCAGTGTCAATAGTTTCTGTTTGTGTTTAGACATAAGGCATACGTCATGCCATTGCAAAGGTTACTACATGAGCCCTGTCTGTAGTCTAAGAACTGACACTTCCTGTGAAAAAACGATATACTGTGGAACCTCGGATTGCGAGTAACGTGGTTAAGGAGCGTTTCCGCAATACGAGCACTGTATTTTTAAAAATCATAACTCGGTTTGCAAGTGTTGTTTCGCAAACGAACATGATTCAGGTCAAAGCGGTGTGCAGTACCGCTTTTGGCCTGAGGTGGGGGGGGGGGGCGCCAGAACCAAGCAGAGCCAAACGTCATCGATCGCAGCCGATCGGTGCCGTTCGGAAATTCACGGAAAGGCCCGAGGACAGCATGGCTGACCTCGGCAAATCTCGGGTAGGAAGTCTTTCCGAGGTTTGCCAAGGTCAGCTGAAGTGTCCTCGGGCCTTTTCGGCCATTTCCGAGGCTCTCCGGTGCCCCGCCGCCTCTGGCCACATGTGGTATTGCATCCCATTGAAGTCAATGCGGAACAAATTATTTTTGTTTCCATTGACTTCAATGGGAAAACTCGCTTTGATATGCGAGTACTTTGGATTACGAGCATAGTCCTGAAACGGATTATGCTCGTAATCCAAGGTTCCACTGTATCCCACAGTCCTGGGTCTTTAGTCTAGTGCTCTGCAGGTGAGAGCTAAAGAGTAATTACGTCTGACACAAACACAAACAGGCAGAGCAATTACGGTAACAGAGAGATAACCATGCAGTCCTTTATCAGATTGGCACTCCCACATTTGTGACACAACATAGAGGAAATGGCAAGGCTTGGATTGGATGCTGTATGACCCGAAACAAGAAGTTGCCTGTCCCTATAGCAAACATGGACAAGCTAGGTAAATGAATACATTGACATAGGGGAGTGAATCAGCCATGACATTACAAACTTCAGCCACAACACATGAGACCATCATTACAAGGCAAACAGACAACACCAAATATAAAGGCACTAATACCTAGTTACAGTGAATCTAAACTGTATCTGAGCACCACAAACTGAAAATGCTATATAATTAATTTGTAATATTTAAAACAAACTCCCCCATCCATCCATGCCTCCATGGTTTATTTTCTTGAGAATTCATTTTGAAAAACACCCCACTTGCATTTCTAGCTGGAGCCATCTTGAGTAAGGGCAGATGATTCATGTAGCATCTACTTCCTGGAATCCATCTGCCCTTAGGTCAAGCATGCAGACAGGAGGGTGTGCTTAGGTGAGAAAACCCCTCCCCCACATGAGAAGAGAAAAAAGAATGTCCATGTGGACTCATGACATGTATGATATCATTTTGGCCTAGGCAAGAAACCAGGAAGCAACTGAAGAAATGTAAAAAAAAATTAAATATACTATACCATCCTATATATTTACTACGGCTAACAGCAAGGAATAAAAATAGTCAATGTCATTTGAAAGTGTTAGTTCCCCTTTAAAACAACAAAAACATTTCAAAGTGTACAGTACAGGGGACATTGTCACGGACACCAAAAATGACAGCTTGAAATATTTATATTATATCAGTCGGTGGATTTTTTCCAAATCCATTTTTTTCTTTTATCTCTCATACTATTTTTATGTTTTCCATTATGTGCAGATGCCCAAAACTGTAGAATTCTTTCGTATTTTTTTCTTCAGCTTCCTCGCCATATTCCATTTGAACTCTCCTAACCTGTGATTTTCCTTTATTGCCTTCTCACAGTTCTCATATCCTGTGTGATAATCTCCATATGGCATATTTTTATACCAGGTTTTATATAGCTTTTGTATGCTATAGAACTTAATGTCACAAGCATTTCTTATTTAATTATTAGTGTTGAAATCCAGGCCAGTAGATAAATACATGGTTGAAACCCATGTATTTGAACTGGCTTACCCGCCAAAGTGTTTGTCATTTTATTTAACCACTTGACCCCTGGAAGATTTACCCCCCCTTCATGACCAGGCCATTTTTTGCGATACGGCACTGCGTTATTTTAACTGACAATTGTGTGGGCGTGAGAAGCTGTACCTAAATAAAATGTATGTCCTTTTTTTCCTACAAATAGAGTTTTCTTTCGGTGGTATTTGATCACCTCTGCGGTTTTTCTTTTTTGCGCTATAAACATAAAAAGACCAACATTTTTGAGAAAAAAACACATCCAGTAGAAAAGTGTAAAAAAATCGAATTTCTTCAACAATTTAGGTCCATATATATTCTGCTACATGTTTTTGGTAAAAAAAAATCCAAATAAATGTATATTGATTGGTTTGCGCAAAAGTTATAACGTCTACAAACTATGGGATATATTTATGGAATTTCTGTTTATTTTGTATTTTTTACTAGTAATGGCGGCAATCAGTGACTGCGGTATTGCGGCGGACAAATTAGACACTAACTGACACTTTTGACTCTTTTTGGGGCCAGTGACGCTAATACAGTGATCAATGCTAAAAATATGCACTGTCACTGTACTAATCACACTGGCTGGGAAAGGTTTAACATCAGGGGCAATCAAAGGGTTAACTGTGTGCCTAACCATGTGTTTTCTCACTGTGGGGGAGGTGCTTTTACTAGGGGAAGGCATTGATCCATATTCCTGCCCTACCTACTGAGATTTACATATGCAGATCACCGTTCTGGCTCACTGACTAATGATCGACGGGTGTCGGTGGACATCAAGTCTGCGGTACCCGCAGATCAGCTCCCGCTGTGTCTAATCCCAGCAGGAGTGGGTCGCCGGCGGCGCATATGCGTGCTCCAGACCCGGAAGTTCAGGATCACGTACTAGGTACATGATCCTGCGCAGAAGAGCCGCCTTGCCACTGTATATATTTCAGTATTCAGTCGGCAAACTGTTAAAGCAGTTGTAAGGTTAAACCTATTTTTTTTACTGAAATAAAAAAAGATGTTATATTTACCAACTCTGTGCAAGAGTATTGCACAGAGTGGCGCCAAACTTCCTCTTCTGGGGTCCCCCACCAGCTCCTCCTTTTCTCCGTGAGCCACCAAAGGAGGCCACTTCCTATGGTGGCTGGTGGCACACATTTGGGCTGACTTCTGAGCTGCACTATGTGCGTCCAAAGACACACGTGGTGCAGTTCAAGCCCTGCCTCCCGTTCTCTGCTTACAGGATTTTACTGACAGCAGCAGGAGCCAATCTCTCCCACTGCTCTCACCCACGCTTTTGAAAGTGGGGAGAGAAGACCTACAGACAAGCACAGTGCTGGATTGATACAGGACTCAGGTAAGTATTTTACCCTAAAGTGTTACTAAACTGAGGACCCTGCATTCGCTATATCTGGTCTCCCACAGTACACAGAACATGGAAATGCAATTATTTTAGTAAATATAATCTGCTAAATACCTTTTCTCATCAGCATTATGTAGCAGTCTTGTGGTTTCTATCATCGTCTGGTCGAGCACTGGTTAAAGCTTGTAGGAGGAGTTTTTTGACTGTCCTGTGAGGCTGCATGACCCCTGACCCTCCGTGTGGACAGTGCTTATTGTTCCTGCGCCAATCACATGCACCCTCCCCAAAAAAAAAAAAAACCTCTAGCACTTCACACCAAACTGAGCATGTGCAGGGTGCCCCCAAGGCTCTGTTCTATCAGAGGATGGATTGGGGACAGTGTAAGAAGGGGAGGATCAGACAGCCTTTTTGCACATTGCGGAGGATTAACCCCTTAGCTTCCATAGTGAGTATAACAAGCATTCTTTACTGCATAAACAGATGGATTTTACTGTTGTGGGCTTAGTAACACTTTAACCACTTGCTGACCGCCTACCATATTTACTGTGACAGGTCTGCTCTATTGCGTGAAATCACCTACCGGTACGTCATTTCGTGCAATAGCCACTGGGGGGCGCATAGTTGTGGTCACCCGCTGACTGGACACAGGGGATGCCAATCAGTGGGTCCGGTGGACTCGATGTCTGCCGGCCACCCACGATCGTTCCTGGGAGAGGCAGAATGACGATCTTCCTATGTAAACAAGGCAGATCACCATTCTGACGATGGAGATCTTTTGATCCTGCTAAGCATTTTTTTTTCAGCCGGCGATTCTCTTTCTCATAAAAGCAATCCAAGTGGCTGATTAGCTGCTCACCTAGGGCATGACAGCGATCACTGACTGATCACTGTTTCTCTGGCTTACCGTTCTTTTCTGGCAGTTTTTGTAGTGACACTTTTGCAGTAAAATATCAGCATTTTTTGCTAGAAAATTACTTAGAACCCCCAAACATTATATATATTTTTTTAGCAGAGACCCCTATAGAATAAAATGACAGAAAAAAAACCACAATACATAACTCAAGTTTTTGGTAAAATATAAAATGTTATGCTGAGTAAATAGATGCCAAACATGTAAAACTTTAACCACTAGCCAGCCAGCGCACGACGATATATGTCGGCACAATGGCACACCTGGGCAAATGGGCGTACAGGTAAGATACGGCATTGTGGGCATGCGCATGCCGCTGTGTGTTCCGTGACCGTGCCCGCGATCTCCACTGGGGGCCCGCGTAAACAAGGCATTTCCCTGTTCTGCCTAGTGATGTGACAGGGATCTACTGCTTCCTGTCAGTGATCGCTGTCATGTCCTAGGTAGCCCATCCCTCCCACAGTTAGAACATCTCCCTAGGACACACTTAACCCCTTGATCGCCCCCTAGTGTTTAACCCCTTCACTGCCAGTGTCATTTACACAGTAATCAGTGCATTTTTATAGCACTGATCGCTGTATAAATGACAATGGTCCCAAAATGGTGTCAAAAGTGTCCGATGTGTCTGCCATAATGTTGCAGTCATGATAAAAATCGCAGATTTCCGCCATTACTGATAAAAAAAAATTAATAATAAAAATGCTATAAATCTATCCCCTATTTTGTAGACGCGATAACTTTTGCGCAAACCAATCAATGTACGCTTATTGCCATTTTTTTTACCAAAAATATGTAGAAGAATACATATTGGCCTAAACTGAGAAAAAAATATAATTTTTTTATATTGGGGATATTTATTATAGCAAAATGTAAAAAATATTGCTTTTTTTTCAAAATTGACGCTCTTTTTTTTATAGCGCAAAAAAATAAAAACCGCAGAGGTGATCAAATACCACCAAAAGAAAGCTCTATTTGTGGGAAAAAAAGGATGTCAATTTTGCTTGGGTGCGACATCGCACGTCCGTGCAATTGTCAGTTAGAGCGACGCAGTGCCGTATCGCAAAAAGTGCTCTGGTCAGGAAGGGGGTAAGTTCTTCCGGGGCTGAAGTGGTTAAAGGATCTTTTACTGATGGAATAGCCACCCAGCACTGTCCTACCCAGTATCAGGACAAATTTGTCTAGCACCCAGGGCAAGGATGTGGATTTGCACCCTCTCTCAGACCGTTAATGCATGCCGTAGCATTGGTTTACTGCCCTTTGTCCATTCTCTTTCCCCTTGTTCCCCTTGCCCTTTGTCCATTCTCTGCCCTTCCTGCCCTCCCCTTGTCCCAGCTCTGATCCTACCATACCTGGTGTGAACAGACCCTTGGACAGCGCTCGTAGGTCCTCGACCTGTCTGCCAACTACATAGTATTATAGCAATACAGCTTGATGCCAGATACAACAGCATACCATGCCTGGATGGGTCAGGGCTGTTTTGGCAGCAGAAGAGGGACCTGCTCAATATTAGGTGGGTGGTCCTAGTTATGGCTGATCGGTATATATTTATAATTTACAGTAAAAATCTGCTTTCTCTAAATAGATAGGTAAAAGCAATTGGTTAAGCTATTTTTTTTTTATTTACCGTTATGATTAATTCTAATTTTTAGCTCTATACTAGATTATTACCTGTGTCAATATTTAGCCTTCTGATTTGCTAAAGCTTCATAAATTCAATTAAAATGTAGTTGCTTTGTAATCATGGGAGCGCTGGGGATGATGGTTTGTATGCAGAAAGCTCCAAGATTTCAAGTAACTCGGCTCATTTACCAGCAATTTCTTACGCATTTGGTTATAGCAGGCAAACCCTCCCTCTTAGCAGTAGGGGGTCAGACCCGGTTCATACTGACAGGGTGCGACAATCGCATGCGATTTGGACAGGACACGCACCTCTTTGCTGTTCAAATTACATGCAATTCTGCAGCAGTGCGTTTTGAGCCATTTATTCTGTATGGCTCAAATCGCAAAGCATCCACACCAAAATCATGCAGGACCCTTTTTTTTTGCCGCCCCAGAATTAGATCGCATAGGTGTTCACACCCATTCAATCTGATTCTGCAAATCACACTGCGTTTTGCAAAATGATTTTGGGGTGTCGTTAACGTAAAGAGGAACTGCAGTCTGCTCACATAATTTGTAATAAAAATATCTTTGCTTTTCTGAAGCTTCCCTCCAACTATTTTGCATATTATTTTATATATACTGTAATTCTGTACTTACCAAATATGCTGCAGAAATCTCCCTCCACTAAGGCTGGCCATACACTATACAATTTACTTGTTCAACTTTCCTTTAGATTTACCAAAACCATATAATATGAGGTCAAACCTAAACCCTTTCAACTTGTATTTTATCAGGCAGGCCCTTGCACTACATAGTTTAAGGTAAATCTAAAGGAAATTGAATAAGAAAATTGTATAGTGTATGGCCAGTCTTAGTCTGGTTGGTCTGTTGTGCTTCTCTTGTGGTGTTAAAAGTCTTGCTTGCTGCATTTTTGGTCAGTTAAAAAAAAAAATGCACCTGCCCGTTGAAATGCATTGGAAATGCAGCAAGAATGCATCAATAACGCACCCGTGTTACATTTTTGATGAGGTTTTTGAATCACATGACCTATGAAAAACACACCATGAGCACAGTAAAATGGCTGTAAAATTGTGGCAAAATCGCAATAAAATCATGTCTAAATCGTGTGCGTTTTCGGAGCCATTATTGCCATCTTTTTCTCTATCGGCAAAACAACATTTTCTGCCAATATGTTTCGGCTTCTGACATTTTGGTGCATCTCTAATTTCAAACATGTCTTCCTTAGGACTCATTTACACTGGAATGTAGTGTGGGAGAGCTCCATTCCTGGGTGGCCTCCTGCACCGCATACCGATCGCAATGTCCTTGCGATCTGCTGCGAGTGTCAGTTCAAGTTAACACCCCAAAAGCAGGTAGTTTGTCTGCACCAGCCTGCACTGGATCGCATGGTACAAAAGTACCATGCGATGCGGTTTCTGTCACGTTTCAAAAAGTAGTGCATGCACTACTTTTGGTGCGGTGTAATTTCAGCCTATTCAAAATGAATGGGGCTGAAATTGCACTGCACAGATCTGCATGTAAAGCGATTCACATACAGTTCTAGTGTGAATGGGCCCTTAGCCATCCTGCAGCGTATTGGAACAAGGACACGGTTTCCTCTAGGAACTCATTTCCTGCCTGGGGATCAGATGTTTTTCCACTCTTGTTATCTTATTGGGCACTGCCCCCCCCCCCACACCCCTCCACCACCTCTCTGGAGCCTAAGAGAGAAGACCTGGTCTCTGGAAGTGTAGCCTCCATCAATAGGAGGTGTCCATATCAAGCAGGCAGTGATGTGGACACCCAAAGAAGGACCCCAGGAAGTAAATAGAAGAAGAGAGAGACTGTCATGTGATCACGGCTTCAGTTAAAGTGGGACTAAACTTAAAGCGGAGGTCCGCCCACCCCTTTAAAAATTAAAAGTCAGCAGCTACGCATACTGTAGCTGCTGACTTTTAACATTAGGACACTTACCTGTCCTGAAGTCCAGCGATGTCGGCACTGCAGCCAATGTTTGCATCAGCTGGTCGGGTGCTGCCACCACCATTGCTGGTAAGAAAACCCAGCAGTGTAGCCTTTTTGGCTTCATGGCCGGATCCAGGCCTGTGCTGGCCATCGGGACTACCGGGAGATTCCCGGTGGGCCGATTGGCAGCGGGCCACTACAATGACTCAGATGTCAGACAGTGACTGTGTCACTGTCTCTCTCCGTCTGAGCGTCGCCTGGCGCCGGGCGGCTCCGCTCCTGCACTCGGCGGGCGGGCCGGCCGCCGGCATCACAAAAGAACAGGCAGGCATTGACACTCCCCCAGGCACTCCCCCTAACAGCTATCAATATAGCTATTTGGGCGGCCTCTTTGTCCCGGCGCCGTGACGTCACTCACGGACGGAGGGCGGAGGCGGCCCGGGGACATAGGAGGAGGCGGAGCAGAAGTTCTGAACCACCACCAGCAACAAGTACAGAGAGACCAAGGCTATAGTGTCACTGAGTCTGTCATCATTCAAGTAAGCAGCAGTGCAGCACTATAGTAATAATAACTTTTCTAATAATAATAGTAATTACTAGTAAGTAACTGAATATACAGCATGGAGGGGGGGAGGGGTAAATCTGTACTGTATAAATGTACTGCCTCTGGTCATGGTTAAATTATTCATCAGTTACCATGGCCAGTGGCATTAAATTAATAATTGACCAGTGGCATTAAATTAATATTAATGCCAGGCATTAATATTAATTTAATGCCACTGGTCAATTATTAATTTAATGCCACTGGCCATGGTAACTGATGAATAATTTAACCATGACCAGTGGCAGTACATTTATACAGTACAGATTTACCCCTCCCCCCCTCCCCCCACCATGCTGCATATTCAGTTACTAAAAGTAACTGAATATGCAGCATGGCGGGGGGAGGGGGGGGGGGGTAAATCTGTATTGTAAATGTACTGCCATTGGTGATGGTTAAATTATAAAGTAACTGAATATGCAGCATGGTGGGGGGAGGGGGGGAGGGGTTAATCTGTACTGTAAATGTACTGCCACTGGACATGGTTAAATTATTCATCCATCAGTTACCATGGCCAGTGGCATTAAATTAATAATTGATCAGTGGCATTAAATTAATATTAACCACTTACCAACCGGCCCATAGCCGAATGACGGCTGCAGGGCGGTTGGATAACTCTGGGAGGACGTACTATGACGTCCTCCCAGAATTCCCCTCTCGCGCGCCCCCTGGGGCGCACACCCGAACACATCCGTGACCTCGCATCACGGATCCTGGTAAATGACCGCTGATCGCGGCCGTTTACCATGTGATCTCGCCGTCAAATGACGCCGTCTGATGACGCCGGTTCCTCTCCTCCCCTCCTGTGTACTGATCGGTACACAGTGAGCGGGGAGGGGGATGGATGGATGTCTGCAGCGCTGTGGGCTGTATGTGTAGTGCCCACAGCGCTGCACAGAGACATCCATCCATCCATGCTCAGCCATCCCTCACTACTATGCAATGCTGTGCAATACTCTGCAATACCCCCACACTACTCTGCAATACTCTGCAATGCCACCACAATACTCTGCAATGCTGTGCAATACTCTGCAATGCCCCCACAATACTCTGCAATGCTGTGCAATACTCTGTAATGCCCCCACAATACTCTGCAATGCTGTGCAATACTCTGCAATGCCCCCACAATACTCTGCAATGCTGTGCAATACTCTGCAATGCCCCCACAATACTCTGCAATGCTGTGCAATACTCTGCAATGCCCCCACAATACTCTGCAATGCTGTGCAATACTCTGCAATGCCCCCACAATATTCTGCAATGCTGTGCAATACTCTGCAATGCTGTGCAATACTCTGCAATGCTGTGCAATACTCTGCAATGCCCCCACAATACTCTGCAATGCTGTGCAATACAACAGTTTATATACTGTTTTTGTGTGTGTTTGAAAAATTAAAGTGGGCCGGTCTGGATGAAGTCCAGGGCCAAATTTTTGTCCCAGTCCAGCCCTGGCCGGATCCCTATTGCGCATGCGCAAAGCTCGCTGCGCTCTCTCTCTGGCCCAGCAGAAGGGGAGGAAGGAGGGGGGCCAAGCTGCTGACGTACTTCGCCGCGGCCCGGTCTCCCAGAAGTGGGGACAGGGTACCTGTAAAAAAACAGCCAAATGTGGCACCGGAGGGGGGGGGAATCAGATAAGATGAAGTTTCACTTTTGGGTGGAACTCCACTTTAACTAGAAAAGCATACCTCCCAACTTTTTGAGATGGGAATGAGGGACACCTATCAGAAAAAGTATGCAGGCATAGGACACACCCCTTGATACGCCCCCTTAAAGGAGAATTGTACAAAAAACAAGATTGGTTAAACCCACAAGTGCTTTTTTTTACCACTACTATTCCTTTATATTGGCTTTTGGAATTTACAAATGCAGCAATTTAGAAATCAGATGAAAGGTTTAGCACTGGGAAACACTTTTTGATAGATAAAAAGTGCATTTTATATACAACTATATAGATCAGACCAAAATGAGGGACAAATAGGGGGAATGAGGGATAGAGGGACATTGCTCCAAATCAGGGACAGTCCCTCCAAATCAGGGACAGTTGGGAGGTATGGAAAAGTAATGAGAGCAGGCAGCTCTTCATTGCAGAGGAGACATGCTATGACTCCTCTGCAATAATAAGCACTTACCTGCCTGCTTGCAGTCTTCTATTGAATGCACAATAAGCTGTACATGCGCAAGGGTGGGCGGGACCAATCACCTGGAGGGGGAGGGCAGGTGCAGGGTGTGTGTTAATGAGGTCAGCTGCTGAAGTACTTCCTTCGAATGGTTTTCATGTCATAAGGGATGGGTTTCAGGTAGTAATAGAGGAGTTTTCTATGGAAGAGACTGGAAACTGAGGTGAAGTCTGCTCTAGAGAAAGCTTTTTCTTTTCTGCAACAGAGATACATGGTATATTGGTACATAGAGAAGCTGGAATTTAGAAGAAAAAAAATAGCCTTTAAAGTGTTTGTAAAGGCAGAAGGTTTTTTTATAAATTTTTTTTTTTAAGATAAAAAAAACGTTCTGTGTGTAGCAGCCCCCTCAGCCCCCCCCCTATTATTTACCTGAGCCCCATCTCTATCCATCGATGTACACGAGTGCCTCAGCTGCCCGGGACTCTTCCTCCTGATTGGCTGAGACACAGCAGCGGCGCCGTTGGCTCCCGCTTTTGTCAATCAAAGTCAGTTAGCCAATCAGGAGAGAGAAGGGGCAGGGCCAAATCTCGGCTCTGTGTCTCAGCTCGGGTGCCCCATAGCAAGCTGCTTGCTGTGGGGGAACTCGACAGGAGGGAAGGGCCAAGAGAGCCAGCGAGGGACCCGAGAAGAGGAGGATCTGGGCTGCTCTGTGCAAAACCACTGCATAGAACAGGAAAGTATAACATGTTTGTTATTTTTAAAGAAACAAAAAAAGAGACTTTAGCATCACTTTAAGTAAAATGGGCATTTGGATATTTGTTTTTTTTCTTTCATACCAACAGTTACTGTAGTTAGAGAGGGTGGGAAGAGGATTGCTATTTAAAGGTATTTAAAGTGGAATAAAACTCTAAGCGGGCCCCCAGGAGGAAAATCCTGTAATGTGCTTGTATGTTCCGCATACTAGCATGTTATGAGAGATTACCTGTTAGAGGAAGCCCTCCAGCGCTGCACTGTCAGTGCTCGGGCACTACCGTCTTCTCTTGGCCTTCCTTCCGGGTTCACACTGTTTGAATGGCCGTGCCACGATGACATCACTCTTGCTCAAGCCAAAGGGACTCACTTCATCATGGCACACAGCGAGTGCCGTAAATGTACTCTAAGCTGCGCATGCCCAGCATCATGTACATTACTGCTGACAGGCATGGGGAAGCATTTATGACCATTAGGGTCTCTTCAGTCATAAAAAAAACCTTCCTGTCAATATTTTTTTTTTTTATTTGAGTCTAATACCACTTTAAAAATATATACTTTACTAGATTTTTTTTTAAATCCAGAATTTAGCGTCACTTTAAATGTAAGGATAGGATAAAGGAAGACATAAGGATTTGTATGAGCCTATTCCTGCATATTAAAATCTCAGCACATTATCTTTAAAGAACACACCAGCACGGAATAATAATGAGAACTCACTGGGGGATAAGGAAACGCTTGCTAAAAATTCCAGTTTTCCTATCTTGTCTCCATGGTGCGTACCCATATTAATGCAAATAGTAAAGTTCTTCAGAAGTCAGAAGATGTTCTAACAATCTAGTTTTACCTCTTTCAGCTGCTACATTTTATATCTCAGTAAGCCAGGAGTTAAAGGCCATTATGTTCATTGCCTCTGCCAGTGTTGTCTCAGTTACTTTTGTAGTATTTTGTAGTTTTATATAAGTAAGTTATGTACTCAGCTTGTAAATCATTATTTTATTGATGAGTAAGCAGAAATGAATGCCTTTTTTTTTATACTTTAATATGTAATGTGGTGTCACCCCACCATTGCTGCACATCTGCAATACACATGGTGCAGTAGAAGAGATATTTTGCTGTTGCTTGGCCAGAAACTATAGACAGCTCCCCTGTAGCGTCACATATGGTGACCCATCACATTTGGCTGGACTGCGTGTGCACGACGCCGCCATATGCGTTCCAACGCTGTGGCAATCTGCGCTTGCGCAGAGTTTTGTGGCCACACCCCTGAGTCCAGGTTCAAGCCCCACCATCCAAGTGGACATAGAGTCAGATTATAATTACGCCCGAAGCGTGGGGAGCGGCCCTGTGGCAAAGTGGTCTTACAACAGTGTTGGAACGCATATGGCGGCGTCGCGCATGCGCACTACAGCAGGTAGCAAAAGGTGATAGGTAGCCGAATGTGACGTGACACCCCAAATCCACCTTCCCTATTCCTGGAAACTTCATTTGCTGACCGGACCATAGACAAATTACATCCTCGGTCGGAAGTAGAATACCCGGGTTATGGCTACAGCAATATGCCTTAAAGTGATTGTAAGGGTTCGTTTTTTTTTTTTTTTAAATAACAAACATATCATACTTACCTCCACTGTGGTCTTCTGGTGTCCCATGACG
Source organism: Aquarana catesbeiana (assembly GCF_042186555.1). Classification (NCBI taxonomy): domain Eukaryota; kingdom Metazoa; phylum Chordata; class Amphibia; order Anura; family Ranidae; genus Aquarana; species Aquarana catesbeiana. The sequence continues at coordinate 50,408,789 of NC_133326.1, read as the reverse complement.
GCTCTCGCGGCTCCTCCCCACATTGGATAACCCCCTAGGACATACCAATTTTTTGAGATGGGAATGAGGGACACCTATTAGCAAAAGTATTCAGGCATAGGACACACCCCTTGCCATGCCCCCTTAAAGGAGAATTGTACAAAAAACAAGATGGGTTAAACTCACAAGTGCTTTTTTTATCACTGCTATTCCTTTATATTGGCTTTTGGAATTTACAAATGCAGCAATTTAGAAATCAGATGAAAGAATTAGTGCTGGAAAACACTTTTTGATAGATAAAAAGTGCATTTTATATACAACTATATAGATCAGACCAAAATGAGGGACAAATGAGGGACAGAGGGACATTGCTCCAAATCAGGGACAGTCCCTCGAAATCAGGGACAGTTGGGAGCTATGCTAGGAGAAGCACTCTCCCGAGGGGGTTACCTTGCAGGTGCCCTCCTGAGTCCAGCATTCTGTGTCCATAGACACCGAATGTATGACTCGGCCCCGCCCCCCGGCACCCGCGTCATTGGATTTGATTGACAGCAGTGGGAGCCGATGGCTACGTTGCTATCAATCTATCCAATCAAGAGCCAATAACCCCAGGCAGAGAGAGAGAGCGTGTCCCCGCCGGGTCAAGTTCCAGGGCTCAGGTAAGTAAAACGAGTGGGGGGCCGATCACTGACAGGTGTCTTTTCACCTTAATGCATAGGATGCATTAAGGTGAAAAAACACGAGGGTTTACAACCACTTACCCCGGTATTGTTTTTTTTTTTTTTTTTTTTCAGCTAGCGATTCTCTAACTGATAAAAGTGGTCCAAACAGCGAACTTGCAGCTTGATCACCTTTAGAAATGGTGGGAGGGGTCACCTTTGCTGCTTTCTGGTGATTCTAGGGCTTACCTGGATGATCGGTAGCCCTAAGAACCGATCCAGCGGTTTGCCGTGGCAGGTCACAGAGACGAGCGGTGGAACGATGGCCTCCACTCATGTCTATGGTCTAGGAGGACCAGAGTGACGTCATGACGTCACGTCCAGTTCCGGCCCAATCTAAATAAGACCATTTTTTTTAAAGCATTAGATCAATTATTGATCTAATGCTTTACATTGTAGAGGAGAGATGTGGGGTCTTATTGACCCAGATATCTCCATAAAGAGGACCTGTCACTGCTTATTTCTATCACAAGGGATGTTTACACTTCTTGTAATAGAAATAAAAGGGATAACAAAAAAAATGTTAAAGCGTCAGTGTAAAAATAAAAGAAAGTAATAAAATAAATAATAAACATTTTTTTTAAACGCCCCGTCCCCCTGTGCTCGCGCACAGTGGTGAATGCATACGTAGGTCACACCCACATATGTAAACGGTGTTCAAACCACACATGTGAGGTATCGCCCCCAACGTCAGAGCAAGAGAAATAATTATAGCACTACATCTTTGTAACTCTAAACTGGTAACCTGTAGAAATTTTTAAAGCGTCGCCTATGGAGATTTTTAGGTACGGTAGTTTGCCGCCATTCCACGAGCGCGCGCAATTTTAAAGCATTACATGCTGGTTATCTATTTACTCGGTGTAACATCATCTTTCGTATTTTACAGAAAAACGGGGTTATATATTGTGTGTTGTTATTTTTTATAATTCATTAATGTGTATTTTTCCCCCCAAAAAAACTGTTTGAAAAACCGCTGCCTAAATACCGTGTGACATAGAAAATTGCAAAGATCACCACTTTATTCTCTAGGGTCTCTGCTAAAAAATATTTATATATATATATCTATATGTATATATAGATATATATATATCTATATATATATATAGATATATATATATCTATATATATATATATCTAGATATCTAAATAGATAGATAGATAGATAGATAGATAGATAGATAGATAGATAGATAGATAGATAGATAGATAGATAGATAGATAGATAGATAGATAGATAGATAGATAGATAGATAACTGAGACATAGAAGTGTTGTAACCTCTGACTCAGAGAGGCCTTGTGTAGACAGATGCAGGCTCCATATTCCTCCAGGCTGTAGGTGGCATTGTACCGTTTCACCAGGTGGAGAGAAGTTCCATAAGGAGAAATGTCTTTTGTGGACCCTAGCATAGCTCCCAACTGTCCCCGACTTGGAACAAAGCCCTTCTGGCCCTCTTTCATCCTCATGTGTCCCTTATTTTGGTCTGATCTATATAGTTGTATGAAAAATGAACATTTTGTTTTTCAAAAAGTGCTTCCCAGTACTAAACCTTTCATCCAATTTCTAAATTGCTGCATTTGAAAATTTCACTAGCCAGTATAAAGTAATAGTAGTGGTAAAAAAAAAAAACTCTTGCGGTTTTAACTAATTATTATTTTTTGCATAATTCCCCTTGGCAGAGGGTGTGTCTTATGCTCACATACTTTTGCTAATAGGTGTCCCTCATTCCCATCTCATAAAGTTGGGAGGTATGCTCTAGCAGTCATCTTGGGGCACCCAATTGGAGTTCATATCAGATCTCTGGTGGCCATCTTGACAGGGAACTTGATAAACTGGGTACCCGGCATAATTTGGGGACATCTAGAGCATGTGTGTGTGTGTGGACAGAGACAGAGCTCCACCAGCTAGATAAATAGAGCAGGACAAGAAGGGATGGTTAGGGATTCTCTTGCTGTCTACACTACACTTCGGTACCTAGGACAGGAATACACAACAGTCTCAGAGAGCAAAGGAAGCTGTGTCTATACCTCCCTCACCCCCCTAGCGCAGGAACCTCCAAACCTTCTAAACAAAGGGCCAGTTTACTATTCTTCAGGGCTTAGGGAGGCCAGACTTTGACCAGTGGGAGAAGAAAATGCCAGAAAATCAGAGCAAGTGCACCATGTCTCAGGCTTGGTGGTCAGTGGAAGTAGAAAACATTCAGTAGGAGGAGGAATAGTGCCCCATCGTTGGTGTCAGTGGGAGAAATAGTGCCCCATTGTTGGTGTCAGTGGGAGGAATAGTGTCTCATCATTGGTGTCAGTGGGAAGAATAGTGCTTTATATTAGTGGGAAGAACATTGTGTCAAGAGCCAGATAAAGGAGAGCAAAGGACCACATCTGGCCCGTGGGCCACAGTTTGGAAACCACTGCTCCAGCGGAAGCACTCCTCCAGTACTTGTAATCGTGGGACAGTCTATGCTGAGCTGAATGTTCTGTTACCGCTGTTCTATTTCTCCTCTCTCATCAGCGTATTACTTAAACTGCTTGTAACCCCCACAGACTGTGTGGTGGTTTCCTCCCGAACTGAGTACATACTTCCTAGGCCCCACCTACATTCAGATATCTTCCATTCTGCTCAAAGCCTCCTATCATGTCTCTCTAAATGTGGTTTAAACACAAACACAGCCATCCTCAAACTATACGCTATAATTAATCCTTTTGTTGTCTGAGCAATTTTTGCATTTTTTGCACGTTTCTAAAAATCATTTTAATTCTGAAGATTAGTTAAAATTCCCAAACATTAGATATTGCTGAAAGCAGGGACCCTGGAGAATACAATGAAGATGGATTAAAATTTTTGTCACATGATATTAGCGCAATGGTCTATCAAGTGCAAATGTCCAGTATAAATTACACTAAAGTTAATTTTAGGGCACAATAGCACAAAATATTACCCATTATTTTTGTAAAATAGAAATGTTGAGGTTGCAGCAAGTAAATAGATACCCAATGTGTTAAAGCAGAGTTCCACCCTAATTTGCATGCATGTCCGCATGTGTTGCCGATCGCTTCGCCATTCTTCTTCTGGATAGTGCCTTTTTTATTACATATAGGACCTTTTTTTTTGTTGAAAAAGCTCCACTACCGTCATATCCTTTTTTGCATTGGCTCCTGGGAAACCAGTTTAATCAATCCTAGGAGTCAATGTGCATCCTACGCTGCTAGCATTGCGTTATTTCTAAACCTGAAATGACACAATGCTAGGCTCCATTGCTACGACCGTGATAAGTTCCCACTGCACATGCGCGAGATCGGGAGGTGCTTGCTGGGTAGCCAGCAGCATCTTATCCCGGAAGAGACTCCCAGCGGACTTCAGATGCCCACACTCAGTATGGACACTTGCTGGATTAGGAGGGTACAGTGAGTACCAATACTTTTTACTAACACAGAAAGTTTTGTCAGATGTAGCATATTAATTGGCAACTATCACGGGGGGGGGTGATTTTGAAAAAAAAAAACGCTGGAGATCAGCTTTAAGCCTTAAAATAGAGCCTTAAAGCTCTTACAGTTCATCAGTTTGGAGTTAACCATGAATAATACGCCTATAATTATTGTTCTCAGTTCAGTAAGTAGAAAAATCAACATTTTCATACAAAGGTACCCCAAAGCGTGTGTTTATGTCCGTGTGTACTGTATATAGGTGTGAATGGACTAAAAATGTTTGGGGTGGGGAGGAGTTTAGTGTTTAAAGCACTATTAAACCCAAAACGAGAAATGTAATTTATTTCAGCTTACCAATCATTCAATGCGGTGGCTGCATTCGTTTTTTTTTTTTTAGGCTTTTTCCCCCCTCTTTTCACCTGGTGATCTGGCCAGTCACACCAGGTGAAAACAGAGGGGGGGGTTGGCCTAGAAAAAGATCTATGAAGAAGAGTGGACCGAAATCCGTCCTGAGATGTGTGCAAACCTGGTCACCAACTACAAGAAACATCTGACCTCTGTGCTCGCCAACAAGGGTTTCTCCACCAAGTACTAAGTCATGTCTTGCTTGGGGATCAAATACTTATTTTACTCACTGAACTGCAACTCAATTTATAACATTTGTATCATGTGTTTTTTCTGGATTTTTGGTTGATATTCTGTCTTCTATCATTTAACCACTTGAGGTCCGGGCCATAGCCGAATGACGGCTACAGCGCGGACCTCAATTTCCGGGAGGCCGTCATGGGACGTCCTCCCCTGTGCACGCGCACCCTGTAGGGCGTGCGGTGTGCGCGCTGTGATCACCGAGTCACGGAGACTCGGATGATCACAGATCCGAGTAAGGGGCCGGTCCCGGCCCCTTACCATGTGATCAGCTGTCAGCCAATGACAGCTGATCACATGATGTAAACAAAAGCTCGGTGATCGGTTTCGTTTTTTCCTCACACTGACAGCGTAAGGAGGAAAAAAAAGCCAATCACCGGCTTATGTCAAGGGGACATCGGTCCCGAAGAGGAAGGAGGCACACATGCCTCATCTATGCCTGCAAGTGCCATCTGTCATTGCCACCTGCCAGTGCCCAGCAGTGCCACCTATCAATGCCCACAAGTGCCACCTATCAATGCCCACCAGTGGTGCCAATCAGTGCCACCTAGCAGTGCTGCCAATCAGTGCCCATCGCTGCCACCCATCAGTGCCCATCGCTGCCACCCATCAGTGCCCATCACTGCCACCTATCAGTGCCCATCAGTGCCGCCTCATCAGCGTACATCAACGAAGGAGAAAAATTACCTGTTTGCAAAATTTTATAACAAAATATAAAAAAAAATATAATTAAAAAAAAAAAAAATTTTAACAAAAACTAAAAACTGCAGAGGTGATCAAATACCATCAAAAGAAAGCTCTATTTGTGGGGGAAAAAAATGATAAAAATTTCATTTGAGTACAGTGTTGCATGACCGCGCAATTGTCATTCAAAGTGCGACAGCGCTAAAAGCTGAAAATTGGTCTGGACAGGAGGGGGGTTTAAGTGCCCAGTAAGCAAGTGGTTAAAATACACCTATGATAAAAATTTTATAGACCCTTCATTTCTTTGTGAGTGGACAAACTTACTAAATCTGCAGGTATCTAATAAATATTTCCCCCACTGTATATCTGTAGTGTTTACTTATCTATCTCCAAAGCTCTAAGTGTTGTTTCTCTCTGGTGCTTTGTTTCTCTGTTATCAGCAAGTCATAAGCTGTCCTAAAACCAGAGATAAAATGGTGATGGGGGGGGGGGGGGCTCAGCACACAGCTTGTCTATTCACAACACAGTTCTACATCAGTCTTTTTCAATCAAGATGCCCAGGCACTGTGGTGTGCCTTCCGCTTTCCCCAGGGGTGCCTTGGCAAAATGCCTAAAAATTGCCCCCAAAATTGTAAACAAGACAGATTGTAGATCAAGCCTACATTTTGGTTACAAAAAGTCACAGGTTTGCATTGTGCACCATTATAACCTTCCATCTGCTAGTGTCCTAACAACCAATGACATCCTTGGTTGATAGGAAGGACGTTGGGTGCCTGCATAGCATCCTTGTTAGACCCGCCCCGGCCCCTCTCCATCAGTACAGGGGTCAAGGGGTTTTTTGCCAACCTCCCGCAGCATTTTTTACTAACAAAACATGGAAAATTTACTGGCGGAGCACTTTTTTTTACTGGCAACCTGAGAATTTACAGAACTCCTATTGAAAACTAACACATTGAATATTTGAACAGTATAAAGTGATATGAAAACACCTATACCTATAACAATGTAATTTGCTTGATTTACACTTATAAAGTCAACACTGCATGAAATTATCAGCCCCTGATATTTACTGGCAGCTGTAAAAAAAATCACTGGTATTTACAAACTGTCAGTAAATATACTGGCAGTTGGCAACCCTGCTGGGTTCACATTAGCTGAATAAGGGAGAGAAGCGTTGCAGTACTAGTCAGTACCAGTGTGCAAAGGTGTATTTGCTTTGTAAGAATAAATAACCTCTGACGTTGGGTGTTCCACATTTGTGAATATTTCTACCGTATGTAGAACAATTACTTTGTTTTTTTACATTCTAGAATAGGGCGTCTCGAGATTGTACATCATTTTAAAGTGGTTGTAAACTCCTAACTTGTGTACACAGGATCAGATTTTCCGACAACAAAGATTTGTTGGCAGAAAATTTGAGAACCTGTTAGCAAACATTTGTTGGCGGAAAGTCCGACAGCAAATGTTCGATGGAGCGTACACACGGTCGGACTTTCCGACAACAAGCTCACATCCAACATTTCCTGTCGGAAAATCCGACCGTGTGTACGTGGCATTACAGACCACTTTTTGCTACAGGTAAGCCTATAATAAGGTTTACCTGTAGCTACCCAGGATATCTCCTAAACTTGTACGGTTTAGGAGATATCCCCTGTATTTGCATGTGCCGACGTCATCGGCACATGCGCACTGAAGCAATGGCACGTACGTACCGCTTGCTTCAGTGAGTGTGCCGTTACCGGCGGCTCCCACGTGCATGCGCGAGGGTGACGCCATCGCGGCTCCGGGCCAATCACAGCACCGGAGCCGCGATACCCGGAAGTAACCCCCGGGAGTGATGTCGCCGGCCGATGCGCTACCGAGGGCTTCGATCTCAGGTGAGTATTACTATGCTATGCATACTAGCTCATTATGCCTTTGTCTTGCAGGTGTTCGTTTTTTTTTTTTTTCCAAAGTGTGTTTACAAGCACTTTAAGAAAGATTTGGCTGCTGAATGACCAGGCCATCTTTTGCAATTCGGCACTGTGTCTCTTTAAGTGTGTGGTCGTGTGGCGCTGCACCCAAACAAAATTGATGTCCTTTTTTCCCCACAAATAGAGCTTTCTTTTGGTGGTATTTGATCACCTCTGCGGTTTTTATTTTTTGCGCTATAAACAAAAAAAGAGCGACGATTTTGAAAAAAAACGCATTATTTTGTACTTTTTGCTATAATAAATATCCTCATTTTTTTTTAAAAAAAAAAAGCGAATTCTTTCTCAGTTTAGGCCGATATGTATTCTTCTACATATTTTTGGTAATAAAAATCGCAATAAGCGCATATTGATTGGTTTGCAAAAAAGTTATAGCGTCTACAAAATAGGGGATAGATTTATAGCATTTTTATTATTTTTTTTTACTAGTAATGGTGACAATCTGCGATTTTTATTGGGACTGCGACATTATGGCGGACACATCGGACACTTTTGACACATTTTTGGGACCGTTGGCATTTATACAGCGATCAGTGCTATAAAAATGCAATGATTACTGTAAAAATGTCACTGGCAGGAAAGGGGTTAACACTAGGGGGCGATCAAGGGGTTAATTGTGTTCCCTCTCTGTGTTCTAACTGAAGGGGGGAGGGGACTGTCTAGGGGAGATGACAGATCGTGAAAATGTCCGATGTGTCCGCCATAATGTTGCAGTCACGATAAAAAATCGCTGATCGCCGCCATTACTAGTGAAAAAAAAAAAGAATAATAAAAATGCCATAAAACTATCCCCTATTTTGTAAACGCTATAACTTTTGCGCAAACCAATCAATAAACGCTTATTTTTTTTTTACCAAAAATATGTAGAAGAATACGTATCGGCCTAAACTGAGGAAAAAAAATATTTTTTAAAATATTTTTTGGGGATATTTATTATAGCAAAAAGTAAAAAATAATGCGTTTTTTTTCAAAATTGTTGCTTTTTTTTGTATATATCGCAAAAAATAAAAACCGCAGAGGTGATCAAATAGCACCAAAAGAAAGCTCTATTTGTGGGAAAAAAAGGACGTCAATTTTGTTTGGGAGCCACGTCGCACGACCGCGCAATTGTCAGTTAAAGCGACTCAGTGCCGAGTTGCAAAAAACGCAGTGGTCAGGAAGGGGGTAAATTCTCCTGGGGCTGAAGTGGTTAAAGCAAAGAACAATGCATAAATTCAATACTTTCTTTGGTCTGATTATAGCAACTTGAATTTTGATTGGTTACTGCGGTTTGAAAATCATAGTTTACTTCTCTTTGCTCTCTTTTTGTAAAAAAATATAATTTGGTCTTTTTCAGACAAGGATCGTGATAAAGCAAAGGAGAAATATGTGAAGAACACGTGGAAGCTGCACACACTCCACAATCAGTATATCTTGGCGGTCAAGGCAGCCAGACTGCACCATGAGCAGCACTACACCCTGAGCCTGCCCAGCCTGCACGAGTCCTTACAGTACCTCCATGAAAAGATGGTGACGATTCTGTACGTAGAAACCAAGACAAAACGAACCCAAAGCATTTCTGTACAGCTCCGCTGATTTTTATCTTCTGGCTGTGCAGACAATGTTATTCATGTTCTGTCTCCAGAATGTACGGCAACCCTTGTCTTTTCTGATCATACCTTTGCCATGCACAGACCAGCTTTACGCAATTCTAACAATTTATATAGGCGTGAATGTCAGTGATTGCAGTTCTGCAAGACATACTAGATGCACAATTTCTTCTTTTTTGCATTATATATTTGACCTTCATCGTGTTGTATTTGTTCTTCATTGTGAATGTAAAGCTAGCCATACACTAGTAGCATTTCATTATAAAATATTCCTTTTCTAAACATTCAATCAATGTCCTAGTGGTTAGTGGGATCAAATCGACAATTCTTTTCAAATGCGGTGACAAGAAAATGAGAAGGAGAATAATGGAAATGATTTCTCAACTGAACAAAATTCTATGTATGAATGTGGCTTTTGTTTGGGAAAAATTGTATATATTTAATGTGCATTTCCTAGGTACAAAAGAAACCCATGGTGAAATATGTCTGTTATCAGCTCTGGATGACATTTTAAAGTGATATTAAAGGCTTTCTTTTTATTAATTTATTTTTTTTATAACAAACATGTTACACTTACCTGCTCTATGCAGTGGTTTTGCACAGAACAGACCAGATCCTCCTCTTCTTGGGTCCCTCATCGGCACCTTTGGCCCCTCCCTCCTTCCGAGTGCCCCCAGAGCAAGCAGCTTGCAATGGGGGCACCCAAGCAGGCTTGTTCCCGAACCGTGGCTCTGCGTGTCCATTCACACACACGGGCGCAGCTTGGCCCCGCTCCATCTCTCTTCTCATTGGCTCACTGGCTGTGATTGATCAGCCAATGAGATATGAGAGACCCCAGAGAGCCAAGGCTCTTGTGCACATTGCTGGATCGTGATGGGGCTCAGGTAAGTATTGGGGGGGGGGGGGAGGCAGCCATGTAGAGGAGGTAAAAAACCTTGAGCCTTCAGAACCCTCTCTCTTCTCATTGGCTCACTGGCTGTGATTGACCAGCCAATGAGATATGAGAGACCCCAGAGAGCCAAGGCTCTTGTGCACATCGCTGGATCGAGATGGGGCTCGGGTAAGTATTGGAGGGGGGGGAGGCTGCCACACAGAGGAGATAAAAAAACCTAGAGCCTTCAGAACCACTTTAAAACCTAAGTGCAGCCAAATTAAAGAACAGAAATCAGCACAAGGCACATAGTTTACAGTCAGTAGGATGTGCCCCTTGTACTGATGCCTCTTCTTTTAGGGTAAAGTGGAACTACACTGCATCTGAGCACCACAAACTAAAAACACTATTTAATTAAAGTGGTTGTAAACCCTTACAGACCACTTTGACTTACAGGTAAGCCTAGATTAAAGCTTACCTGTAGGTCCAAGAAATATCTCCTAAACCTACACGGTTTAGGAGATATTTGCTAAAAGGCAGGCACCGCTGTCTACGGCACACTGAGCGCGCTGCTGCTAACGGCGATATGCAGTTAGTGGCGGCTCCCGTGCACATGTGCGGGAGTGACGTCATTGCGGCTCCGGCCAATCACAGCGCCGGAGCCACGATACCTGGAAGAAGATGGACGCGCCGTACCAGAGGGGACAGCGGGGACATCGCAGGCTCCTGTGTCAGGTAAGTGACACATAATGGGCTACTATGTGATGCATAGTAGTAGCCCATTATGCTTTACCTTTGCAGGGAAATAAAGAGGAAGTAAACCCATCAGGGTTTACTTCCTCTTTAAATTGTATTATTTATAGCAAACTCCCCTATCCATTCATGTCTCCATGCTTTATTTTTCTGAGGAATCACTTTAAAAAACACCCCCCTAACATTAGTGGCTGTGGCCATCTTGAGTAAGGGAAGATGATTTTTTTTAGCAATCCATCTGCCCTTAGCAGGCATGCAGACAGGAGGATGTGCTTAGCTGAGAAAACCCCTCCTCCACTTCTGAAGACTCCTGGGTTGTATGACATCATTTGTCTACCAAAGAAACCAGAAAATAACAGTAGAAATGTAAAAGAAAAGTTCAAAACGTGCATAAAATATGCTTTCCTATCTATTTACTAATGGTAGCAGCATAAGGATTAAAAGTAGTCAATGTTGATTGAGAGAGTGAAGTTCCACTTTAAATCTTCCTGCGTCCATGGTGCCCCCCACCTCCCTAATTTTCAAAGCCTGACTATTCTCACCCTTTCTTTCTTATCATATTACAGCTTCTATTAATGAAACTTGCTCTATGAATGGAGGACAGGCGGATGATTAAAAGGTCCAACCCCTCCATTCATAGATCATAGATTGAAAGTGCTCACAGACGAGACAAGCTCCATCTATGAATCAGCCGTCTCCTTCATAGCTGTTGTCAGGTCAGTTGCGGCAGGAGGGGAAAAGGGCAGGTTGGACTTCAGAACAAGGTTAGAAGACACTCCGAAAAAGGGGTCAAAGTACTTTGCCCCATAGGGGACAGAACTGTAAAATAAAAAATATAGTGCTAAATCTTCTTTGAATGCAAAAGCAAAATTTTGCATTTAGAGGGTTGTAAAGCCGTGAGGTTTTTTACCTTAATACATTCTATGTATTAAGGTGAAAAACCTTCTGTGCTGCAGAGCTCCACCCAGCCCCCCTCTTTTTCTAATCTAAACCCGATCCCATCCAGCGACTGTCTCTCTCCTCATTGGAGAGATTGGTAGCAGCAGGAGCCATTGGCTCCCGCTGTGGTCAATCAAATCCTGTGATGCGGGGGGGTGGGGCCAAGTCCTGCTGTTTGTGTCCATGGACACAATAGCGTGACTCTGGAGCAAGCCCACACGGGTGCCCCCATGAAAAGCAGCTTTCCGCGTGGGGCACTCAAAGAAGAGCGCTGGCGAGGGACCCCAGAAGATGTGGATCAGGCGGTTCTGTGCAAAACCAATGCACAGAGCAGGTAAGTATAGACATGTTTTGTTATTTCATTACAAAAAAAAAGCTTTACAACCACTTTAACCGCTTGCCGACCAGCCGCCGCAGTTATACTGTGGCAGAATGGCATGGGCAGGCGAATCGCCGTTACGTTACGTCGGTTCCTAAGGCGTCCACTTAGGGCACGCGCGCTGCTCGCCCCCAGAGCCAATGCGAGTGACCGCCGGGCTCACACGATCGCTCGTAACACCGCGAGAACCGGGATCTCTGTGTGTAAACACAGAGATCCCGGTTCTCTGAGGGGAGACGTGACAGACCGTCTGTTCATACAAAGTATGAACAGCGATCTGTCATCTCCCCTAGTCGGTCCCCTCCCCCTTTCAGTTAGAACACAGAGAGGGAACACAGTTAACTCCTTGATCGGGTCCTAGTGTTAACCTCTTCACTGCCAGTGACATTTTTATAGCACTGATCGCTGTATTAATGCCAATGGTCCCAAAAATGTGTCAATATTGTCCGATATGTCCGCCATAATGTCACAGTCATGATAAAAATCGCAGATCGCCGCCATTACTAGTAAAAAATAAATAAATAAGAAAAATGCTAAAAATCTATCCCCTATTTTGTAGACACTATAACTTTTGCTCAAACCAATCAATATACGCTTATTGCGATTTTTTTACCAAAAATATGTAGAAGAATACATATTGGCCTAAACTGAGGAAAAATTAGCTTTTTTTAAAAAAAAAATGGGGATATTTATTATAGCAAAAAGTACAAAATGTGTTTTTTTTTCAAAATTGTCACTCTTTTTTTGTTTATAGCACAAAAAATAAAAACCGCAGAGATGATCAAATACCACCAAAAGAAAGCTCTATTTGTGGGAAAAAAATGATGTCAATTTTGTTTAGGTACAACGTCGCACGACCGCCCAAATGTCAGTTAAAACGACGCAGTGCCGAATCGCAAAAAGTGTTTTGGTCAGGAAGGGGGTAAAATCTTCTGGGGCTGAAGCGGTTAAAAAGAAAAAGCTGTATGACTTGCTTTGCTTGCACCTCAGTAGAACATGCTGCATCCAAACAAACTTGGGTAAAGCAGAGCCTTTGAACTGAACTATAGTATTCCACTGAAGTCAATGGGATTCTGCTGACCTGTGTTTGACATGTCAAAACGTGTTAACGCATGTCAAACGCAAGCCAACAATTCTCGTGATCTTTTCTTAGACTTATCTCACGAGTTTCTGTTCATAGACCACTTTGAGCACTTGATACATTACCAGCCCCTATTTTGGTTGATGATCTAAGCAAAAGTAATCAGTAGAAATGTGTGAATGAATTCTTTGAAGCTTAGTGAAAACAATCACACATCCAGGAATAATAATGAGAGACTTGAGGTTCTTCTTGAAAGTATCAGAATCATCTGAAAATCAATTCACTCAGCTCTAGCAATCATGGTTAGGAAAAAATATGTGTACATTAGCATAGACTTTGCGCTATAGAGTACTCGTGTCCAGATCGTGCACAATAAAGTATTTACATATTTTGAATAAGCAGTTAAAGGGGTTGTATAAGCTTTTTTACATTTTTACCTACAGGTAGGCCTATAATAAGGCTTCTCTGTAAATAAAATGAATATCTCCTAAATCTACACGGTTTAGGAGATATTCACCCTCCATGCAGCCCCTGACATCAGCGGCTCATGCGATGTGAAGGTCCGGCGAAGGGATGGCATATAGTGCCGGAACTTTCCGGAATGGAGGACTCCCGCAAGCGTGCGTGGGAGTGATGTCATCGCAGCTCCGGCCACTCACAGCGCCAGAGCCGCCAACCCGGAAGAAACGTCGAGGGGATTGACCAGGATGCGATGCGGGGGCTTCGTTCTAAAGTAAGTATTTCATAATGAGCTAGTATGCGTGCATAGAAGCTCATTTGGCCTTTGCCTTACAGGTTTTTTGGGGGGCATACAACCGCTTTAATGCCCTTTGACCACTTAAGGACCGCCTGCCAGAAATGTACTGTGGATGGGCAAGCAAGCAAAACACTGCTGCCTGCTTCCGGGTATAGGAAGCGTGCATGCGCGCCCCCTTCCCACTGACACCTGCTGTGTACAATCAGTCTGTCTAGCTCAGAGCCCTTTGTTGACAATAAACACAGGACTCTGTACAGAGGGAACAATCTCTCCATTTCTTACCCCTGCAAAGCACACATTGTTAGGCACACATTTAACCCCTTGATCGCCCTAGATCAGGGGTGTCAAACTCAACTTCATCATGGGCCGCATCAGCACCATGATTGTCCTCAAAATTGTATCTGTAAGATTATATGTCCAGCGCATCCCCTCCCCTTATATTAGATGTCAAAAGCCACCCCACCATCAGAAGTTGAGTCCCCTACTTTCCCTAACATCACAGTGCACCCCCCATCCTTATGCTGCTGCTGGGAAGAAGCTGGATGCATTGCTTGAAAGCAGAAAGTAGGGGTCTGGAGGAGGACCAGAGGAGGGCTGGAGCTCTCCTGCAGCTGCAGGAGAGGTATGAGGGCCACATGAAATGGCCTGGAGGGCCGGATTTGGTCCGCGGGCCTTGTGTTTGACACCTGTGCCCTAGATGTTAACCCCTTCCCAGCCAGTGTCATTAGTACAGTGATAGTGTATAGTATTATCACTGATCACTGTATTAGTGTCACTGGTGATGTCAGTGGCAGTTAGTCAGTTCCCCCAGCGTCAGTTAGTGTCAGATTGCTTGCCGCACTATCGCAGTCTCATTATAAATCTCCAATCACCACCATTAGTAAAAATCCAATATATATACCATAGTTCATAGATGTTATAACTTTCACGCAAACCAATCAATATACACTTATTGGGATTTTTTTGTACCAAAGAAAAGTAGCAAAATACATTTTGGCCAAAATTTATGAAGAAATTAATTTTTTTTTATCTGATATGTTTTATAGAAGAAAGTAAAAAACATTGTTTTTTCTTACTCAAAATGTTTTTTTTTGTTTATATAATAAGAAAACACAGTGGTAATCAAATATTACCAAAAGAAAGCTCTATTTGTGTGAAAAAAACGACTTAAATTTCACTTGGGTACAATGTTGCATGGCTGCGCAATTATCAGTTAAAGTAACACCGTGCTAAATAACAAAAAATGTCCTGGTCATGAAGGGAGGTGAAATTTTCTGGAGCTTAAGAGGTTAAAGGCAAGCCCTAATTCATCACTTTAAAGCCTAAGTTTAGTTGTTTTTTTTTAACAGCAAAAGGGTTGGTACTTACATTTGATGAGGAGTGTCCTTTGTGCCGGTGACAGCTGTCATAGTGGCTGTTCAAGGTTCTCTGCCCCCCTTTCATACCCTTCAGCCATGTTGTTCTGGTGTGACCTCATGAACATAGCTTGTGGCATCGCTCCAAGCAGGAATAAACCTCTGCCTAAGACCCTCAGGGTTAAGGGGGTGCTGGCAGTATCCATAAGCTGATCCAGAGAGCAATCATATGTCTGTTTGGGGAGTTCGCCAATCAACCCAACCCGCATAATCCAGAAGTGCTCATCGGCATCAGCCTGCTAGTGTCCACTAAACCATGGCACTGATGCATTTTGCCCCACCCGCCAGGGGAGATCAGACCATTGGGTGGGGCGAAACGGTTGGTTTAGCGGACAGCCACAGACTGAGGTTGCTTCTCAGTTCTGGATTACATGGGCTGGTTGGGTTAGGCGGCGATCCCCACACAGGCACATTCTTCTGGTGCGTTGTGGCTCAATAACAGCTCTGGACCTGTGCAAGGCACTTATTAACCACTTATGGACTGCCGCACACCGATGTTACGGCCTAACTTTGAAGAGGAATATCGTTGTTATGGCAGCAGCTAGCTACCATAACCCCGGTATCCTCTTCTTCGGCCGGCGGTCAGCTTCAAGATAAAAGTGGTCTCTGCGGCAGATTTGCCGCTCCCGCCGCACTTACCCTCCGGCGCTTACCAGAGCCGTGGGGTAGCGGCGGTGATCGGGTGTTGTCCTTTCCTGGGTATGGAGACGAGTGAGGGGAAGATGGCCCCCACCCGTCTCCATACCATTGCAGGGCGGAAGCGACATCAAAAGGTCACTTCCACCCATAGCTCTTAAAGGGCCATTCTTTTTTTTTTTTTTTTTTTATTGCATTTTAGTGTAAATATGAGATCTGAGGTCTTTTTGACCTCAGATCTCATATTTAAGAGGACCTGTCATGCTTTTTTTCTATTACAAGGGATGTTTCTGCCACCTGCCAATTTTTTTTTAAAGAATAGTGTAAAAATAAAAAATAAAAGGTAAAATAAATAAGGAAAAAAAATTTAAAAATTATAAACGCGCCCCGTCCCGCCGAGCTCACGTGCAAAAGCGAACGTAAACGTGAGTAGTGCCCGCATATGAAAACGTTGTTCAAACCACACGTGAGGTATCGCCGCAATCGGTAGAGAGAGAGCAATAATTGTAGCCCTAGACCTCCTCTTTAACTTAAAACAACAAACAAAACAAGTCCAACGCACAAAAGTCCACGCATGCTCGGAATCAAGCAGGAGGAGCCGCACTGGCTATTGAACTTCCTTTTTCTCGGCTCGTCGTACGTGTTGTACGTCACCACGTTCCCACGTTCGTAATTGTTGGCCAACATTTGTGTGACCGTGTGTATGCAAGACAAGTTGGAGCCAACAACCTTCGAACAAAAATCTGCGGTTTTGTTGTCGGAAAGTCCGATCGTGTGTACGGGGCATAAAGGGTTTAAAGGTAGTACAGGGCCAGACATGGAAACCAGAAAGTAACTGAAGAAATACAAAAAAAAGTTTAAAACAAGTAAATAAAATATACTTCCCTATCTATTTCCTAAAATTAGCAGTATAAGCATTAAAAATAGTCAATGTTGATTGAGAGAGTGAAGTTCTGCTTTAAGGAAGAATAACTTCACATTAAAAGCACCTAGACAGGCCAGGGATGGCTTGTTTTAAATCTTACTTCCTACTTGTTAAAGCAGAAATTACTTTTTATTTTTTTTTTGTTTTTTTTTTTGAAGTGCTGTAGTTTTTTTTTCTTTTAATGGCAGAAGAGACTGTGAATGTCTCTTCTGTCATAGATGCATCTACCTGTCTCTCACTTTTTTCTGTGAATGCAAATTGAGCCACTCATGTGCAGTTCATTGTACAGTCTGGGCATGATTCTGTGCTGGGACAAAGTAAGTCCTGTGTGAATGTGGGGGTTATACCATCCCAACCTGAAGACTCTGAACCTGGAAGAAGACCAGGTGAAGATGGAGGGGAGCACAAACATTGCAATGCTGGCAAAAAATTGCAGTTGCAATGCTGGCAAAAAGCTCCTGAGGGCCCATTTGTTCTGGCAGCATTTGTATGGGCAACTAGCACCGGTATGGGTGACAATGGCAGGAATCTGCTGATTTCTGCTGCTGTTACTTCCACCTGTGAGCAGCTAGCTGAAGCCGCCAAGCTCAAAGTGCATCCAGCAAGGATCACCGCAGGTAATCGCAGGCTGTTCAGACAGTCACTGATAGCTGCGGCTGCCAGGGACCTGTCATTGAAGTGTACAGTGCTTGGCGGCCTCCAGCTATGAGTTGCTGTCTGAATAGCCTGTGATTACCTACAGTAATCTTTGCTGGATGCATTTTGGGCTCAGCGGCTGCAGCTAACCACTCACAGGTGGCAGAAACAGCAGCAGGAATCAGTAGAATCCTGCCGCTGTCATTCACACCGGTGCTAGTCACCGGTGCGAATGCCGCCTAAATAGTTTATTATCCATAGTCTGGGCACAGGTGCACTTTAGTTTTGTCTGGATGTAAAATGTGTCTTGTACTATATATATGCAAAGTGGTAAAAAAAAAAAATTAGGAGTTGTCTCACTTCCTTTGTCTGTTTCTCTGCAGCAAAACCATTATGCAAGAATACTACGAAATAACTAGTCTGGTGCAAGAGGAAATAGCAGCTGTTCACCGGGAAATAATTAATGCCATTACAAGTATCAACCCTACCAAAGAATATGAAGACTTCAGCCAGATGAACAGGTACACAGCTGCAGTATGCCATACTAAGTAATGCCTATGGAATTATATAATGACTACCAAGCAACAAAATGAAAATTGCATAGTTGCATATTTCTAGTCCAGACTGTGGATAAATACCAACTTTGCATAAAATACCTGTGCCATTGGGTCAGGTTGCAAACGCTGGAACAAGGGAAAGTATAGGAGACCTGATGTAGCTACCAGTAGTGGTTTCAATGTTCTAAAAGTAAGAAACTTGGTTATAAGGGAAACCAGTGAGGGCTGGTGCTCCATTTTTGTAGGGGGGGGGGGTGCGGGACTCCCACTGTGGCTATTGTATTCTGACAGTCCGTACCAGCAGCTGTCAGAAAACACCTACAGCAGCTGCATTTCATGGGATGCAGCTGCTGCTCAACTGACAGTTTTCTGCCCAGCTCCTTCAGTTTTTTTAATCTAAGAATGTCAGGTGAATTTTGAGCAGTGTATGGCTAGCACAACCTCCTTCAACCTTGCATGCAGGGCCGCTGATAAGGCAATACAGCCAGCCCTCCTATACTGGGCCCGGACTCCATCAGTTCAAAAGTCGGGCCCGGGCACCTACTGAGCAGGAGGTCCGACACCGATCCTCTTCTGCGTCTAGGGTTGCCACCTCATCCCTTTAAACCTGGACACATATTAATTACACAGGTTCTGTGGCTGATTAAGGTGGTAATTAAACTCACTTGGTGCCTTATCTGCATTTAATTAGCCTCAGGACCCGTGTAATTCAAAGGTGTTTGGGTGTAAAGGGATGAGGTAGCAACTCTTTCTGCGTCCCTTCGGTTCCACTGCCGGGGGATTGATTCCAGCACAGGCACTCCTTGCATCTGCTGTCCAGACCCCCTGTGTGGGCATTTCCTCCGCAGTGCTGCCGGCTTCCCTCCTCTCCTTTTCTGCCAGAAGCTGCTGCAGGCACACAGGGGGATATTTCAGTATGGAGAGTGGGGAAGGGGCCAGTAAATATGTAATTTACTGGCGCCTTTCATTCCTGAATGAACACAGTGAGCCATCGGTACCAATCACTCCTGTGTTCATTCGCCACCGAACCATAGTAAACGGTGTTTACTATGCTTCCATTTGTGAATGAGCAGGAAGTCTCAAAGCGCTTATTATTCATTCATCTGTGCAGCTGAATATACAGAGAAAAGGACTGATAAATCTATGTCCTCAGTGACTTTAGGCGGGGGAAGGGGTCCCAGTTAGGTAGGCTGTATGGGGCCCCGTGATTACTAACAGCAGCCCTGCTTGCATGTCAAAGTCCTCTCCTTCCATGGGGGGAATCTAATTATTGTATGTGCTAGCCAAACTCCTCTGCCCTTCCCTCACCTCCCTACGTTACCTTTATGTAGCAGGTGGGGGAAAAGCTAAGGGGGATACTATAGGTTTTTTATTAAGCTGTAACTAGTTTCCTGATAAAACAAGACCAGACTGGGAACAGGACAGGTCATTGGGGAAATACACTAAACTCTCTATTTATCATTGTATTTATCAATTATTTTATCTAGGTCAACAGTGGGCCTGCCACCTGTAGTGAGCTTTGATACAAGTTTACTGGAAGAATCCGACAACCTCGAGGAAGAGGAACTTCAGCTGAATGACCTGACGATAGAGAGTGTGCAGCATACGTATGTATGGATGAATTTGTATAGGTGTGGCAGGGGGTGTGGAGTACTTTTGTAATTATACATATTTCTGGAAATAACTATTCATTATTAGTAAATTAAACACAACAGGACTTTTCAATTACTCCTGAAATGTTTTACCCAGGGCCGCTAATAAGGAGGTACAGTCAGCCCTCATGTCCCAACCCTGGGTCCCATCAGGGTAGCAAGGGATGCAGGTAGGGGCGACTTTCAGTCCATCATTTCCCTAACCCTTAGTCTTCTCTCTCTCTCCGCTCCTCATCCCTCAACTGCAATGTACAGAATCCCCCGCAACCGTGGCATAACCTGGTGGAGCTCACTGCATAAAAAATTTCAGAGGATCGGCTGTGAGCTGTGTATGTTAACTGCTATAGAAAGGACCCCAGGGGCAAACTGGCACTACCTTTCCAGTTGAAGCCTAAATCCTGGAAATGGGAAGAGCCCAAATATGAGCAGCAGGGGGAGTAGTGTGTCAGAGGGTGCAGAGAGTATTGGATGATGCATTGGCACAGATTAAATGTAATGAGGGATCCAGGGGGTGCAGAATGTGGGGTAATGGGGGATCAATAGGGAGACTGCAGAATGTGGGGTAATAGGGGATGCATGGAATGCATAATGGAGAGTAATAGGGGATGCTGGGATGCAGAATGTGGGGTAATGAGTGATGCAGCAGGTTCAGGTTGTAGATTAATGGGGGATTCAGGGGATGTAGCATAAAGAGCAATTGGGGATATAGGGTGTACAGAGTGTGGAGTAATGGGGTAGCAGAATGTGGGGTAATGGGAGATACAAGGAGATGCAGTAGTGGGGGATGTTGGGGGATGTTAGGGGTACAAAGTCTGGAACAAGGGGGGAGTGCAGAATGTGGGGTAATAGGGGATGTAGGGAGTGCAGAATGTAGAGTAATGGGGGATGCTGGGGTGCAGGTTGTAGATTAATGGGGGATGCAGGGGTCCGCAATAAAGTGCAATGGGACATATAGGGGTACAGAGTATGGAGTAATAGGGGTGCAGAATGCGAGGCAATGGGAGACACAAGGAGATGCAGATTGTAGGGTAATGGGGGATGCAGGGAGTGCAGAATGTAGAGTGAAGGGGGATTGAGGGGGCCCAGGGTAGTGCGTGTGTATGTTGGGGGGGGGGGTCAGGGATATATTGTTAGATGTAATAAGGGCACAGATAGAGTAGTAAAAGATGTAGATGGTACAGGGTGCTGGTAGTTGGGGATGCAGGTGATTCAGAGTGTTGGGGTAGTGGGGGATACAGTGGGTAGGGTGTAGTGGGGAGCGCAGGTGGTACAGAGTTTGGGGGTGTGGGCAGGGCTGCCAGTTGGGGGGTGCTGGGGGAGCTTGTCTGGTAGGTTGTATGGGGCCTAATATTGATTTCTAATAACAGCCCTGGTTTTACTGCTTTGCTTTGTAGCTTCTTACTTGATCTGATGAGAGGGAATTCCCCAGCTTTTTAAGTATAACTAAAGAAAAAATTTTTGTTTGTATTTGGATAGAGTGAAGAGGGATTCGAACACCTGTCAGGTTTTATTGCTATCTGTGTCCCTATTAGTAGTAATCACCCTCTCTATATGTCTATATATCAGTACTAGTGCAGTTTGAACCCCAGTCAGCACACTATCTGCATCGAGTTTTCATGTTCTCTGTGTACATGTTACATAGTTACATAGTTACATAGTAGGTGAGGTTGAAAAAAGACACAAGTCCATCAAGTCCAACCTATGTGTGTGATTATATGTCAGTATTACATTGTCTATCCCTGTATGTTGTGGTCATTCAGGTCCTTATCTAATAGTTTTTTGAAACTATCGATGCTCCCCGCTGAGACCACCGCCTGTGGAAGGGAATTCCACATCCTTGCTGCTCTTACAGTAAAAAACCCTCTACGTAGTTTAAGGTTAAACCTCTTTTCTTCTATTGTTAATGAGTGGCCACGAGTCTTGTTAAACTCTCTTCTGCGAAAAAGTTTTATCCCTATTGTGTGGGTTTCTTCCAGGTACTCCTGTTTCCTCTCATGCAAGTAGGTTGTTTTTGTATCCTGTGTAAAATTGGCCCTAGTATGTGTATGTATGCATGTGTGATAGGGACCTTAGCAGTGGGCGCTCTTTCTTTTTGGGGGGGGGGGTGCGGCAAACAACCACCCATCCCCCCCCCCCGAGGGGCACTCACCCTCCCACTGTTTGCCGGTGCACCAGTGTCCTAAAAGGGGCTGGCTGCATGGATAGCGGAGGCTGCGATGAACGGGGGGGGGGGGGGGGTGGCGCCATTAATGGATGGGCCTTTGTAAGCTCTTTGGGGGCAAGGACTGATGTGAATGTATAAGATGTAAAGGCTGCATAAATTGACCATTTTCATCAAGAGTAAAGGTGAAAAAAAATCCCAAGTTTTGAGTTGTCACCAGAAAATGAAAAGAAGGAACATTTTCCTATGGGGACACTAGTCCTGGCGACCTTGGTGACAAACAGGGATTTTCCCCAATATCTTCAATGAGACACAGATGGCAAAATAAAAACTGACAGGGGTTATAACCCTTGACTTACGCTATCCAAAATGGGGGAAAAAAAAGCACTCCTTAATTAAAGATGGAGTGAATAGGGCCACATCTCAACTGCGTACAATGCAAGCAGTTGCGCTGCAGTGGTGTGGGCTTTTCAGGCTTAAAACAGGTGGTGAGGAGGCGACATAGCACATCTCAGCCACCTGGCTACCATCCTTTTAAAAAGCAATTCACTGCAGATCACTTTTCACCGGGATGGAAAGCACTGCTGCAAATGTAAATCAATCTTTAAACATACATACTAGGTTGCTATTTTAAATTTAAATAGCTGTTACCAGAGGCAAGGGTGGACAGGAGAATGGGAAAATGAATGCTGGTATGTCACCAGACCTGCCAGTTTACTCATGTCATTTATAATAGCGCCAACAATACAGATTTTAGATTCCAGGAGATATCATTTGACCACTAGGGGTCAGTATGGACTACTTTCTTTTTGGGCTCATTCATTATAAGGCTTTTGCCTTGGATGTATTTATCTGAGGCTGCAATACTTTTTTTTTTTTTTGTTCTTTACCTTGGTGGGCATGTATCTTTCAAGCTGATTATATAACTAAATATTTAAAAAAATGACACCACCCGAGTAATCCTAATTTAATTGTGTGGAATGGTCAATCTATAGGATGAAACCTTAAAGTACTGATTAATGCCTTATGAATTTAAATATTTTTTAGCAGAAATAATCCTACCATGACAGGCCAGCTCTGTTTTCAAGGCAGGCGACCATTGTTACTTCAATAAATCCGACATGAACTCTTCCCAATAAAGCCCTCCACATCTGCCTATGTACTGCTCGCCCAATGGTTTTTCCACTTTCCATATTAAAATGTTAAAAACACAGAAAACAGATGTTCTGATCCGTGCTGGTAAAAGGCAAAAAGCAGATGTGTTACTATTACTGTGGCAGCTGGATTATGATCTCGGCTTTGTAAATAATTTTCATATTTCAGCTGCAGACATTATTGTCTTACCTTTTCCTATATCAACCCATCCCATATAGGAAAGTGGAGAAATGCAGAAAATTGTTCTGTGTACACATTTTTTAAATACTTCTATTCAGTTAGAGATCTATTTATAAAAAAAAAAAAAAAAAATTAAAATAAATCACTGTATGTCATTGAATGTGCACAGGTGTCACAATAATTCCAGTAATGTGTCTATATATGTGACCAAAATGTGGTATTGAAATACCTCTGTCAGTAAATACTGCATGGTGGCCACTAGTTGGCGATCATAGGAAATTATCATATTAACCCCTTCGTGACACAGGTAAAACAAATCTTAATGCCTGAACACAGTTTTGCAACTGTAACATGTGTTATCTGTACATATCATGGCAACCACAGTGCCTTGAAGAAGAATTCATCTCTTTGAAATTTTCCACATTTTGTCATGTTACAACCAAAAATATATTTAATTGGGATGTTATGTGATAGACCAACACAAATTGGCACATAATTGTAAAGTGGAAGGCACATATTAAATGGTTTTAAGAATTTTTTTACAAATAAATATGTGAAAAGTGTGGTGTTCATTTGTATTCGGCCCCCCTGAGTCAATACTTTGTAGAACCACCTTTTGCTGCAATTACAGCTGCAAGTCTTTTTGGGGATGTCTCTACCAGCTTTGCACATCTAGAGAGTGACATTTTTGCCCATTCTTCTTTGCAATATATCTGAAGCTCTGCCAGATTGGGCGGAGAGTGTCTGAACAGCAATTTTCAAGTCTTGCCACAGATTCTCAATTGGATTTAAGTCTGGACTTTGACTGGGCCATTCTAACACATGAATATGCTTTGATCTAAACCATTCCATTGTAGTTCTGGCTGTATGTTTAGGGTCGTTGTCCTGCTGGAAGGTGAACCTACACCCCAGTCTCAAGTCTTTTGCAGAGTCTAACAGGTTTTCTTCTAAGATTGCCCTGCATTTGGCTCCATCCATCTTCCCATCAACTCTGACCAGCTTCCCTGTCCCCGATGAAGAAAAACATTCCCACAACATGATGCTGCCACCACCATGTTTCACGGTGGAGATGGTGTGTTCAGGGTGATGTGCAGTATTTGTTTTCCCCCACACATAGCGTTTTGCTTTTAGGCCAGAAAGTTCCATTTTGGTCTCATCTGACCAGAGCACCTTCTTCCACATGTTTGCTGTGTCCCCCACATGGCTTCTTGCAAACTGCAAAAGGGACTTCTTATGGCTTTCTTTCAACAATGGCTTTCTTCTTGCCACTCTTCCATAAAGGCCAGATTTGTGGAGTGCACGACTAATAGTTGTCCTGTGGACAGATTCTCCCACCTGAGCTGTGGATCTCTGCAGCTCTCCCAAAGTTACCATGGGTCTCTTGGCTACTTCTCTGATTAATGCTCTCCTTGCCCGGCCTGTCAGTTTAGGTGGACGGTCATGTCTTGATAGGTTTGCAGTTGTGCCATACTCTCCATTTTCGGATGATGGATTGAACAGTGCTCTGTGAGATGTTTTAAAGCTTGGGATATTTTTTATAACCTAACCCTGCTTTAAACTTCTCCACAACTTTATCCACGTCCTCTCTGGTGTGTTCCTTGGCCTTCATGATGCTGTTTGTTCACTAAGGTTCTCTAACAAACCTCTGAGGGCTTCACAGAACAGCTGTATTTATACTGAGATTAAATTACGCAAGGTGGACTCTATTTACTAATTAGGTGACTTCTGAAGGCAATTGGTTCCACTAGATTTTAGTTAGAGGTATCAGGGTAAAGGGGGCGGAATACAAATACACGCCACACTTTTCAGATATATTTTTATTTTTATCATTTTCCTTCCACTTTACAATTATGTGGCACTTTGTGTTGGTCTGTCACATAATATCCGAATAAAATACATTTACATTTTCGGTTGTAACATGACAAAATGTGGAAAATTCCAAGTGGTATGAATACTTTTTCAATGCACTGTATGCTGAACACTATAAATGTCTCGGCTCCACCTGCTCCACACCCTTGATGAAAGGATATGATCCTGAAAGGTGTTGTAAGTTTCCAGGGGGCTTCTATTTGATTGACCACTGTTGGACCATGCTTGGATGTTAACATCCAATCAGCATTGTTCACATATACCAGGGGTCAGCAACCTTTTTCCACTTAAGGGCCGGATTCAATGTATGTGAATGCATGGAGGGCCAGTAAACAGTACAGGTTTACCTCACATTAAGGTGCTTCACTAATACAAAAGCCAGTTCACCCCAAGGGAGCATGTGGTTGGGGATTCAGATTTTACCGCCTCCTCCCCCATCCTGGCACCCAAGGGTGGCTGACAGCAGCCCTGCCAGCCACCATGGTCTGTAGATGGGGTTCCTGTCCCTAGGGGAAATGGGGTCCCTGCCCCCAGGTGAGAAGGGGTCCCTGTCCCCAGGTGAGAAGGGGTCTCTGTCCCCAGGTGAGAAGGGGTCTCTGTCCCCAGGGGTGATGGGGTCCCTAATAGGGTCCCCCCTATTGCAGTGTCCTCTGTATTCCCATAGCAGTGTCCTCTGTTCCCCTTCACATCACTTCCATAGTGTCCCTTGACCCCTTCCACCATATCAGTTTCCTGTGCCCCCCAAAGCAGAGTCCTCTGTCCCCTGCACCCCCATCCCCCCCCACTGTAGTGTCCTCTGGCCCCTGCACCCCCCCCATCCCCCCACTGTAGTGTCCTCTGTTTCCCCATAGTGTCTTCTTCCCCCCCCCCCCCACACACACACACACACATACACAAATACACACTGTGTAGGTAGAACTCTCCTACCTTACACAGGTGTACAGCAGAGCAGAGATCGGAGATCGTATCACAGGGCTGGATGGGGGCGGGAACTGCTGAAGTTAACTTTTCACATTCACAGGCTGATGATTGGTTGTTAGGATCACCAATCACCTACTGTTTAATGTGAATGTTTAATGTGAAAAGTTAACTCCAGCAGTTCCTGCCCCCATCCAGCCCTGTGATACCGGCCGTTGTCCAATGAAGAGGAGAGTGGCGAAAATGCCCGTTCATCACGGGCACTGAGCGGTGCATTTAGCGGTGGCAGGCCAGGTGCGGCCCTCGGCCTGTAGGTTGCCGACCCCTGGCGTATAGAATCGTTTGTTGTCGTATCATAATATCAGCCTTTAATTATTTTAAATATTGTGTTTAATAATATTTGTACTAAGATTTTAAAACTTTGTCTATTTTTGAGTCTTGAACATTTGTAGGCCTAGAAAGTCCCTTAGTGGGGTGTCCGCTTCCTCCTTTTCTGCATATATTGGGATTTTGGCCTAACCCTTCACTGACCTGACCAATGTACTGGGTTTAACCCTGACACTGACCTAGATCAAACCCTGAACTAGCTATTTTGTTTTTATTTATGTATTTATCTATTTTTTACACACACTTTTTTTGTTTACAATTTTCTCCTCTGGCAAGGAGAAAAAGATACAATATATCTTTTTTCCCATTCAAAAGGAGAAAAAAAAACACGGGCAGGCTGTGCAGTAACTGATCACTGTGATGAGCTATCACAGTGATCAGGGGATCGGGAACTGGTCCTTCTGGTTCCCAGTTACACTCTCTAAAGCAGCACACTCTCAAACCCAGTATTGTATATATGTGACCCCAGGGATAAAGACCCACTTCCATGAGGCCGCATATATGCAAACATTCAGCAGAAAGGTGCATTAAGGGGATTATTTGACATTTGTATATGAATTTATTTTAATAAACAGACCCCTTACTTAGACCCTTTAGTTAACTAACCCTCCTTAACCTTACACAAAGGCTGGAAGGGGTTGTGCACGTGCTGCAGTCATGGCAAAAGTTTGACCTCCTATTACTTACTGTGAAACATGGTGGTAGAAATGTTGTGGATCGCGGTTGCTTTGGTGCTTCAGAGCCTGGGCAGATTACAGTCATTGAGCCAACTATGAAATTCTACATGCTCCCTCCTTGCAGTTGCTTTCAAATTTGCGGGAAAGGCACCAAGCACCATGAAATAACTGGGCACCTGATCAGTGAACCGCCCCCCCACCTGAGCTGAGCCTAAAACTCAGTCTGAGCTCAGCTGATTCGGCTGAGCTTGGCTCTGGCCTGGTCTCGGCTGGGCTTGGGCAGGGGAGGCAGAGCGGCTGATCAGGTGCATGATGACGTCATGGCGCCTGGCACCTATCTCACAAATTTGAAAGCAAACTACAAGGAGGTGGTGCAGGGAGAGAGGAGGACCAAAGGTCTAAAACTGCAGGCAATTACAGGAGGTCAGTGTGTGACAGCTCCTGGCCACACGGACTCTGGGGGGTGGGGGGGGGTCACTGATGTAAGGGGTGAGTGGAGACCCTAAGGTAAGGGGGACACTGATATAAAGGTACCCCCTTACATCAGTGTCCTCACTCCCCTCTTATATCAGTGAACTCCTCAGTGTATTCACTCTGTGGACTCTGGTATAAAGGGAAACGCTGATATTAGGGGGTCTCTGGAGACCAGTGAACCTCTTACATCAGAGTTCCCCTTTACACTGAAGTCCACACCAATCCCTCTTACATCACGGTCCACAGTGTTCCCCTTTATATCAGGGTCTGCAGAGTCCCCCCTTGCACTGTAAAGGGGGGACTCTGCAGACCCTGATGTACTGTGAAGGGAAACTCTGTAGACTCTGATGTAATGGGGGGATTCAGTAAAGGGCCCCGGAAATCAGTGGGAAGGGCTCCAGGCTAGGGGCAGGGGAATCCTTCATAGTTTCTTGCACCGGGCCCTAAGGTTTCTAGTTACGCTTCTTACGCGCTTGAGCATTTTTTTTTTTCCGTCAATTCAATGGCCAGAATAAGCTAATATTAATAATAAATAAACACCGAGCGCTTGACGCGGCTTAGGCCCATTTTCGAAGCTGCTTTTCTCCTGCCAGAAAAAAAAGCATTTACAAAAGCCCCGGTGTGTATGAGGCCTAATAGCAGCAAACCCCTTCCAGATTGGTCAGTGTTGCCGGTTTTGTCCTTGCCTAAAAAGTGGGAAGTTCTGAATACATTATTATAATAAGTTGTTTTAATGCTTTGTCACTTTCATTATGCAGATTGACTTTTCTGGAAGAAGAACTCACCAGAGTCTCAGAAGACGTTAATAGTAAGCAAGAAGCCATGAAACTGCTTCAGGTTGATGTAACCAACGAGGAGAAGCGTTACGGAGACCAGTAAGATTTACCAATATTTAATTGATTCAAATAAATATTTTAGGTTTAAGTTTAGGTATGGACTATTTTACATAGTTACATTGGTCCAGCTTGGACCAATGTAAGTATGTATGTGCCATAGCTGTGGGATCCCCGTGGAAGCTGAAAATCATTGTAGTAGTTGTTGTTCCTACAGTGATTGCTGTTAGCTTCTGGATCCCGCACCTAGCAGCCGCCCTGCTGCTTACTGAACACAGCAGGTTGCTTACTCTGCACAGATGCCATTCCAAGAACACATTGCACTTGATATTCATTCTCTGACTGGATGAGGTGGAGAGGCTTGGTTGGTGACATTGTGATCTCCAATTCGTCCAATCGGAGAACCCTTTGCATTCCTTGAGGAAATGCAAAGGGTTCTCTGATTGGCAATCGTGCCAAGCAAGCATTCTCCTATGGTCACTAAGCAGCAGAATCTCTCAGCACGGGGCCCCGGAAGCTAGCAGCGATCATTGTAGTAGCGATGACTACTACAGTGATATTTGGCTCCCACGGGGATCCCACAGGTGTCGCACATATATACTTCCCTCGGTCCTAGCTGGACCATTATAACTATAAAAAGCAGTCTATATCTAAACTTCAGCTTTAAAATGTAACTCCACTTTTGTTGAGAAAAAAAACATTCCCATCTGGGCGATCTATGTATATTGCAAGGATTTTAAAAAACTTTGTTGATTCCTACCTTTTGCTTTTCTGAAGAAATCCCTGTGTGTTTCTCTGTATCCATGTGGGAAAGTGTATCTAATGGGAGTGGTTTCATAATTATAAATCAGCTGCTGCACCTGTAGGGCTCTAATGAGGAAAATTGCAGGGTCTGCATCCCTTTAGACGCGATTTCCTATTGGGAAAATCCGTGAGCCAATCACACACGCAGGAAATTATGTTTCTGGGGGGGCGTTCTGTATACATTCTGTGTACAGAACACCTCCTGGTAGCCATATTGCATTTACAGAAAATTACAGAGCTGCAGGTTGAAAAGGAAATGTTGTTTTTAATAACATTCTGTTACAATTTGACTTGTGTCACAATTGTATATACTATATTATTTTATTTGCTATTTTTTTCCCATAAAAGTGGAGTCACCCTTTAACCGCTTCAGCCCCGGAAGATCTTACCCCTTTCCTGGAGGGGGTGCAGTTCCACATCCTTGCCCTGGGTGCTAGATGAATTTGTCCTGATACTGGGTAGGACAGTGCTGGGTGGCTATTCCATCAGTAAAAGATCCTTTAACCACTTCGGCCCCAGAAGGACTTACCCCCTTCCTGACCAGAGCACTTTTTACGATACGGCACTGCGTCGCTTTAAATGACAATTGCGCGGTCGTGTGACGTTGCACCCAAGCAAAATCTACGTCCTTCTTTCACACAAACAGAGCTTTCTTTTGGTGGTATTTGATCACCTCTGTGATTTTTATTTTTTGTGCTATAAACAAAAAAAGAGCGACAATTTTGAAAAAAGAGCAATATTTTTTACTTTTTGCTATAATAAATATCCTCCAAAAATATATAAAAAAACTACATTTTTCCTCAGTTTAGGCCGATATATATTCTTCTACATATTTTTGGTAAAAAAAAATCGCAATAAGCGTATATTGATTGTTTTTGCACAAAAGTTATAGCGTCTATAAAATAGGGGATAGATTTATGACATTTTTATTATTATTTTTTTTTTATTAGTAATGGCAGCAAGCTGCGATTTTTATCATGACTGCGACATTATGGTGGACACATCCGACACTTTGGACACTATTTTGGGACCATTGTCATTTAGACAGCGATCAGTGCTATAAAAATACATTGATAACTGTGTAAATGACACTGGACGGTTAAGGGGTTAAACACTAGGGGGTGATGAAGGGGTTAAGTGTGTCCTAGGGAGTGATTCTAACTGTGGGGGGGATGGGCTACTACTCACATGACAGCGATCACTGCTCCCGATGACAGGGAGGAGTGATCTCTGTCATGTCACTAGGCAGAACGGGGAAATGCCTTGTTTACATGGTTACACGGCTCCATGACATGATCGCAGGGACACCGGCGGACATCGAGTCCGCGGGTTCTGTGGGCACAGTCACGCTGTACACGGCACCCGCTAGCCCCGCCAATTAAAGGGGACGTACAGGTATGCCCATTTGCCCACCGCTGCCATTGTGCCGACGTATATCGGCGTGCGGCGGTCGGCAAGTGGTTAAAGCTGAACTCTGGCCTTCCCTTCAGTCTTGCACAGATGTACCGCCTCTCCTCCTGTACTGAAATCGCTTACTCTGATTCCACCGCACACTGTGAGCTTCTCACAATCTGTATTAGAGTTGCAGCAAGTCAAATGAGCCCACTTCATTACCTGGCTTAATCACCGAGGAAGCTATGTACTGCACCCCGTCAGCAACCCCCCCCCCCCAACCAGCCATGATCTGCCTGACTTGCATAGAGAAGCACAGAGACCCAGGGATGATATCACTGAATTTCATATAATGTATGTAATGAAAATGGAAAGTTTTTATATGAAAAATTTAATTAGTTGTTGTTGGGGGGGGGACCAGGGAAGGTAAAATGTGTATAAGTATTTCAGCAATATCGTAATTAAGCAGTCCGTTTTTCAGTAAAAGAGACACTTGTACAGTACTTTTATTATAACATAACTTCCTCTTCATTCTGCAGTATTGTAGTGACATTTGACCCTCCTTTTGTTCGTTTTTTTGCTTATCTATTACTGCTTTGAATGTATGCAAAACTGAACCTGAATTGGTTTTAGTAGATAAGACTTATAACAATCATAAGTGACATCATACGTTGGGAATTCC
Source organism: Aquarana catesbeiana (assembly GCF_042186555.1). Lineage (NCBI taxonomy): Eukaryota > Metazoa > Chordata > Amphibia > Anura > Ranidae > Aquarana > Aquarana catesbeiana. Next base: position 50,377,649 of record NC_133326.1, on the reverse strand, counting down.
CAAGTAACATGATGTTCTTTTTATATGTTTTACAGGTTTAATCTGCTGACCAAATGTCAGACTCTTCAGGATGCCATTGTTCACTATCAGATGTCTGTGTGTAGCAAGACGAAGCTGCAAGGCCAGAGAGACATGGTGAAGAAGAAGATGAATGAGTTGGGATCACGAGATCCTCCTCCGGCACTTCAGTTGCAGGATGACGGCCTGTCTATCTCCTCTGTTGTGAGTTCACAATCTTTACTAGGAAAACCTGAAAGCCAGGGGAGATGTCTTCTGCAATTTCTGGTTTTAGAGAATGAATAATAAACAATACAGCAATATGGTGATAACAGGGCCGGCCCTACTATGGGTCCCGGTGGGTCCATGGGACCCAGGCGGCCTTTTAGGAGGGGCGGCGATACGGGCAGACTGCCCGAGGACCCGAGGCTCCCTCCCTGCAGCGTGCAGTGTCATGCTGCTTGCGCTGCCTGCACATTGGGGGCCACTCCACGAGGCACCCAGCTGTAGTAGTCCACAGGGAGCAGGAGAGGCGACAGGGCCGGGAGCACCGCTGACTCAGACCCTGCCCCGATGTATGGTCGGGAGAAAGCCAAGGCTGCAAGTGCAGGGGTTTGGAGTGGGAGCGGCAGTGCTGAGATCCCCGGAGCGCTGATCGTATGTGTCGCGAGCTGGCTGGCAGGTTGGTCCTTCGGCTTCTCCCCAATGCGATGCCTGTGTGGATTGTCTGACGAGGCTGCATTGATGGACACTGATAGACTGCATTGATGGACACTGATAGACTGCATTGATGGACACCGATAGGCTGCACTGATGGGCATTGATGGGCTGCACTGGTGGGCACTAATGAGGTGGCACTGATGGACACTGATAGGCTGCACTGGTGGGCACTGATGGACACTGATAGGCTGCACTGGTGGGCACTGATGAGGTGGCACTGATTAGCACTGATAGGCTCCACTGATGGAAACCTATGGGCACTGATAGGCTGCACAGATGGGCAATGATAAGCTGCACTGATATGCACTGATGGGGTGGCACTGATAGGCTGCACTGATGAGGCTGCACTGGTGGGCACTGATGAGCTGGCACTGATGGGCACAAGAGCCAGCAATGCCAACCAGTAAAAAAAATTAAAAGTCCATAAATCTGTCCCATAGTTTGTAGACACTATAACTTGTGCGCAAACCAATCAATATACGCTTATTAGGATTTTTTTTTAACAAAAATATGTAGAAGAATATATATTGGCCTAAATTGATGAATGCATACGTTTTTTTACATTTCTGGGGGATATGTATTATGGCAGAAAGTAAAAAGTATTGTTTTGGGTTTTTTTTGTTTTTTTTCAAAATAGTCGCTCTTTCTTTGTTTATGGCACAAAAAATAAAAACCGCAGAGGTGATCAAATACCACCAAAAGACAACTATTTGTGGGGGGAAAAAAAATGACATAAATTTTATTTGGGTACAGCGTCGCACACCCGCGCAGTTGTCAGTTAAAGTAACGTAGTGTTGTATTGCAAAAAAATGGCCTGGTCATTAAGGAGGTAAATCCTTCTGGGGCTGAAGTGGTTAATAGTTAATTCATTTCAATGGCCTGAATGAATTATGAAAATAATTGGCACCCAAGCGTTTGACACGCCTAAATGCATTACATGTGTTTACAACTTGCACGTTTTTGTTTTTTTTCCTGCCAAAATGCAGCTGCCAAAAAGAAAGTCTTCTAGGAGAGATGGCCAAATGTCCAGTGAGCCTTAAAGGGGTTGTAAAGGCGCATGTTTTTTCACCCTAATGCATCCTATGCACCTTGCAGTCACTGGCCCCCCAGCCCCCCCTCCTCCCGTTTTACTTACCTAAACCCTGAAATTACGTTGGCGCATCCCCGCCGTCCCCCTCTCCACAGGTTCCCGGCTCTTGATTGGATAGATTGATAGCAGCACAGCCTTTGGCTCCCGCTGCTGTCAATCAAATCCAATGATGCGTGTGTCGGGGGGGCGGGGCCGAGTCCTGCATTCCTGCCTCTATGGACCTCGAATGCTGTACTCGGGAGTGCGCCCGCAAGGTAACCCCCTCGGGAGAGCGCTTCTCCTAGGGGGTTATCTGATGCGGGGAGGAGCCGCAAAAGCCGCCGAGGGACCCCAGAAATGGATGTTCGGGGCCACTCTGTGCAAAACAAACTGCACAGTGGAGGTAAGTATGACATGTTTGTTATTTAAAAAAAAAAAAACAATATTTTAGTATCACTTTAAGCAAAACTGTATTTCTTGTCCCTCTAAACCTAAAGAGCATTAAACCCTTGCAGTGCAGTTCAGCCCCACTGCAAGGGAGGATTTTAACCACAGAGTTCAGCTTTAAGAATAAAGTAATATATTACAATGACTCTATAATCAAAAGTTAAAGTTTGCATGAATACATTACTAACATTATACAGCAGATGTATGATTTTTCAGGAAAAAAATATGTCTTTTCATAAGGATTGCCTGAGGTGCAAAACCTATGTGAGCACATCAAATATTGTTATTTAGTACAATAAATGCGCTCAGCTTTTTACCTAAAGCCAGTCATTTCCACAAGGGGAGGAGAGAGTGTTGGAATTGAACATAAAGCAGTAGCACATTCTGAGTACTTCGCCGCTGAGCTTTTATTTTTGCTGTAATCATTTAACAAAACACCTGGCTAAAAAAAACATTGTCTTGTTGCCCTATTGTAAGGCCTATTGTAAGGCTTATTGGCCTTAGGCCCCTTTCACACTGGGGGCATCTTTCTGGAGTGCGGCTGTCCGGATTTTCTCATTTACTTCAGTGGGGCGGTGGGGGCGCCGGCGGTAAAACAGCGCTATTTTTAGCGCTGTTTTACCGTCGTTTTTGCGGCTCTGTTCGGCCGGTAGTGGTGCAGTTTTAACCTCCGCTGGCGGACGAAAAAGGGTTAAAACCGCTCGAATAGCGGTATAGCCGCGCTATATGATTTCAATGGGCAGGAGCGGTGAAGGAGCGGTGAATACACCGCTCCTTCACCGCTCCAAAGATGCGGCTTGCAGGAGTTTTTTTCTTCTCCTTCCAGCGCACCGCTTCAGTGTGAAAGCCCTCGGGCTTTCACACTGAACAAACAGCAGCGGCTGTTTAGGGGCGGTTTGCAGGCGGTATTTTTAACGCAATAACGCCTGCAAACCGCCCCAGTGTGAAAGGGGTCTAATTGGAATCGAGAATATTTATTTATGAAATGATCTATATTTCTACAATAGGTAAGGAGACGATTTTATTCTTTTCATGTACAGTCACCTGCAGACCACTTTTTGCATAACTCCCAATTGTCCCTCATTTGGAAGGACCGTCCCTTTTTAAAAAATAAAAAATACCTTTGTCCCTCTTTCCTTCTCATTTGTCTCTCATTATGGACACATGTGTAGGCCTCTTTAATAAATGCAATAAATAACTACCAAAAGTGTAAAGCCCAGTACACACGATGAGATTATCGGACGAATGACCGTCCATTTTTTTTTTTTTTTTGCATGCAAATCTCAGATCGAATCGAAACAGTTTACTAAAGTAATAAAATTTCTCGTAGGACAGAATAAAAATTCGGAAGTGATGTCCTGTGTTCATTTTCAAATGATAGCTGTACTGCTTAAACGAAAATCGCACGATCCGGCATCGTACGAAAAATATTTTTGTGCATGTCGGATCGAATAATATCAGATGAACTGTCCTGATCTGCTCTGGAAAGCTCTGTACTAACGATCCGATTATCATACGATTGCTTCGAAAGCGGTACGATTTAACATTAAAACTAAGGGGCGTTTTGTAAAACATTCATTGGCCAAATATCAGACACACTTGTGCAATCTGAGTGAATCTAATACAATAATTCCTGTATCATCAGCTCCATCTAGTGGCCAAAATGCAGTGTGTGTGTGTGTGTGTGTGTGTGTGTGTGTGTGTGTATATATATATATATATACTAATTCACATGGGAGGGAAGGGCCCTTGTCCCCATCGATGATCAAGGTGCTTTCCACCCCCCCATTTTGAGGGCATGTGGCCTGGTATGGTCCAGGAGGGGTGGGAGTCGCTCCCCTTTCCTGACCTCCAGGCTACATGCTCAGATAAGGGTCTGGTATGGATGTTGGGGGGGGGGGGGACTCCACACTGTCTTCTTTTTATTTTGGTGTGTCTGGTATGGTCTTGGAGGACTCCTCTCTGTTTTTTTTTGGCGTGGGGTTCTCCCCTGAAGATTCATACCAGACTCAAAGTGCCTGCTATGGTCGGATCCTCTTCATTGAAGTCACATGGAAGCGGACATGAAGTTGTAGGGCAAAGTCGGATCGGAAGTTGTCCAACTTCCATGTCAGAGCAGCGTGAACCCGGCCTAAAGCACTATTAAACCCCAAACCAAAGCAAACCAAACATTAAATGTAGTGGCTGTTTTCTTTTTAGGGTTTTTTCCCTCTGTTTTAACCTGGTGATCTGGACAGTAACATACGTCCTGTATAAGAGTGTCCCCACTCTGGATGAAGGAGCACAAGCGGCATCTTTGGACAGCAGCATTGTCAGTCTGGGGGGAGGGGAATGTTAGATGGACTAGCAGTTTTCGATACACCAACAAGTTGAAGCCAAACTCCGACTAATACTTCATGATCAGTTACAGCATACAGTTCTTTTTTTCCTTTTGGGATAAAGGTTTTACATGAATAAATAAAAGTTGATCATTGTAAGCACCCCTGTTAGTGGCATATGGTTTGTCTCATCCCTGTAACTGATAGATCTGCAAGAGAGTTTGTTCTTTTGAAAACCGACAGACTTACTGGCCAGGTCACCAGGAGAAAATAAGGGAAAGAAAGCCTTAAAAAGAAAACTAATGCAACCATTACATGTAAGAATTGGTATGCTGCACTATAATACATGTTTGTTTTTGGGATTAATATTGCTTTAAGCTTGCATGAAGGTTTCTGTGAATGAATATTTTATAAATAGACCCCTAAACTATTCACCCATCTCAGAAAGTTGGGAGCTCTGCTTTTTGGTGTCTGATATTACTGTTTGGATGTGTATTGCATGGCTGGAGCGTGCAGGGTTTCATAGTTTTGTTGGAAGAAGAATATATATATATATATATATAATGTCCAACACGTTTAGCCGCTAAAAATAAAAGCCTGGGCAGCAGAAATGAATCTTATGGCCACAACATCTATAAGATTTTTTTAAATTTGTGTTCTGCAATAACGGCACAGTTAATGTGCCCTAATTGTTGCAGGACTGTAGCTGGCAGTGTGATTAACTAAGCATCAGGAAAGGAAAGAGGGCCTGTTGGGGTATTAATGTGAAAGAAGCTATAACCCCCTGTATGTATTCTCATATCTACTTCATTTTGTAAAGCAGACTTTCCATGTAAATAGAAAGCATGTCACTTCTGCATTCAAAATCCTGCCTGTTCGCCATTTTTTTTATTTTTCAAGTAAAGTTATACTTTAAGTTGCCACCAGAACAGGCATAGAGGTTACATTTTCCTGCTGAATTGGATGAAATGGGTGGATGTCAGCACCTCCCTGCTTGACAAAAGTCAATATAAAAATAAGGGTTGCACTGATACTAGCATTGTTATCGGTATCAGTATCGGTACCGAGTATTTGCACAAGTATCGGCACTAGTGCAAATGCACCGATACCTGAAACTGATACTTTCAGGTTCGGTTCTCTGAGCTGTCAGTGGGTCTCCCCTGTTGACAGATGAATTGTTATAGAAGTCCGATAATTGGAGCTGTCAAAAAAAAAAAGCAGCCCGAAATGTTTATTAACAACATTGCTCAGCCCTGAAATGCTAAAATAAAAAGAAGCATTGTTTTTTTTTTTTTTTGTATATTTCTGTTTCTTCATCTGCAGATCAAAGGGATGGACAAATATTCCTCTGTTTAACCCCTTAATAACTCTTAATTTACTCTAATCAGCCTTAATTAACTCTCTATTCTCATCCATTTAATTATTATTTTCCTGCTTTTTTCTTTTGTTCACGTCTTTTTTAGATACGATAAACAATTAAAACTTTTTTTTGTTTGCTTTGTTTGTGAATATTTTACACATATATATTAACATATATTTACACATTTCACATTGAAAAAGCGCTAAATTAAAAAAAAAAATTATTTATTTGATTTGTAAATAACTTTTCAATGCTTTGTACCATTGCTGACAGCTGCGGTAGGTATCGGTAATTGGTATCGGCGAGTACTAAAATAAAAGTATTGGTACTCATTGTAAAAAAAATGGTATCGGTGCATCCCCAATAAAAATTGAATGAGCCATGTTAAAAATACTCAACCAAATGGTGATTGCTTCCTATCAGATGTGACAGGTATTCAGGTAGCCACAGGTGCCACAGTTGTCTGAATACACTAACCAGCAGTGGCACCTCCTCCATCCATTCTGTTTGGTGTGGATGGAGGAATCTATTGATTTTTTTCTTGTTCAGACCCGGGGCCGTATATGGCTAGCTTTATCCTTTAGATCAGTGGTCTCCAAACTGCGGCCCTTTGCTTGCATTTATCTTGCCCTTGGGGCACTATTTCAGCCACTGATACAGTGGGGCATAATTCCCCCCCACTGACACCAATGAAGGAGCACAATCCCCCCAATGACGGCATCCAGTTTCTCCCAATGACGCCAAAGATGGGCCCCAATTCCTACCATTGGTACCAACAATGGGGCCCAATGACACCAATGATGGGGTGCTATTCCTTTCACTGACTTTAAAGATGGGGCTTTGTTTTTTCCTACTGACATCAGGATCTTTTCTACGCCCAATGGCCACAGTCCGGTCCCCCTGAAGGACTGTAAACTGGCCCTTTGTTTCGAAAGTTTGGAGACCCCTGCTTAAATGCACAAAAATGAATATAACCGCCCCAAAACCTACACCTTTAAAAACAAGTAGTCAATGACAACTCCATATTTACATGTTTATAGGTAAACTTTTAAAGGCCCATTCATAGTGTCTGAAAATGCAGGACAACTTTTCCTATTGCAGTGCGGGAACTAGTCCTGTAAGAAACAATGGCATTTTATTGATCCACACATTTTACATGCATACAGAACACTCCAGAAATACATGGGATGTGGATGGTGTGATTGAGTCCTTTATGATCAGGTAGCCTGACTGACAATTTTTTATTTTTTTTTCCAGGAAAAGGAAGGTGGAAAAAATCAAACCCTTGAAACAATTAAAAACCACATTTCTGGGATTTTTCGGCCAAAGTTTTCTGTAAGTGTTTATGTCTATATAAGAAATACTAACTGAACTAATGTAATTGGTAATATAAAGGTCACTCAAGCCCCTAGGCAGACACCAGCGACTGAGAAAAGTTTTTTTGTAGCTTCATGAGTCTAGTATGTGGACTGAGGTGGCCTCTGTGGTCTGTAGAATAAAAATTGTACTCTGCTATTTTAATTTATTTATTTCAAGTTTTAAAGTCACATCATACACTTTCATTTTATAACATCAGCATTGTATTAACAATAAAAGGTAGATTGGACAGTCCAACTGTAAGATTACTTGAAAAATCTCATAAACTACAAAATGTGACCTAACACACAACCACCGTGACAAGCCTCCATCCCTTTTGTACATATACACAAGAAACAATAGTCATGGGACTTTATATGAGGCATGTCACTTCAAAATAATAATACAGAAAATACATAAGGTAGAAATGTATTTTGCAATCAGAATTAAAACATTCCATAATCTCAAAATACATAATGCGATTTTTGGTAGTAAGATCAAAAAAGCCATTTAAAAAGCTGACCTATAGCACATGATTGTTGGAATAAATTCATAATATACAGATACATGATGATATTTACATGAACAAATACATGATGGATATGAATTGTAAGAATCAGGCTGTCCAGGTATTCTAGAACTCGACGCGTTTCGTGGCTCTGTCCACTCATCAGGAGTGAGAAATATATGTCATCTTAAAAAAAAAAAAAAAATCTTCTTTTATGTTGTAAGCTCTCCCTGTCTGCTGTCTGTCTCTTTCCACAATTTCCTGGATTCCCTGCATTTTTTGCAGCTTTTTCCCTTGCTGTTTACTTTCCACTTTTAAGGACTACATTTCCCAAAGTTCCTGTACTGACTCCACCTCCTTAAACTCCACCACTCAGCACCTCTGTAGTACAGAAGACAAGCTCTGTGAAATGTGTGACACAGCAGTACCTACACACAGGACATAATGACTACGTTTCACAGAATTCAAGGAAGTAAATGTGTAGGGAACTTTACAAAATAAGGTTTACAAACTTTAAGATTGTTCAGATTAAGAATCCATTCACACTTGTGCGATTTGGCATGCCACTTTGGACATCAAAGTGGCATGACAAATCGCACACTGTTCGTTTTAACGGCACCCATTCAAATCACTGTGACTTAAAGTCACAGCTACTTTGAAAAGGTGCCTGCACTGCTTTGGTGCAACTTTTAATGGGACTTTAATCCATAAAATGTAATGTTGAATCAAAATCGCACCAAAAGTTGCATCAATGTCGCACTGGAAATTGTGCTACTTTGGAGACACACTAATGTGAAAGGAGGCTTAAAGGAGTAGGCTAGAAATAATTGAAATTTCAATGTAGAAATGAATATATGATTTTACATTTCCTTAAAAAAGTGAATTATATGCAGTTATCCATAGGTGGATGAAAAGACCTGGCTCACAATTCTTGCTCACCAAACTCTTCTAAACCATGTGTTTATGGGCCTGGCTTTGTGCACAGGGGTACAGTCATGCTGGAACAGGGTCTTTTCCAAACTGATGCTACAAGGCTGAGAACATGCCATTGTCTAAAATGCCTTTAGCTGGCCATATGCAGTTCAAATTTTGGCCGATTCATGAGAAACTGGAGGAAATTCGCTCAGTGGTTGGCTCTGTTGCCTGCCTTCCAATCATCATCCCTCAACTGAAAAATTGAAAAGATGCCAGACAGAAAATTGTCAGACAAATCGTACCTGCATCCAATCAGATGCAGCCACTGTTTTGCTGTTTTGGCAGCTGGTAGAGCCGGCTGTCAAAATACAGTAGCACAGCGGGAGATTCTGCCATCTGCGCTTTGTAACATAGATGGACAAATCTGTTCCTGCAGGCAGAATGGAAAATAAAAATCTATATGTGTATGGCCAGCTTTAGTATGCTGTAGTATTAACAAACTTGTCCTTCCAGTGTAATCTGCAGAAAATGAGCTGTCAGTTTGACAGCTTGTTCATTTACAGTGCTAAACATGGCTAATGCCGCGTACACATGAGCGGATTTTCCGTCAGAAAGGGTCCGATGGAGCGATTCCGTCGGACATTCCAATCGTGTGTGGGCTTCATTGGAAATCTCCTTTCGAAAAATCTGATGGACCTAGAAATAGAACATGTTTCAAATCTTTCTGACGGACTCAGTACCTATCGGGAAAACCGATTGTTTGTATGCTATTCCGACGGACCACAAACGACGCATGGGCAGCTATTGGCTACTGGCTATTGAACTTCCCTTTTCTAGTCCCGTCGTACATCATCACGTTCTAAACGAACGGACTTTGGTGTGATCGTGTGTAGGCAAGTCCGCTTCAGTGGAACTCTGTCGGAAAGACCATCAGACTTCGGTCCGACGGAAAGACTGGTCGTGTGTACGCGGCATAAGAGATGTGGTGGAAAGAGAAGCACTTAAGGCAGGTGCCTCTCCTGCCTTGGTGCCTTGGTCCAACCTGGTGTGTTGGTATGATCTAACTGCTTTTAGTGCAGACAGTGTCCAGAATGCCCTACAAACTCTTTGACAAGCCTACATAGAGCTCCTATGGATAGTATAGGTGGTGGAATAGAGAAAATAAAAACGAATGACCGACTTATCAGAAGAAACAGTTATGCCCCATACACACGATAGGATTTTCCGATGGAAAATGTTTGATAGGAGCTTGTTGTCGGAAATTCCGACCGTGTGTAGGCTCCATCGGACATTTTCCTTCGGAATTTCCGTCACACAAAATTTGAGAGCTGGTACTCAAATTTTCTGACAACAAAATCTGTTGTCGAAAATTCCGATCGTGTGTACACAATTCCGACGCACAAAGTTCCACGCATGCTCAGAATCAAGCAGAAGAGCAGCACTGGCTATTGAACTTCATTTTTCTCGGCTCGTTGTACGTGTTGTACGTCACCGCGTTCTTGATGTTCGGAATTTCTGACCAACTTTGTGTGACCGTGTGTATGCAAGACTAGTTTGAGCCAACATCCGTCAGAAAAAAACATGGATTCTGTTGTCGGAAAATCCTATCGTGTGTACAGGGCATACGTCTTCTAACCTGCCTGCTTGGACAATTGCCTAACAATGGGTGGCCAACAGACTTGAGGTGGGGCATACATAAGAAATCACTGCCTGATTCACCTATAAACTGTCATTGAATATTTATGAATATCTCCAGTACAAATCCAAGAAAACTATGCATGTTGTTAGCACCAATGCCCTGTAATGAATGCGCTCCAATAAATCTAATCTTTTTATGTTAATACTCTTATTCCAAATGCAAGCCATGGATGATAACATCTGCAGAACCTGTGGCTATTTCTCTTAAAACAGATCAAGAGCTTTTTTTTCTTAGAAGAATATAGTTCGTAGTTTTGTGTTTTCCATGTGGTTTCATTTGTCTGTCTATAATACATTTCTGGGGAACTAATAACACCTGGAGACATCTGTGCCCGACTGTGAAATGTTATCGGTAGGCTTCTTGTGCTGTTTTTAAAGTCCACATGGCTTAACAGATGGGGCACATACATACAAATCTTATACTACTTATGTCATATGGTTACACTGAAGATAATCCTCTGCAGTATGGGAAAAACGATGATTGCATACTTATGAGGACGGTGTGCCCTGTGTATAAATAATGCTGTTGTTGTGCTGTTACTGTAAACTGCCTGATAAATGTAATTAGTGTTCTGTGGGTTGTATCTTCAAGTCACCACATTCATCAATCATGTCCGATATTCCAGCCAGGGGCAGCCAAAGGCATTAGGCTATAGTGAAAAGATTACAGGAGACCACCCATGTTTCTGTTTAAAGGCTATTTGCACCACAAAACTTTTCAAAGCAAAAGCTATTCAATGTGCACAATATAATCAAACAGGCTGTCAGTGCTGATTGCCACTTTAAACAAGCTGATAGCAGTCTCTTCCAGTCTAATGAGGACCTCCAAGGCCAAAAAATAGCTGACATCCTTCAATATGTAGTGGGTTGTGAGGCATAGTGGGTGCAAAGATGGCGAAAGTCATTGGGCGCCAGACACTTCTCGGATGTAAAAGAGGTTTTATTTCTTTTAACAGTCCTTTTTGTATTTTTGGGGGAAAGAGGGTTAGGGCCAGGACACCCTTAAGTAGATTCAATTGGCAGACCCTGAGACTGGACAGCCGTGCAGAGAAAGGCCCCAGTAAGGTGCCACATCTGCACATGCAGGAATGCTGTCTCCTATAGCAACAGTCTTTAACAGTTCCTGTGTTTCAAATATTTTTGTTAAATTTTTATACATATAAAAACATTCCATTTCAATTCCAATTCCATACCATATAACTATATACAAGCGTATTCAAAACATTCATAATAAACACAACATAAAACACAATCGACATAAACATGAACCCATTTCATAATAAACTCCATCATATTAAGGGTATTTCGCCATATTAGAGGTATTCCATCATCCTACGCCACCCAGTCCTTTAACAGTTCCTAACTCAAACGTAACAGTTACTTCAGCTTCAATACAACTGCTTCTAAATCCCTTGAGCTCCTCCAATCTTTGTGGTGGTATCTCCGTCAAGCATCTCCCACGCTTCCCTGCTGGGTCCCTAGCTTGGCACTCCCGATACTTCTCAAGCTTCATCCCTGCGGACCTGCTCAGTCCCTGGCTTGACACACAAGGCTGCTCTGCAAGCATCACCTCTGCTGGTTGGGTCCCTGACACCGCCTGAAGTTTCCCGATTCTTCACTGTCCCTGGTTGGTGAAAATGCTGCTCCGGTACTTGCTTCAGTTACTCACTGTGGTCCCTGGTAATAAGGTGGTTGGTCCCTTAGTGGCAACAGCTTCCCTGTCTCCCTCCAACCACAACAGGTTCTCCAGCCAGCAGAACCGTCACTTTTGGTTGGATTGCAACCTGAATAGGCCCTCACACAGCCTGGCAGCCAGATGCCCCCAAGATAGGCCCAATCCTAGCAGCCCGTGGCATACAACACACATCCACCCAGACAGCCAACACAGATCACCTGACTCCACCCAAATATATAGGTGCTCTCAGCAGGCCAAGGGATTCAAGAAAACCCTGCCCATTGGCTGAGATACCCCATATATACCCCATATACTCATAACCTGAACTTGGGTTGCCCTTCTCATATCTAATACCACCAACTACCTTGCCACCTAGCGGTACAAGAGAAAAGTGCAACAAAGCCAAACTTAGGGAGAAATCGATGGATCTCTATCAATCAACCAGGATAACTACTCCTGGCAAGTACATTTGTGAGAAGTTCCCTGCCTAAACTACATGGTGCTACATCAGTAGAGCTTTTTTTGTCCATGTCTTTATCAGTATTGCAAATTATAATTTATTTTAGGGCGAGCCCAGAGTTCAGTTTTAAACAGTAACTGCAAATCTGGTGCCATTAAACTTATGCCATAGTTCCCCAACCCAGCATCCTTTGCTGATCTTAAATGCACTTGTCCAATTACGATATGGGCTGTGTGGTTGTCCGTGCCACCACCTGCTTGTCATAATTTTGCAAACACTAGGATTGAATGAAGAGGGCGCAGCATGGGCCCAGATGGGAAGACCTTGACAGGCAGCTGATGGCACCAACAAGCTGTACCACCAAGCTTGGATTAGAGACAGGTGAATACAAGATTGGCATGCGCAAATACATGTTGATGCAATGTAGTACAAATAAAATCAATATGTGCCAAGACACAGCAATACAACATATGTTAATACATACTGTACATTTGTGATTTGAACCCAGCATCACATACCTATTGTATGCAAATGTACTGCATTGATTGTAAATTTATTGAGAAGAGTAAAGCCATGGATGTTGCTTCTAAGTTCAGTAAAATGTAATCTTTACTTAATCATATGAGGATATTGCTGTTAGTGTTAATGGGGTGTTACAGCTGCCCTTAAAGTGATAATGAACCAGTTTTTTTTAAGCATTTTCAGCAGCTGATGCAATTACTTACCGAGTATACAGCTTTTATATCTTTTTTTTTTTTTAACAGAAGGAATGTTTATTAATATAAAAACATCAGTGTACACGTGCTTTTATATAGTTTAATCCCTGCCTATGTTCCAGTTTAGGCTGATGCCATGACTGCTGCCCCAGGTTTCCTGTGTCAGGTTGGCTCCTTTCTCTTGCAGCATCCTATGATGCCACCCTTGCATGCAGAGACTAGACTTCAGGTTCAGGGGACCCCATATACACAGAGTTAGTTTACATTCTGAATGACAGTCACACATTTTCAAAATGCATGACACAATGTCATTCTGAGGTCACACAGGCTTTATGTGTGATTTGCTTGAGCAACCACAATTATTTTTTGCTAAACCATACAACATACAAGTCCAGAGTTTTACAGATGGATGGCCAGAAAAATGTTACTTCCCTAGATAAATTTAATAAAAGAAAAAAAATATTATTATACATTTTATTATTATTTTTTTCTTTTATATATAATTTTCCTATATTGTTTTATATCATTTTTGTATAGAGGTGGGCCCGGGGCAATTGTCCCTTTTGCCCCCTTATAAATCTGGCCCTGGTGAAGTCTGGATGTTCAGGGAAGCAGCACTAAGAGAGAGCATGAGCCATCAGTGTTGAAAGCTGTAAAATGCAAGTACTGGGTCAAGAATTTTAACTAATTGGGGGAATGTTTATTTTATGGTGCTCCATGTGTTGAACTAAAAAAATATTGAGGGTTTAATATCACTTTGTCTGAGTTATGAAGTCGTTTATTTTGTGAACAGAATGCCTACAAACCCAGGATGTTAAAACAATTAACAGAGCCCATTACAAAACATTTCAGGGCCCCTGGATCTCCAAACTCCACCAGTCCTGCTAACAAAGTGTGTTCCATGCTATAATAGTAACTAATAATGCAGCATTCAGAGAGCTTTCCTATAATCTGTTGTAGGTGTCTGAATTATACATACATCCAGTGGCGGCCGCTCCATAAGGGGCACAGGGGCACCGCCCCCCCATCCATGTGTCCGACCCCCTAATCTACATGCAGGGTGCCGGACGCATGGATTCCAATGGTTCACACCTATGCTAATTGGATTTTGCTTACACCACATTCAATTCGCAGAACATTTTAAAATCTATTAGTTTCAATCAGTTTGGTTCACATATGTGCGTTGCATTCGCACTCTGCATTGCCCAAAAAAGTTTGCATATTCCGTTGTGAACAGGCATTCTCTCCCCCTCCTCACTACACCTCCCCCTCTCCCTGCTCAGCTGATCCGCAGATACAACGGAGAAGCACCGCTGAACAGCTTCTTTTTCTGTTCACAGAGAAAACGGAGCTGGAATTCGCACCGCACATGTGTGAACCCAGCCTTAAACACGTGATTATAGCCAGAGGCTCTAATTTGCTTCAAAAAAGGGTGGGTTCAGGGTGCAGAGCTTTGCCCCCGGAGCACACCCCCTTGTGTGACAATAGCGAATGAACATCATTGCCGTAGTTTTGTCTCCCACCAGGGGGTGTGGGCGGTGGCGGGGTGATCGCCGCTGTTCATCTCTCTCTGGGGGGGATGTTAGATTGTATTGGGACTCCAGCCTTTACACGTACATGTACTTTAATGGCATCCCAGTCTTAGTCCATAGGGTTCAATATTGAGTTTGCCCACCCTTTGCAGCTATAACAGCTTCAACTCTTCTAGGAAGGCTGTCCACAAGGTTTAGGCGTGTGTCTATGGGAATGTTTGACCAGAATTGCATTTGTGAGGTTAGGCACTGATGTGGATGAGAAGACCTGGCTCACAGTCTCTGCTCTAATTCATCCCAAAGGTGTTCTATCTGGTTAAGGTGAGGCCAGTCAAGTTCCTCCACCCCAAACTCACTTGTCCATGTCTTTATGGACCTTGCTTTGTGCACTGGTGCGCAGTCATGTTGGAACAGGAAGGGGCCATCCCCAAACTGTTCCCACAAAGTTGGGAGCATGAAATTGTCCAAAATGTCTTGGTATGCTGACGCTTTAAGAGTTCCCTTAACTGGGACTAAGGGACCAAGACCAGCCCCTGAAAAACAACCCCCCACCGTAATCCCCCCTCCACCATGATTCACCATAATGATTTAGACCAGTGCACAATATAGTATATACTGTATTTATTCATCATAAAGTATTTGCTGAATGCTATGTCTGTGCTATGTAGTTGCAATATTGGTGGCTATGGTTATACCTAAGCCACAAGTAGTTGTATGTACACATACCTATAGTGTAACATTCTATTCCTCTGGGCAGGGGCGTAGATAAAGGGGGGTCAGGGGTGTTCAAACCCCCCCCCCCAGAGCATCCTGGCAAAATGCCCAGACAGTGTCCCTGCTGTTTAGCCTCAGCATCAGCACAGTAGAAGCAATCAGAGTTTCAGAGTGCAGCAGCCAGCCCCCCTTCTATTGTGCCCCATCCCCTTAGTTTAATAAGGGGTCCCCCTGGAAAGCATTAAATTACTGCAAGGTCTCAGATGCCGGCAATTGACAGTGCACGGTTTAGGGAACTAGACTCCTCCTCGAGGTATCATATGACACTGCCGAAGGGAGACTGGGGATGCAGAAGTTTTCCTACTTCTGTGCCATGCTGAATCTGAGGTCTGGTAAGTGGGGAGGCATTCATTTTCTGTTTTGGGACGGAAGAAGTGAGAATTCGAACCTGAGGGAATTTCTTTTGGTGGGGGTTAAGGAAAAGGGGTGGGTTTGCTTTTGGAGAAGGGGGGAGTTTCTTGTAGAGAAGTTTACAGAGGGTGGTTAATGGCAGAGGTTTACTTCTGGGAGGGAGTTCGACTGGATGAAGGGAGATTTTCTTCATAATTAGGAATCTTTGCTGGGGGAGAGGGTGTTGTCGGAGGGAGATATTTTTGCTTTGGGGGGTCGGTTTAGAGAGAGGGGGGTTTAATTTTGGGGGGGATAGTTGAGGGAGGGAGATATTTTACAGTGGGAATCTTTGCTTGGAGAGGGAGGGTTCTTAGGAGGGAGAGGGGGATTTTTTTTCCTTTAAAAGAGATTTTTTTTTGTAAATTATACTTACCTAGGTGGATGGAGCATTGATCCAATGTTGCATCTGTCCCCAGCTGTTTCTAAGACCAAGAACAGAGCGATCAAAGACCGCTGATCACTCAGTTCTCAGCCTTCAAGGAGGAAAGAGTGGTGACTGTCAGTCCCTGGCTCTACCCCCCCCCACTGGAATGCCAGGCTGTGGAGGGGGCAGGAGCGTCTGGCTCAGAGGCTGAGCGAGCTGCTGGTCCAGACATCTGGGTGAATCCTGACTTTAAAGTTAGGATTTTTCCACAGTCTGGACCTGCTGAGCGATGTCAGCTGATGACAGACTATAGCTGGCTATCGGCTAAAAATGGGTCACAAAAGTGCGGAACGAACTGCACTCCTCCCCAGAAGAAGTACAACCAAGCGGTATGCCGTTCCTTCAGGTCGGATGCACCGGTGACATCACCGGCTGCTTTCGATGTGAATATCTCCTAAACACCACAGGTTTAGGAGATATTCACTGTACCTACAGATAAGCGTTATTATAGGCTTACTTGTAGGTACAAGTTCAAAAGCTGGGTTTACTACATTAAGACTGAATAAAAGCCAACCATATTGACCAGGTGCATAGGGCACCATCCTGTGGTAGGCAGTGCACAATAGTTTTTTTTTTCCATCTCTTGAAACATTTCATAAAATTTCTTAGGACACAGTTTTTGTAAGGTTTAAATAAATCACTGAATTTACTGCCCACCACAATATGTTGCCCCTTGCAACAGCTCAACTTACACAGTAAAATTAGCTAAAATCCAGTCTTGGGTCTCATTCATATAGTATAAGTATATTACAAATACCTGCACCCGGGATCTCAGATGTTCCAGTCTCTGCTCAGCCTGTACACCTGAGTGATGGGCTGAAAAGAGCCAAGGCTGTCTGCTGCTGTAAACATGTATCCACCTGTATCTCCACATCCAGTGGTTTTCTGCAGGTAGGGATACATTTTTACCCTTGGATAAAATCTCTCTGCATCCAGGGTCAGAAATTTGTCCCTAACAGCAGGTAACCACTATGAGCCGGGGTTTGTTAGTGTGTCACTGAGGCTCAATCGATGTGGGGAGTAATGTAGATGATACCGAATGTGCTGCAGGAGTGCCGGCAAGGGATGGAGCTCATCCCAGCTCCTGTAGTCACTGAAGAGAAGAGAGGGAAAAAATCCCTGGTGCCGCACATCCACTGAGTCCTATGGTAATGTAGTAGTGATGGGAGAGACTACTTCAGCCCGGGTTCCCTCCAGGCCACACCCTAATGTGTTTTGCTTTGTCCCCTGGAGCTTAAACATGGGGACCACTGGATGTACAGATACATGTTAACAGCAGTGGCTCTTTCCAACCCATCACTCAGGTGAACATGCTGAGCAGCTGACAACAAATTGGAACATCTGGGATCCTGGCTGTAGGTATTCATGGTATACTCGCCATTCCATGGCCATTTAGAACATATGAATGAGATCTAAAGCCTGGTTCACACGGTAAGTTTTTTTTTTAGTTCAACCCAGCGGGCTGAACGGAAAAAAAAACTAGGGAGCTTAGGAGGAGCTCGCTGTACTAATGAGTACACTACCGAACCACAACTTCGTGCGTTGCGTTCTATTCAGTTGATTGGGGATCATTTTTGCTGTGCTGCATTGCAAAGCCTCATGGCCCCACTCTGCTATCACATGATTTTACTGTACCTCCCCCAACATAAAAGTGTAAATGATGCCTTTAAGTTGAAAGACCTGAACCCCCCCCAGGAAAAACAATTATCTACAGCCCTGTCTCGGGGTAAATACTTTGTATATTGCCACATTGCAAGTGCTGTTTTATATTTACCTACACAGAAAATATCTTAAATTGCATTCTTTGTTCTGGGAAATTCCCGTGATAACCCACCTTGCACAGCTCCCCGTTGAATACATTTAAATACTTGTACTTCCAGCAAACCGATTTGCCGAATGAATCATCGAGCTCCACGGGGCAGTTTCCTCATTTTCTATCTCCTGCATGGTCTTGTATCTTTCCAGCAGGTTTTTCGATTTACAAGAACAAATTACAAAGCAGAAGTAGAGGAAACAATGTGCATCTATATTTCGAGCTGATCACCTGCCCATTGTTATTCTTTATCAGTATGATTTGACTATACAAGATAATAGGAATAATCTGTGATGATGATCTCGATCAATAGAGGCTTATAGGCAGGATGTGATCGTTGCTTGATGTGCCGAACGGCATTCAGACAAAGACAGATACAGAAGTGTGTGCTTACCGTGTAATCATTGATCTGAAGAACGATTGTTTGATGGTTTGGTCATCTGTCTGGACCCTCTTGTGTAGGTACAGTTACAAAGAAAAAAAAACTTCTCTGGAAGCTGTCATACATGGGCAGATTAAACACCGAAAACATTTTCCGTTCCTGGGTCCTTCTATAATTGTGATATACCAATACAACCTATGCAGGATGAAAGGATCATTCCCTTTTTCTATTATCAAATCTCAGAAGGTGAAACATTTCTGACACTCACATCTGCGCTCTATCTCCTTGTTGATGCCTCCTCTACAGATCAGCTGTCTGGAATCCTGCCACTACTCAAATCGGCCAAAAATGCTTACAAATATGGAGCTGGGCATGGTGCAGAGAGCTCGCCACTGGGGTGCAATCACCTCTCAGGCGGTCAGCAGTCTGCAATCTCTTCTGTAGCTTCCAAATTTTCCAGGGTTTGTGGGGGCGGCTGGTGATGGGATATTCACTGGGTAGGTCCTCCACACTGTAATGTAAAGGGGCACGGTGATATAAAGCATACCTCCCAACTGTCCCTGATTTTGAGGGATTGTCCTTCATTTGGAACAAAGTCCCTCTGTCCCTCTTTCCTCCTCATTTGTCCCTCATCTTGGTCTGATCTGTATAGTTGTATATAAAATGCACTACTTATCTATCAAAAAGTGTTTCCCAGTGCTAAACCTTTTCAACCAAATTCTAAATTGCTACATATGTAAATTCCAAGAGCCAATATAAATGAACAGCAGTGGTAAAAAAATCACTGGTGGATTTAATCAATCATTTTTTTTTTTTTTTTTGTATAATTCTCCTTTAACCACTTACAGATCGGAAGATTTGCCCCCTTAATGACCAGGCCATTTTTTGCGATACGGCATTGCATTGCTTTAACTGACAATTGCGCGGTCGTGCGATGCTGTACCCAAACAAAATTGACGTCCTTTTTTTCCCCACAAATAGAGCTTTCTTTTGGGGGTATTTGATCACCTCTGCGGTTTTTATTTTTTGCGCTATAGACAAAAAAAGAGCGGCAATTTAAAAAAAAAAAACAATATTTTTTACTTTTTGCTATAATAAATATCCCCCAATAAATGTAGAAAAACAAATGTATTAATCAGTTATGGCCGATATATATTCTTCTACATATTTTTGGTAAAAAAAAATCGCAATAAGTGTATATTAATTGGTTTGCGCAAAAGTTATAGCATCTACAAAATAGGGGATAGATTTATGGCAATTTTATTCTTATTTTTTTTTTTTTTAACTAGTAATGGCGGCAATCAGTGAATTTTTAGCGGGACTGCGACATTGCGGCGGACAAATCGGACACTTTTGACACTTTTTTGGAACCATTGACATTTATACAGAGATCTATGCTATAAAAATGCACTGATTACTGTATAAATGTCACTGGCAGGGAAGCGGTGAACACTAGGGGGCGATTAAGGGGTTGACTGTGTTCCCTCATGTGTGTTTCTAACTGTGGGGGGATGGGACTCACCGGGGGAGGATAGAGATCGCTGTTCCTAATTAGTAGGAACAGACGACCTGCCTCTCCTCTCCTGTCAGAATGTGGATTTGTGTGTTTACATACACACATCCCCATTCTGGCTCTCATGCCCGCGATCGCGGGTGGCCGGCAGTCATCGTGGCTGTTCTGGCTCTTGAGTCCCCCGATAACAATAATAAAAACTTTTTATTATTATTATTATTATTTATTCTTATTAATGCATTATGTTCAATTTGTTTAGATGCAGCATTCATTATTTCGAATAATTCATAACTTTGGATAAATTTGTGGGGCGAGGACGGATCGCTAGAGATGTGAGGCTGCAGCTCGGCGTCCCTCCAGCCGTGATGCAGACGAAGCGCTCACGGAGCGAACGCTAGCCTCCCCCCCCCCTCGCCCCGGCGGATTGCGCGGTGTACGCGGCTGTCGTCCCCCTGTCGCCCCCCTCTCCCCCAGCTTCCTCCCCTGCTCCCGAGATCGAGGGAAGAGAGGAGGGCGGTGGGGGCGGTGCCTCTGCGCTGCGGCTCTCGGAAGCAGCAAAAGTATTAACAGAAGATCACAGCTGAGCCTGGGGCCGGGTATGCCGCCTCACCCCCCCTCCCGGAGATAAAGTAATCAGCTTTCAGGAAGCGATCTCCATCAGAGGTGGTAAATCACTGGAAAAGCTGCTGCAGTTCTTGTAGCAGGAATTGAAGAGTGCAACAGACAAGCAAGTAAGTGGGAACTTAAGCACTGCGGGAAGCATCCAGGAGGTTCAAGGAGCCAGGAAGGGTAAGATTCTGCAAAACGCTAAACCCACGAGGAGGGTAAGTAACCTCCATAATGTGATTTACAGCTGGTTGGATATCTTTACCTGCCCATCTCTGAAAGGACTGGCGCCTCAAATTATGACTTATCTGTAATACCATGTAACTTTAAGCGACTGAAACTATCTCACAAAAATTATCTAGTAAGTGCTAAACATCTGGTCCAAATTGGGACATAACTGAAAGAGGGGCAGATAGGAAGACCGGGGGAGTTAAGGATAAACTCATAAAGATATTGGTGCCCCCCAGTGCCCTCCACATTTGATCATATCCGGGACTACACTTGGGGGTGGAATAGTGGCATGTATCCCCGAGTTTGCGACTGTATCTCCCTATTTCTCTTTTGTGACCGTCTCAAATATAAAGTACAACCAGTAGCAGCAGTAGCCCCCCAAGATTGGAACCCCAGGAAGAAGTACTAAAGTAGTACAAACGGGAAGAAACCTCCTGAGAGGTAGCGAATACACTCTAGAGCGATTAGTGAGGAACCACGTAAACAACAAGAAATCAGTTCCTAACTAACATCATTTTGGGGTAACCCCGGGGGATTCCCTCACCTTCAGGGCCAGTATATTTCATCGGCCTACCCCTTAGGGGTCAGAAGAAACAGGGAAATGAGGGGCAAGTCAACCAGAGGGAATGCGGTAAACCCACCCCGGACTAGCCCTAGTCCAGGTACAATTAGGAGATATATGACGAATGATGGTAGCAAAGAAAGTCCGAGTGAATCAACAGGGGCCACAGCGGCAACAGTGGCGACAGGCACAAAAAAGACACCGGAGCGTGCAGGTAAAACGGCAACAAGAAGACAAACGGCTGAAGGAGACACAAGACCCACAGGTCAAGACATAGAAGAGGAACCATCAGGCGAACCCCAGCAGGGCAGAATGCTTCCCACGAAGGAAGAAATAGCAGAGATGTTCGCTAGGCTGGAGGCCTCAATCAAGGGGGAGATCAATATAGTTCACGACAATATGAGCCATATACTGAAAAGAGTTGAAGAGTCGGAATCCATCGTGGGAACACAGGGAGCCGAAATTCAAAAAATGAAAAACCAAATGGAAGCAATGCAGGTCGAACATAGAAATATCAAATACAGATTGGAGGACCAAGAAAATCGCAACAGAAGAAAGAACCTCCTGATTAGAGGTCTCCCGGAACCACAAGATGGAGTAGAGAACCTCCCGCTTAAAATGGAAGAAATTTTTAACGATTTGATGAACCCAATGGAAGTCGGCCGAAAGCTGAAAGTGGACAGGGTGCACAGATTAAGGAAACCACCTGATGTTAGGGGAAACCCACCACGAGATGTCATCGTGCGATTCCACAATTTTGCGGACAAAGAACAAATAACCTCCAACTTAAAGAGAAACCTCCAGGCTAAATATAAAGACACTAACTTACAAATCTTCCAAGACCTTGCAGCAGAGACTCTCAACAGGAGAAGAATCCAGAAACCCCTCCTGGCGACTTTGAAAGTGCATGGAGTCCAATACTCCTGGGGCTTCCCAGCCTGCTTGATCGGACGCAAAGAAGGCCGAAAGGCCGTGCTAAGATTCCCTGAAGAAACACAAAAATTTTGTGAACATCTAGAAATTCCCCTGGTGGACATTCCGGGTTGGTGGGAGAAAAATACCAACCATGACCCAATAGGGGAAATACTTACTTGGAGACCTGTTTGAAATCTGTAGTATACCTGCAAACAAGGGAAAAGGGAAGAAAGAAAGGGAAAGAAAGAAAAAGAAAGGAAAAAAAAAAAAAAAAGAGGAAAGGGAAAAAAAAAGAAAAAAAAAAAAAGAAAAAAGCCTTAGGAAAAAGGGAGAAAGAAGTAGGAATATGGTAAAACAGATGCTTGTGTATAGATGTACAAATAGTCTACCCAGCGATGATAAAGTGGATCGTGGGGTGGGTGGGGGATGGTGGAGGGGAGGGGACGGGAGGGGGAGGGGGAGAGGCATGAGGGAGGGATAGCCGAGGCTGAAAGCTCCTGTACAAGAAATGGAGTCCTGCGGTCGCGACCAAATCCCGCACCGAGCTCAACCTCTGGGGGACAACCGGGGGGCGGAGTGGTGGTGGAGAGCCACGGTTATAGTTCAAGGGCCAAGTCAAGGCCTGTTATACCCCCAAAAAATTGGCGAAAAGGAAGGGGGAGGGAGGGAGGGTTTTTGCGGGGTTTTGGTGGGTGGGTGGGGGTCGATGGGGGGGGGGGTGAGGGGGGAGGGGAGGGGAGTAGGAGAGAGCCCAACGCAATCCACAATATTAGGAGCCTGCCTTATAGTAAACAGAACATAAACAGAAGAAAGAGACGCCTGCTAACTTAACAACTATCTCTTACAATGTAAGGGGATTGAATGCTTGTGTCAAACGTGCAAACATCTTGGGGGAATTAAAGCTCTTGAAGGCTGAGGTGGTAATGTTGCAAGAGACCCATCTTAGTACCAATAGGAATCAAACCATCTACTCCAGGGAATTCCCAGAATGGTACTATAGTGATTCACCAATTAGGGGAGCAAGAGGAGTGGCCATAGGGTTCGCCAGAGGAACGAGATTCGAACTAGAGGGGAGGCTCTCCGATCCGGAGGGGAGATATCTCTTCCTGAAAGGGAAAATTAACGGATTGAAGTACTCCCTGGCGAACATCTATGGACCAAATAAAAATACTCATAGAACAGTAATGGCCATACTGACCAAATTTGAGACTTCCAAGACGGGGAGAGCAATTGTGGGAGGAGACTTCAACCTTTGTCTTGACCCCAAGAGAGATTGTACGTCCCATGCTCGGGGGAAAGGAGGAATGTGGCCGGAGAAACTTAAAAAAAAAACTTCACCAGCTCCAACTAGTGGATGTCTGGAGGATACAACAGGGAGACATAAGAGACTACACCTTCTATTCCCCCGTGCATGGGACTTACTCAAGACTCGATTTTTTTTTTGGTAGAACACAGGATGCTGGAGGAAATCGCAGGGGCCGCTATTGGTAACATGTCCTTTTCGGACCATGCGCCTGTAAGTCTACATCTAGAGATGGGGGAAACCGGAGCACAGGGCACAGGATGGAGACTAAATGAGGATCTCTTAGCTGATAACGTAATCTTAAAAAGACTAAAGGAGGAATTAGAATGGTTTTTTAAAATTAACATCCCCGGTGAGGTAAATGAGGCCACAATCTGGGAAGCGCATAAAACATATATAAGGGGGATTCTTATGATGATAGGCGGGGAAAGAAATAAGAGAATGAAAAATCAAAGGCTCGCCCTGACCAGAGAGATCTACAAACTAGAGCAACAACATAAAATATCAGGAGGGAGGGAGGTTTGGAGGACCCTACTCCAAAAGAGAGAAGAGCTGAGGACATCCCTGGAACAAGAAACACGCAAAACGTATTACTTGGTCAAAAAAGAGAGGTACATAAATAGCAATAAGCCCGGCAGACACCTGGCAAGGATCCTAAAAAAGAAGAAAACAAGCAACTACATTGAAAGAATTAGGAACAGTTCGGGGGAAATCAAATATAAAACGCAAGATATAGCCAAAACTTTTCAAAAGTTCTATGAGGCATTGTATGCAATAAAAGAGAGTGGCACTCAAGAACAGGTAAAACATAGGCAGGAAGCCAGTAAAATGTTTCTAAAAGAGGCAAATCTAAAAAAAATCACGGAAGAGGACAGTAACATTCTGGATGCCCCCGTGACCCTTCAGGAGGTCAAGAGGGCCATCCAGGATATCCCTAATGGGAAAAGCCCTGGACCGACGGGCTGTCAGCCCTCTATTATAAAAAGCTGCAAGAACCCCTACTCCCAATACTCTGCTCTTATATCAACGGGATCGGGGAAAATTGGGAGATAAGAAAGGAAGCATTAGAAGCGAATATAGCGGTAATAAAGAAGGAAGGGAAGGATGGTACTACATGTTCCGGATATAGACCCATCTCCCTTCTGAACATAGATATAAAGATCTATGCAAAGATCCTTGCAGATAGACTGAAAAGGGTTATAACAGAAGTGATCCACCCTGACCAAGTGGGATTTGTACCAGGGAGGGAAGGGAAAGACAACGGTATAAAAACGTTAATGGTAACTCAGATAATGAGGGACAGGGGAGCCCCAGGTCTACTCCTGTCGATTGATGCTGAAAAAGCATTCGACAAGGTAGACTGGGGCTTCATGTGGAACACTCTGGAGGAATTGGGGATTGGTAACAAAATGATTAAAAAGATCAGGGCCCTATATACTCACCCCACGGCTAGAGTTAAAATTAATGGCACCCTATTTGAGGCCATTGAGTTGAAAAATGGCACCAGACAGGGTTGCCCACTTTCCCCGCTGCTGTTTGTGCTGACTCTGGAACCGCTGTTAGACACAGCCCGGACATCAGCGGTATTAAAATCGGGGAAGACGAATATAAAATAGCAGCCTTCGCAGACGACGTTTTGTTATACGTCACCCGTCCAAGGATCACTCTCCCCAACATACTAGCGACTCTCAGAAAATATGGGCGGCTTTCAAACTTCCGGGTAAACGCGACTAAGTCAGAAGTATTGGAAGTCGTAGAAGAAAAAGGGGGGGATAAGGCCTACCAAAAGAGCATACCTTTTAAATGGTGGGTAAAGGAACTGAGCTATTGGGGGTAAAAATAACATCAACACAGGAAGAAATGTTTCAAGCCAATTTCATGACTCTCCTTAATGAGACTAGAACAGAGCTAAATAGAGTCCCACGGAATAGACTATCATGGGGTGGGAGAATAAATCTACTTAAAATGACGATCTTGCCCAAAATCACATACAAAATTCAAATGCTACCACTGGCAATCACACAGAGCTTTCTGAATAAAATGCACACACTTTTTTTAAAATTCATATGGAGAGGGAAGAAGCCACAAGTAAATTACGCACAATTAGCGAGTAGTAAGAAGAAGGGGGGCTGGGGAGCACCTGACATCAAAAAATACTACACAGCTATAATTTTATCACGTATACCAGATTGGATTAATAATAATAAGAATAAGCAATGGGTGAAAATAGAGAATTTAAGGAGCGGGGTAGATTTGGGGAAAAATATTTGGATACCACCACACGTCAGAAAATTAAACACAAAAACATTTGATATAAAAAAAAACAAAAAAAACCCAAAAAACTTTGGATAAATTTGTATTCGTTACGATCACTAA
The DNA here is from genome assembly GCF_042186555.1 of Aquarana catesbeiana. Taxonomy (NCBI): domain Eukaryota; kingdom Metazoa; phylum Chordata; class Amphibia; order Anura; family Ranidae; genus Aquarana; species Aquarana catesbeiana. The sequence continues at coordinate 50,351,589 of NC_133326.1, read as the reverse complement.
CAGCCAAATTTGAAAGGAAATTCCAATACCTATAATTTAATAGTTAGTTATTATTAGTTGAATGTAAATACTGATTGTACTTAATACAATCCACCCACACAAAAAAAAAATAAAAATGTATTAAATAAATATATATAGTGGAAATGTAGCTGCTGTTTCAAACCAAATGGTGAAGCTTGTGGTAAATTAATCCACTGGAGTGAACTCCATGTGAACAAACAGCGCTTGCTAGAGTGTAATCCAAACAAATTTAGGTTGAGATTTATAGTTCTATATTTATCCTGCAATTGTGTAGATACAGTGCCTTGAAAAAGTATTCATACCCCTTGAAATTTTCCACATTTTGTCATGTTACAACCAAAAACATAAATGCATTTTATTGGGATTTTATGTGATAGACCAACACAAAGTGGCACATAATTGTGAAGTGGAAGGAAAATGATAAATGGTTTTCAGAATTTTTTACAAATAAATATGTGAAAAGTGTGGTGTACATTTGTATTCAGCTTCCTTTACTCTGATACCCCTTAGACCCCATTCACACAGGGACGACTTGTCAGGCGACCTAGTCGCCTGACAAGTCGCCTCCCGTTCTGTACTATGGAGCCGTTCTAAGGGGAGCGACGCAAGTCGCTCCGACTTAGAAAAAGGTTCCTGTACGACTTCAGGGGCGTCTTGGGGCGACTTGCATAGACTTCTATGCAGAAGTCGTTTTGCAAGTCGCCCGGCCATTCGTTTGCAGGTCGCCTCGCTGAGGCGACCGGCAAGTCGTGTTGCCCCTGTGTGAATGGGGTCTAACTAAAATCTAGTGGAATCAATTTGGAAGTCACCTAATTATTAAATAGAGTCCATCTGTGTAATTTAACCACTTGCGGACCGCCCGTCGTCTTTTTACATCAGCTGTTTGAAGTGGAAGTGGCACAATATAAAAAAAATTGGGCTAACTTTACTGTAGTCTTATTTTTTAATTCAAAAAAGTGTATTTTTTTACACTCCAAAGACATGCTGGTAGGTTAATCGGCTTCTGTCTAAATTGGCCCTAGTATATGAATGTGAGTTAGGGACCTTAGATTGTAAGCTCCTTGAGGGTAGGGGCCGATGTGAATGTACAATGTATATGTAAAGAGCTGTCTTTAATAATAATAATAAATATGTACACCCTCAAAAAAGTAAACGTGTCTCAAAATAATTGGATGGCAAGGAGTGCCCTCTAATGGTTGTCACAAATGCAGCCTATCAGATTTGATTTTCTTTTCACAGATTATTGTAAAATACACAGAATTCATGAAGCCAGCTTCCCGGGTGCTTTTCATTTTTAGGCATAAACTGTAAATCAAAGCATATACAGTAATGATACAGTGACACTATGGTTCACAGAATGATTATATTTATTTACTGCACTACTGCCTACACTTATATCCTTCATTAGCTGATTATTAAGCTCTATTTACCTCCCTATCCTTTGTTTTCTTAATAGATCTTCTTTTCTTTTTTTTTTTTTTTTTTTTACAAATTACTGCATTATTCATGTCAGTTACTGTAGGTGGCATCACCGATGTTGGGGCTACTGCAAAGTCTTCCCAAGCTATTGACCTACAGAAGTGTTTGTCATCTTCATAAAATTAAGAATCCCCTTTTTTACAACTCGTATATACCAAGGGCTCTGTTTATAAAAAAAAAAAATTCTCTGTGCCTTCATAAACATCCCCAAAATGTGATTAATAGATTGAATTTCCAATGATGGCCGGCTCTGTCTGATGGCTATAATGCAGTATTTTCCTGAAGTGCTTCAATTGGTAATAGAATGCATTATGTCCACTAGATGGAGCTGACAGTCATAGGAAATAAATGTGTTTAGCAAATGATAGGCATTATTTGTGACAACTGTGTGATATTCACAGAGCAAATTTTTTTGAACTGACCCCCTACTGAATCAGAAAATTAAAAACAGAAAGGATATTTGTGCCATCCTTGTGCATTCATTTTTTTTCTTGATCTTGTGAACAAAGGGAAACAGACCCTTGTTAGGTCTACGGGCATCTGTTTACATTCAAAAACTGAATACATAAACCTTTCCTTTTTTTTCTTTCTGGACCTATATGGACTCAGTCAGATGTAAAACAGACCCACACCCATTTACCTTCGCCTGCCCATAGACTAAAGCCTCGTACACATGATCAGATTTTCCGTAGACAAAACGTCAGACTTTTGTCCGATGGGCGTGTGTCCTGTGAACTTGTCTTGCATACAAACGGCACACAATTGTCGGACAACAAACACGAACGTAGTGACGTAATATGTGGCTTTTCAGCTCCTTAGCGCCGCCCTTTGGGCACCTTCTTGTGTTTGGTGAGCATTGATTCCGAGCATGTGTGTTTGTACTTTGGACTTTTGTCTGACGGACTTGTGTACACACGATCAGAAAATCTGACAACAGACCGCTGTCCACGGAAAATTTATGAGCCTGCCATCCAACATTTGTCCGTGGAAAATCCGACAACAATTATCCGATGGAGAGTACAAACGGACGGATTTTAGGCCAACAGTCTGTCATCACACAATTCCCGGCGGAAAATCTGATCGTGTGTACGAGGCTTTACATTGAGTTTTTGATCAGATCCACCAGAAAAACTGAAAGGCAGATCTGATCACACCACTTGTGAAAGGACCCTTTTTTCACATGGGCAGCTGGGAAGGGGGGGATATAAACGGGCGACAGAGCTGTGGTTTTACTGCCCCCAGCCGGCGCCACCCACTCAAATGGCAACATTCCAACCTGACAGGGCTGTGCACATTCTGCAGCCGCCAAGCTTTGCATAGTGGCTTTTGTCAGGCAGCGCCGCCTGTCAAAATTGCCTATTGAGTTCAATGGAAGTTCAGTTCAATGGGAGCGCTCTGCAACTGCAAGCCAAATGCTCAGCTTGCTGTTGCGGTTTGGATTTTTCACTTCAAAATCCCCCTTGGGATAAAAAAAAAAAATGCAGGCATTCAGAAGACAGTAGGATTGCCTCCTGAATGCCTTCCAGCCACTACTATACCACCCTACTCAAATTAGCATTATTATTTAAAAACATAATCAGCTTGAACTGTTATTCTGAGTTTAATTTAACAATCAGAACTACCCTTATAGCTCTCAGAATAACCCCCAAAGGTACATGTACAGCCGGCAGCAATAACTGCACTCTCCAGTGCAGTATATATACAAGTCTACTAGAGGAACTGTTTATGAAAATCTGTTAAATTAGGCATTTTGCTTCATATGATTTCACCACCTGTAATGTAGAGAAACCAAGAACCTAATAGTACCCTAAATCGAATAATGACATTAGGATCACATCTTCTGTGGGATGATTGGGCCTTGGGGTTGTTAGAAGTTATTCAGTCTTCATGCTGTCACCTCTGGTGCACCTCCAGGTCTCACTGCTTTTTGGTTTTCTTTCTGGGTTCTTTCACACTGCAAACTCCTTTCCAGGGACAATAAACCTGCATCTGCATTCTCTTTAGGCGGCCTGATTAGAGAAGGTCCATCTTCTAGAACTAGTGGCTAAACTCTATGAACATGTTTGGTTTGAGGCACAGACTCTTTTCTCCTGACTCTTGTTACTGACTTCATACGCTGTGACCTTTGCTTCTTTGTCATCCCCTGGCACTGAAGATACACTTGTGCTGCATACCCTGGCAGAAATGGTGAAATTTTGGCACGGATATTGAAAATATGACTGACCATGCCAAAAACTGTATTTTATGTAAGTAAAGTGATCAAATGAAGCCATTTTTTAAAGGTTAATTGCCCACATCTGTGGCTTTTAAATTGCAATTAACGTCTGTGTATAAATAGTCAATTAATTTGTTAGCTCTCACGCAAATGCACTGAGCAGGCTAGATACTGAGCCATCGGGAGCAGAAAATAACTGTCAAAAGACCTGCATAACAAGGTAATAGAACTTTATAAAAATGGAAAGGGATATAAAAAGATATCCAAAGCCTTGAACATGACAGAAGTGAAAAATTCAGGTAGGCCAAGAAAGATTCCAGCCACAACTGCCAAAAGAATTGTTCAAGATACAAAGAAAAACCCACAGGTAAGCTCAGAAGAAATCCATGTTATGGAAAAAGATGGTGTGGTTGTTTCAAGGAGCAAAATCTGATGATACTTGAACAAAAATGAGCTGTCAGAAAGAAGCCTTTACTGCACCAAAAAAGCTTGGTTACTATATGCCCGACAACACCTTTATACGTCTCACAGCTTCTGGCACACTAATCTGGAGTGACAAGTCCAAAATAGAGCTTTACATTCTCAACCATAAGCACTATGTTTGGAGAGGAAAAATACCATCCCCACTGTGAAGCATAGTGGTGGCTCGCTAATGTTTTGCATTCTTCGGCACAAAAGCTGCACATGGGATGCTTTTAGACTTTCCAGCATGCACGTGACCCTCAGCCAGTGTTTTTAAACTCCAGTCCTCAAGGCGCCCCAACGGGTCATGTTTTCAGGATTTCCCTCAGATGAAACGGCTGCGGTAATTACTAAGGCAGTGAAACTGATCAAATCACCTTTGCACAAAATAATGGAAAGCCTGAAAACATGACCTGTTGGGGCACCTTGAGGACTGGAGTTGAGAAACACTGCCCTAAGGATGGGGCCAAGTTTACCCTCCAGTGGTTACAGCAAAAAAAGGTGAAGTTTCTCGAGTGGCCATCACGTCTCCTGACCTTAATATCTTCGAGACACTCTGGGGGGATCTCAAACATGCGATTCATGCAAGATGACCAAAGACTTTACATGACCTGGAGGCATCTTGCCAAGACAAATGGCGCCGCTGCATCACCTGCACGAATTCGGGGCCTCGTAGACAACTATTACAAAAGACTGCACCCTGTCATTGATGCTAAAGGGGATGCAGACTTTGGAACAGGGGACATTTCATTTGTTTACTTCTTGCCATGTTTTGTTTTATGATTGTGCCATTCTGATATCACCTACAGTTGAATAGGAATCCCATTAAGAATAAAAGAAATGTGTTTTGCCTGCACACTCATGTTTTCTTTAAAACTGGTACATACTGTATATTACCAGTTCTCCAAGGGCATGCAAACATCTGAGCACAACGGTATCTAGCTGTTTACAACCCCTCCCCTATGTCAAACTTATAACAAAGTTTAGTGGTTCTGACAATTACTGGATTGTTAAACCACCAGCTATCCAAAGCCTACTCCTGTGAGATCCGATCACTCTTCCAAGGCTCTATAATCCACTGCATACATTCCTGGAGGCTCTCAAGTACCAGCATATAAAACAGTCTTTAAAAGGTGGGTCCTGATACAGTGCAAAAATATGCAGCTGTGTGGTACCCATGGTTCACACATTTTCTCCCAGCTGGAATGGATTGTAGTCTGTTTGGCATTCATTTAGGGCTAGATCGCGCCTTTCTACTTTTCTGCTTCTTTCCTGTTTTTTTTTCTTCTGATACTGATTGGCCTTTTATTTGGTAATTTTCACTACCTGACTGCTACCTATATTGAGATCTTGTTTATCAAGCCACTGCGTATCTACAGTTTCTCTGTATTTTATTCCTGCATGTTGTAGAACAATCTGATGCCGGATAATAACTTTATACGCGTAACGTGTTCATCTAATTACCTTTGTTCTTTGCACAAATCTTTCAGTGCTACATCTTTGATAATTCCATGAGTTTTTTGCATTCTGTGCTATGTTACTGCACAAAATCAATAAAAATGTATTGACCCATAAAATGTGGGTCCTTAAAGTGAAGAATGGTGCTGGAGAGGCTAAAGACCCTGAGATAGTCCTCCTACAAATGCATTATACCAGGATTGGAAAACACATCCAACAGTGATTTCACATTTTCAATCCTTGATACATTTAATAAACTATCAGGAAAATGAAAGTGTATGTAAATCAAAGATCTCTTCACCCTCTCTGTTTGTCCTGGTACCATTGTCCCCAGTACAAAAAGTGATAAGAAATTCCACATTTTCTGTTGACAACCATCTACTGTATCTAACTATACTGGTCTTTGGTAAAGTCTGCTTTTCTTACTTCCTGCTGTGACTCTGAAAAAAAAGTGAAATTAAATTTTCTATACAGAAAGCATGAAAAAAAAAGCAACAGGGGTCTTAATCATTCACTGCCATGTCCAAAAATTGGCTTTATATACACTTTAAATTTTATGGTGGAAAAAGATTTAAAAAGCTAAACTTATAATGAATAGAACTGTTCTCCAGGAATCTTTTTAGTGCATGCAGTCTTCTGGGTACTTTTTGAATCACCAAGGTGTAAAAGAAAAGAAATATACAGCAATATTAAAGCTGGACTTCACCCTAACTTCACCCACTTTATGTCCTCCTCTGCCCCTTCCTCTACCACATTTAGCAAACTAAATTTTTTTGGGGGGAGTGGGTACCTAGTATTGACAGGTACCCACTTCCACTTCCCCTCGGAGTGCTAGGTAATCTGAGCAGAAGTTCCTTCCCCCTCACTTTGCCCACAGCCTTCTGGAACACGTCACAGGTCCCCGAGGGCTGGGGGACTATTCACAGGGCAAAGCTCACACATGTGCCATGGAAGGCGGCTGTGAGCCGGAAGGAGTCACAGCCAGCTTCCTATTGTAAACATCCTGGTGCCGGGAAGCTAAAGACCCCACCCAGGTGAGGACCGTGCTGAATCCCTGGACAGGTAAGTGTTCTTTTGTCAAAAGTCAGCAGCTACAGTATGACTTTAATGTTATTAGGCTATTTTTTCCAGATAAAATGTTATTCTTTATACAGAGTAGAGTGTATCATGAAAATACTGCAGGCTCACAGAAAGTTTTCCGATCACGTGACAGCCAATCACAACAGCCTCGTGGCTATAAAACCCGCCTCCCAGCATAACAAACCCCTTAAAGGGCTGGCAGCAGCTGGGGCCAACGGGTTAAAGCATGACATGTTTGGTATCTATTTACTTGGTGTAACATCAACTTTTATATTTTACCAAACAATCGGGTATTATATTTTGTTTTTGCACTTTAAAACTCATTCAATTGTATTTCCAAAAAAATTGCGTTTGAAAAACTGCTGTGCAAATATTATGTGACATAAAAATATGCAACATCCACCATTTTATTCTCCAGTGCCTTCAATTAAAAAGACGTTCGAAGTAGTTTTCTAGCAAGCAAAATAATGATTTCTGCTTGTAGAAGCGTCAGGCTTGGGAAGCATGTGGTTAATTGAACAAGCTGAAGTTAGAAGCTAATTGGCCTCCATGCATAGCTGCACCAGATTTTGCACTCTCCAGTTTTAGTAAATCAATCTCATGGGGGGTGGCTGGCTGGGAGGGGGCCCCCCCCCCCAAGAAAATTGAGCACCAACTGCCACTGATAAAAACATTCTCCAAGCAGCTTATGTAATGGCAATTTACTTATTGTGTTGATATCGTAGCTAACAACAAAGCACAGCAGAAAACAATATAAAAGTATACAGTATGTGTACATGTCATTGTGTATTGTGTATTTGGGAACAGTAATTCTGCTCTCCTGATTGTTAGGGAGATTTTTTTCAGATCGCATTCAGACGCCCATAAAGACTCATTACACATCTCACGATTCCTCTTCTGTCACTGGAGAAATTATAATTCATAGCTTACTAAATAAATGACATGATAATAGTAATTTTACGGATATAAATAGCTGTGTAAGAAAAATGGCATGTCATCATCACTGAAAAGAGAACTGTCAATGCAGCTGTCTTCAAACTTTCTTTTTCCTGCAAAAGAGCTAGTCTAAACAGAAAGCTGAGAAGACGTATTAATCATATCATTATACCAGAGACAAGCAGTTTTCAGTGGGGCAGTACATTTCATTTTTATTTTTATTTCCCTCTCAGTCACTGTTTGGGGCATAAAGCTGGCCATATGCTATGCAAATTTCATCCAGTTACTGGTAAACCAGGCAAAATTTACTCCATGGATGGCAGAGCCGGGACAAGGTTATCCAGTGCCCGGGGCAAAGATGCCAAACTGCACCCCCCCTTTCCTTAGGGTCAGGGCTCCCCCATCCCTGCAATAAACCGATGCACCCAGGGCAGCCTCCCCTCCTGCCCACCCCTTGTCCCTGCCCTGTCACCACCCTCCCACCTTCGATTGAACAATCAAAGGAGCTGGAGGGAACATATTTGGATGAACAGCGGGTGCTTTCAATCAGATGCAGCTGTTCAGGTAGTATGACAGCTGTTTGTAGGCAGGTGCAGACTATACTCCCTACTGCAAGTAGCCCTCAACCGGAGCAGCAATGCATAATGGGAAGGAAATTGTGATGCACTTGGCTCCTCTATGATTTTCTGCAATCACAAGAAGATAGCTGTCTGATTGGACGCTGGCACCCCATGTGACTCCCGCGGCCGTCTTGGAACAGGTCGAGTCTATTTAAGACTCTGGGCTTCCGGGTTTGGTGCTTTATGGAAGTGTCTAGTGTAGGGACAAGATCTCAGTCTGACATGGACAGTGCTTAGTGCTAAGGAAAGGTTCCAGAGGAGAAGGGACAGTGCATGGACTATGTCTACCTCACTACAAGCAAGCCTCCCACTTGGGTGTGGACTGGCCAAGCCACGTTCCGCTCTTTGTTGTCTGCATTTTCAAGTCTTTGGACTGCTGTCACTGTTCACAAGTATGCCTATTCACTGGGCCTGAATAAGGCAGGCCATACACAGAACTAATTTTTTTCCTGCAACCACAGACAGTGTTGACATGGGAATCCCTCCCACCAAGCCATTGTATTATCCCAGCGGGAGAAGCTGTCCCGGCTAGAAGACAGTGATTGTTGCTAGCGGCTATAATGTAAAATCTGGCAGGTTGGTTGGTTGTACCCAAGTTGATAGATCGATCCACTTGGACACATTCAGCCTGCCCATACTTGGTTCCAACTGTCTATGGCCGGCCTTTGTTGTGTTTGAACCTTTTCTACAATATACTTTTTTGCCTGACTTGGAATTGGTGGGTTTACTATCCGCCACACCACGCTGCACCTTGCTCACACGGCGGTGCCAGCTGTCAGATTACAATGGCTGCAGCGGGAGATTCATCCATCTGCACTATATAGCATTGATGGAGGAATCTGTTAGATTTCTTTTGATTAGCCCGCAGTCTGATCTAAGAAAAATCCAGTTGTGGATGGCCAGCTTTTTGGGTATATACATGCTGACGCTTATAAGACAATTCAAATCAGCACCCTGTTTCCAGGTAAGGTAACATGTGAAAACCTGAAAATTAGGTTTAATGTTGATAAATGTAAAGTTATGCACTTGGGGGCTAAGAATATGCATGTATCTTACATACTAGGGGGAGTACAACTGGGGGAATCCATAGTGGAGAAGCATCTGGGGGTTTCGGTAGATCATAAGCTTAATAATAGCATGCAATGCCAAGCTATGGTTTCCAAAGCGAGCAAAGTCCTTTCTTGTATTAAGAGAAGTATGGACTCCAGAGAGAGGGTTATAAGAGTTATAATTTTGCCCCTATACAAATCATTAGTAAGATCTCATCTGGAATATGCAGTTCAGTTTTGGGCACCAGTTCACAAAAAGGATATCGGGGAACTGGAGAAAGTGCAGAGAAGAGCAACCAAACTGATAAGAGGCATGGAGGAGCTCAGCTATGAGGAAAGATTAGAGGAACTGAATGTATTCTCTCTTGAGAAAGGTGTACAAAGTCTTACTGTTAATTTTCTTTAAAAAGTAGCCACGACCTAAGAAGAAAAGCCTGTCCCCTGACAACATGCTATAGGGAAGGACCCTTGCTCTCTTGCGCGGAAGCAGTGATTTCTGTGCAGAGGTTCATGCTCCCTGCTGAGTCAGACCTATAGCTCTGCAATCAACAAAGCTCATGTTCTCTGGTTGGAGAGCATTCGTTTTCTATCAGAAAGGAGCATGCTGGGCTTTTGCAGAGAGACTTCTGCTTCCACAAAGAAAGCAATGGTCCTAATCTACAGTATGCTGCCAAGGAAAAGGCTTTTCTACATGGGCTGTGGCTGCTTTACAAAGAAAACAGCTCTAACACTTTGCACACTTTTCTTATGCAGCTGGAATGTATTTGGTTGATTTAAACTGACAGTTTAGTTGTTTTTCTTCCAACGAATTAGGGTTTGTGTACATGAATAAGTGTATCTTGGTTTCCATATCAGTTTTAGATGCTTGAGAGATCAGTATATTCCCCTGCAGTTGATCTCTTTCTTCATTACAACTAACCTTGCATCAAGCTGCTTCAGGCTACTTTTGCATGTCCATTGACATTAGAAGCATGTCCCCAAGCCTTACTCCCTGATTTTCTGAAGGGTATATTTATTATTAAGGCTTAAAGTGTATTTACACTTTTGCAGCCAAATTGAGATAACGCCTACTTTATATTTGTTACATGTCCCCATTCGCATACAAAACTTAACCACTTCCCTACCCGGTCATTGTCATATGACGTCCTCGGCCGCGATGTCCGACGGGCACTCGCGATCGCTCATTACAGAGCAGAACCGTGGATCTGTGTGTAAACACACAGATCCATGTCCTGTCAGGGGAGAGGAGAGACAGATCATGTGTTCCTAGTATATAGAAACACCGATTGGTCTCCTCTCCAAGTCAGTCCCCTCCCCCTACAGTTAGAATCGCTCCCTAGGTAACACATTTAACCCCTTGATCGCCCCCTAGTGTTAACTCCTTCCCTGCCAATGACATTTTCACAGTAATCAGTGCATTTTTTTAGCACTGATCGCTGTATAAATGTCAATGGTCCCAAAATAGTGTCAAAAGTGTCCGATCTGTCTGCTGCAATGTCACAGTCACAAAAAAAATCACAGATCACCGCCATTACTAGTGAAAAAAAATAATAATAAAAATGCCATAAATCTATCCCCTATTTTGTAGGCACTATAACTTTTGCGCAAACCATTCAATATACGGTTATTGTGATTTTTTCTTACCAAAAATATGTAGAAGAATACATATCGGCCTAAACTGAGAAAAAATTGTTGTTTTTTTTTTTTAAATTGGGATATTTATTATAGCAAAAAGTAAAAAATATTGTATTTTTTTTTTCAAACTTGTCGCTCTTCTTTTGTTTATAGTGCAAAAAATTAAAAAATGCAGAGGTGATCAAATACCACCAAAAGAAATCTCTATTTGTGGGGAAAAAAGTGATACAAATTCAAAAAAGTCAGATTCAAAATCGTTTGGGTACAGTGTTGCATGACCGTGCAATTGTCATTCAAAATGTTACAGCTCTGAAAACTGGAAATTGGCCTGAGCAGGAAGAAGGTGAAAATGCCCTGTATTCAAGTGGTTAAAAGAATATTTAAAAATTGCAGCTTACTTTTTTTAGATGCTCTTTTCTGGACCGTCTAGTAAGGAAAAATCCTAGGTACTTCTCTTTGTGTATGAGGGGGATGGGCAGCTGTGTTTGCCATAATAAACCCTGTCTGTACTGTGCATGTAGCTCTTCATTATCAGTTGTAACTAGATTTGAACACTGTCTGTTCTAACAAAGGGTTAAAGGTGTAGAAGCCGTGCTTTTTTTTTTTTTTGTACATAATGAGGACAGGCTTGGGACAGGCTCATTCTGACATTGTTCAATAAACCTTGCAGTCAGCCATGACCCTTTGTCCTGAGAAACATCTTTATAGGTAAAAAATATTACATTTTCCTTAGACCCAGTTCACACAGGGGTGACCTGTCAGGCGACTTAGCCACCTGTACAGGGCATTAGATTGGATATGTAGTTCAGAAACCTTTCTGTGATTTGCTGGTAAATTTTTCATTTGATCATCTATATTTTTATCATTTGTCTATATTTTTAGATATGGAGGATAATGTTTTTTTTAATGGTGTGCAAAGCAATTAACTTGACGCTTGCTTTTATTATCTAATGTTCTCTAGAAATATAGCAGCAAGACAAGACCATCATATTCTGCCTATTTTTATAAATCACTGTTATTTCATGTTTAATTATGAATTACTTTCTATAAAATGGTACTAGCTAATACATTGTATGTTTTATGTACAGCTCCCACCTCTTGTACAATTGATTCCTGATGTCCAGAAGCCACTCAATCAGCAGACCTGGTACCATGGCGCTATTCCACGGACTGAAGTCCAGGGACTATTATTAAACAAAGGTGACTTCCTTGTTCGAGAGAGTCAAGGGAAGCAAGAATATGTTCTCTCTGTGCTTTGGGATGGACAGCCGAGACATTTCATCATTCAATGTGTAGATGTAAGCAACTATACTTATATAACCTCCAATATTCCACCTGCTATTCTATTTATCAGTGGGGTCTTGCCCTTAGTAAGGTATACAACGAGCAAGAAAAATATGTAGTATAGCCTACTATAGCCTACTGTATACAATTGTATGTTATTTTTAAAACAGGCAGTGCTAAACCCCCCAAAAAACTTGTGATAAATGTTAACACATTTTTTATGCAGAATTGGGAAAATATGCATACCCAGGCAGCGCTAACAAAAAAAAAAACACCAATACAAATGTAAATATAAATAACATCAAATAAGTGGGATTTTGTAGGCACCAGGTAAGTCATTTTACACAGACATATCAGCAATAAAAAATATATAAATGACATTTTATTGAACATAGACAAGGTTTAAAAAATTATGCTGGCTGTGCATAATATAACAACATAGAAAATAAGGGGTCACTCAGCACTTATAATCCCTACATGTTTCGCCCATTGGGGCTTCTTCAGGGGATATGTGTTGAGGGACCAAGCTGGATATATCTCTAAGTAGAATAAACATACAGTTAGAAACCATCAACAATAGTAACTTGAATTATATAATCAAGAAGAAAAAAAGAGATGTTATAGTGACTGTCCATAGCTAGTTAGTGTAACTGCCAACTGATAAATAATTACCTGTTATAAAGATGCAACCAGGAATAGGAAAACGGACATTGCGCTGTACAGGAAAGGGTTTGGCCTGGGTGGGCCCAAATAGGGGCCGTAGGGTCGTGTCTGCCATATAAAGGAATAATGGCCCCCTTCCCTCCCCCCGCCCCTCCCTTCCTCCCCTCCCCCCCCCCCTTTTCTTCCTTCACTTTTTCACATTCTTTTCTTTTTTCACCATCCCATTCACATTATTCCTTTATATGGCAGACACGACCCTACGGCCCCTATTTGGGCCCACCCAGGCCAAACCCTTTTCTGTACAGCGCAATGTCCATTTTCCTATTCCTGGTTGCATCTTTATAACAGGTATAACAGGTTGTTGATGGTTTCTAACTGTATGTTTATTCTACTTAGAGATATATTCAGCTTGGTCCCTCAACACATATCCCATGAGGAAGACCCAATGGGCGAAACATGTAGGGATTATAAGTGCTGAGTGACCCCTTATGTTCAATAAAATGTAATTTATATATTTTTTATTGCTGTGATGTCTGTTTAAAATTACTTAACTGGCGCCTACAAAATGCCACCAAATTTTCTCTCTGTTTGCACATGTTATTCAGGGATGGTGGCGCCCTCCTTCTGCCATTGTCACCTCTCCATACCAACCAGCAAACATCAAATAAGTGAATCTAAAAATATGAGACAAAATCAAAGGATCAAATAAATATAATGTCCATTTCACCATCCTTAAAAAAATTATAATAAAAAGTCCCACTGATGTGCTTGAATAATTAAATCAAACCACACAGTGCTCCACTCCAAATAAAAAAGTGCAACGGCGCTTCAGCTAGAGAAAGTGAGAAAGATCCTCAGTACACCCCTTTGGACAACATAAACTCACCAGAGCATAGATGTAATGTGCTTAAATCACATAAAGTTAATTCAACCACTCCTTTGGAGAAGAGAAAAAAGGTGACAGGGGAGAGACCTCCAGCTGATTGACAGCTTTAACTCTGTTCCTGTGTGCTGTGTAGAGGGGGGTGTCTCTTCTCACCAATCAGCTTTCAGAGCTCTCCTCACTGAGCTCTGCAGAGTGTAACTTCAGCTCCCGCCCCCTTTTTCTGAACTCTCAGACAAGCTTTATAATTCAGCATTTTGCACAGATGTACAGAAGGGAGGGCTGCAGTCTGCAGATAAATAGGTAATAGGTGATTTGTTTCATTTCTGTGTATCACCTGAGGCCAGTCACTTCACAGGTTATATATATATAAGGGTTTATAACCACTTTAACAGTCAGTGGAAAAGGTCCCCCCTTACATTGGTGGTCAGTGACGAGCCCTCTTACACCAGGGGGGTCAGAAGAGAAGAGACTTCTTTGATTGGTTGTCAGTGAAATGCTCTCTTATGCTGGTGGTCAGTGGAGAAGAGCCGTCTTATATATGTGTATAGGTGGTCAACGTAGAAGGGCCTTCTTAGATTGGTGGTCAATAGGAAGAATGTGCATCTACCTACTAAAAATATTATTGGTGTCAATGGTGACTTATCGGAGAGGAACAAACTATTTATTGCAGTGATCTCCAAACTGCGGCCCTTTGCTTTTATCCATATATCAATATTTCATTCAATATTTCATTTTCAACTTAATCTTTCTAAAACTGAGCTTGTTATATTTCCTCCTTCACAGTCCCCCTCCTGTGACTTCACCATTAATATCAACAACACAACCATTGGTCCCTCCACACATGCCAGTGTGCTGGGTGTAATCCTTGACTCTGACCTCTCCTTCAGCCCCCATATCCAATCACTGGTTAAATCCTGCCGCCTCAACCTCCGCAACATCTCCAGAATTCGACCCTCCCTGACTAATGACACCACAAAGCAACTTATTCACTCCTTGATTATTTCCCGCCTTGACTACTGCAACTCTCTCCTTAATGGCCTACCCTTAAGCAGGCTATCCCCCCTTCAGTCTATTATGAATGCTGCTGCTAGACTAATACACCTCACTAACCGATCCGTGACTGCTGCTCCTCTCTGCCAATCCCTTCACTGGCTTCCTCTACCCCACCGTGTAAAATTCAAAATGCTAACCATAACATACAAGACCATTCACAACATCACCCCCATCTACATCACCAACCTCATCTGCAGATATCGCCCAAATCGCACCCTCCGCTCCTCCCAGGACCTCTTGCTCTCTAGCTCCCTTGTTACCTCCTCCCATGCTCGCCTTCAGGACTTCTCCAGAGCCTCTCCCATCCTCTGGAATTCCCTCCCCCAGTATGTCCGATCAACCCCTACCCTGTCCACCTTTAGGAGATTCCTGAAAACTCATTTATTCAGGGAAGCCTAACCCACACCCACATAACTGCCCCTGAGCCACCCCCATCAAATCATTCTTTGTAGCTATTACCTTTTGTACCACCACCCCCTCCCTTTAGAATGTAAGCTCTACGAGCAGGGCCCTCCTGTACCTTTTGTATTGAACTGTACTGTAATTGTGTTGTCCCCCTTATACATTGTAAAGCGCTGCGTAAACAGTTGGCGCTATATAAATCTGGTATAATAATAATAATTTCATCCTCAATGGGGCATAATGCCCTCCGCTGACACCAATGAAGGGGCACATTTTCTCCCATTGACACCAACAATGGGACACAGTTTCTTCCAGTGACACTAACGATGGGGCGTGATTATTCCCACCTAATGACACCAACGATGGAGCACAATTCCTCTCACTGACTCCAAAGATGTGGCACTGTTTATTCCCACTGATGCCAGGATAGTTTCTACTTTTAATGTCCACAGTCCAGTCCCCCTAAAGTCTGAAGGACAATAAGCCGGCCCCCTTGTTTAGAAAGTTTGGAGACCAATAGTTTATTGCTCAGGAAACCTGTAACAATCTCTGGAGTAACCCTGGTCATGAAAGGATGCTGGATTTTATTATACCAAGTTCTGAGTATTCCATCCCTAATCAGCCATAGTCAGATAAGAGGTGATTTTAGATCTGTGGAAAAAAAAAATTGAAGTCTGCAATCAGATTCTGAGAATCGCTGATTAGACATATGCACTGCTGAAAAATTTGTTCGTTTTCATTTTCGTTTTATTCGTATTTTGCTTTTTTCAGAAATTCAAAAAAAAAATTGAAAATTTGGAAATTTGAAAATTTGGAAATTTGAAAATTCGGAATCCAGAAATTTGGAAATTCTAAATTTGAAAATTTGAAATATGAAAATTCGAATTTCAAAAATCCGAAAATTCGCAAATCCGAAAATAAGAAAGGAAAATCCGAAAATTCTACAGAACGAAAATCCAAAAATCCAAAAAATTGAAATAATAACTAACTAACTAATAATAACTATTAAATCATAGGTATTGGAATTTCCTTTCAAATTTTGCTGTTAGTGAACGTAACGAATAATAATTTATCTGAAGTTACGAATTATCCGAAATAAGGAATGCCGCATCTAAACAAATGGAACAGAACAAAATAATGATAAATAATAATAGTAATACATTTTTATTATTATTATTTATTATTATTAATTCATTATGTTCCATATGTTTAGATACGGCATTCGTTATTATGGATAATTCGTAACAAATTCGTATTCGTTACGTTCACGAACAGCAAATATGAAAGGAAATTCCAATACCTAGAATTTAATAGTTAGTAATAGTTAAATTATTATTAGTTAGTTATTATTTCAGATTTTTGAATTTTCGGGTTTTTGAATTTTTCAGATTTTCGTTCTTATTCGTTCTTATTTTCGGATTTTCGTTCGTTTGAATTTTTGGATTTTCATTCTTAGATTTCCAGATTTTCGAATTTCCCAATTTTCGAAAATTTAGAATTTTTGGATTTTTGCATTTCCGAATTTCGAATTTCTGAAATTTAGAATTTCCGAGTATTCGGAAAAAAACGTAAATTCGAAAATTTGGATTTTTCCGAATTAACGAATTTGTCTAAATTTGGTCTATCGTTGAATATTCCACAGCAATATGAAATATTACACTGTTCTTCTACATACAGTATAATGTAAGGATATTATCTTTTATCAGCTTCCTTGTTTTTCTTTTGGGAATATTACTAACTAAATAAAACACATTGAGACCTCCCAATGACGTTTGATATATATATATTTTTATTTTTTTTTCTAAGAACATGTACAGGCTGGAAGGTGAAGGCTTCTCAACCATTCCTTTGCTGATTGACTATTTTCTGAAGACCAAACAAATGGTCACCAAGAAGAGTGGTGTTATCCTTATGAAAGCCATTGTAAAGGTAGGATCTGTCTTTTTATCTCTTTTCACAAACAAAAGAGATTATCCGTATTTGTATTGTAAGCATGAATACAAAATGTAGCAAACTTTGTTTTTTTCATGTAACAAAAATGTCAACTTTGTAGACAGAGTCCATACATTAGGGTGAAACTCCACTATTGTTGGTAGTAGTAAACAGGCCATTCCTAGGTCATTTATATGGGTTTTTTGGCAAATTTATACATAATCTTACCTGCTTCTGTTCTGTATATATTGAGATAGGCACTCTGGCACTCCTGTGCATGTCTAGTACAGATCACTAATTTTTTTCATTCAGTCCGGCAGGGCTGAACGAAAAAGAACTGACAGCTCAGGAGGAGCCAATGTACTAACCATGCTATGTTAGTACAGAGATCTCCCCTGCTGTGCTATTGTGTTCTGACAGGGGGACGGCCCCCCGCTAAAACACTCCGCCATTGGCTGAGAGCGCTGATCAGGAGCCGGTCGGCAGACCTGTATTGGTCATGCCCCTTCAACAGAAGCCAGTCGACATTCGACCCATGTGTACTAGGCTTAGAGTGGATCTTCACTCCATCAGAGCACCGCAAATCAAAATTACTGATGAATTAATTTATTATATTGGAAGCAAGCTCCATCATCCAACCATGTCTCAATGCTTTGCTTTGCTTAAGTAAGGGCAGATGATTCATATAGCACTTCCTGGAATCCATCTTCCCTTAGCTCAGGTATGCAGGCAGGAGAGTGTGCTTAGCTGAGAAAACCCTTTCTCCTCTCCTCCCTTCCTAAAGACTCCTGGGATGTATGACATCATTTCCACAAAGTGCAATGCATCCGGAAAGTTTTCACAGCTCTTCACTTTTTCCAAATTTGTTATGTTACAGCCTTATTCCAAAATGGATTAAATTCATTATTTTCCTCAAAATTCTGCAAGCAATACCCCATAATGACAATGTGAAAAAAGTTTGTTTGAAATCTTTGCAAATATATTAAAAATAAAAATAAAAAAAATACCATGTACATAATTATTCTTTGCGATGACACTCAACATTGAGCTCAGGTGCATCCTGTTTCCACTAATCATCCTTGATTGGACATTATTTGGAAAGGCACTCACCTGTCTATATGAGGTCCTACAGTTAACAGTGCATGTCATAGCACAAACCAAGCCATGAAGTCCAAGGAATTGTCTGTAGACCTCCGAGATAGGATTGTATCGAGGCACAGAACTGAGGAAGGGTACTGAAAAACTTCTACATGCATTGAAGGTCCCAATGAGCAAAGTGCCCTCCATCATAGGTAAATGGAAGAAGTTTGGAGTCACCAAGACTCTTCCTAGAGCGGGTCGCCTGGCCAAACTGAGCGATTAGAGGAGAAGGGCCTCAGTCGGGGAGGTGATCAAGAACCCAATGGTCACTCTGACAGAACGGTTCTCTGTGGAGAGAGGAGAACCTTCCAGAAGAACAACTATCTCTGCAGCACTCCACCAATCAGGCCTGTATGGTAGAGTGGCCAGACAGAAGCACATGACAGCCCGTTTGAAGTTTGCCAATAGACATCTAAAAGGACTCTGACCATGAGAAAAAAAATTCTCTGGTCTGATGACACAATGATTACACTTTTTGGTCTGAATGGCAAGCATCATGTCTGGAGGAAACCAGGCACCGCTCATCACCTGGCCAATACCATCCCTACAGTGAAGCATGGTGGAGGCAGCATCATACTGTGGGGATGTTTTTCAGCAGCAGGAACTGGGAGACTAGTCAGGATCGAGGGAAAGATGAATGCAGAGATATCCTTAATGAAAACCTGTTGCAGAGCGCTCTAGACCTCAGACTGGGGTGAAGGTTCACCTTCCAACAGGACAACGACCCTAAGCACACAACCAAGATAACAAAGGAGTGGCTACTGGACAACTCTATGAATGTCCTTGAGTGTTCCAGCCAGAGCCCAGACTTGAACCCGGTTGAACATCTCTGGAGAGATCTGAAAATGGCTGTGCACCAACGCTCCTCATCTAACCTGATGGAACTTAAAAGGTCTTGCAAAGAAGAATGGGAGAAACTGCCTGAAAATAGGTGTGCGAAGGTTGTATTATAATACTCAAAAAGACTTGAGGCTGTAATTGGTGCCAAAGGTGCTTCAACAAAGTATTGAGCAAAGGCTCTGAACACTTATGTACATGTGATTTTTTTTGTTTTTGTTTTTTATTTTTAATAAATTTGCTAAGATTTTAAACAAACGTCTTTCACATTGTCATCATGGGATATGGTTTGAAGAATTTTGAGGAAAATAATTAACTTAATCTATTTTGGGATAAGGCTGTAACATAAAATGTGGAAAAAGTGAAGCGCTGTGATTATTTTCCTGATGCACTGTAACTAAAGAAATGTAAACAAAGTTTAAAACAAGTAAATATGATATGCTTTCCTATCTATTTACAAATACTAGCAGCATGAGGATTAAAAATAATCAATGTTGATTGGGAGAGTGAAGTCCCACTTTAAGATAAGTGCTAAATTTGTGGTTCACACCTTACTATAACCATATATTCACTTTCAATGATTACATTCCAGTCCAAGTGTTCTTAGAAAGACGGTCTTTATGTACTATGTTGCCAGCTAGCATAAAGCCTTGCTATAAAACCAGTTAGCTGATAAAAAAAGAAAACTGCATACTATTACCAAAGTGCATCCATAGAACGGTTGAGAATTGTAAATCATGGCAGTACCAGTATTGGGTCATATTCACATGCCTGAAAAACAAAAACTCCTGCCCAGTTATGCATGCAAGCACCTTTGCCCCAGGATATCAGCCTTAAAGGGGTTGTAAAGGTAAAAATTTTTTCACCTTAATGCATTCTATGCATTAAGGTGAAAAAACTTTTGACAGTACCGCCGCCCCCAGGCCCCCCGTTTTACTTACCTGACGCCTCGAATCTTCGCTCCTCGTCCTCGTCAGCTTCATTGCAGCTCAGCCTGGTCGCTGATTGGCTGCAGTGGATGGATTGAAAGCAGCGCAGCCATTGGCTCGCGCTGCTGTCAATCACATCCGATGACGCGGCGCGCCGGGGGGCGGGGCCGAGTGATACAGCGAGCGGCTATAGCCGCCGGCTGTATCACGGGAGCGCGCCCGCAAGCACTCACCACCGTGCGAGGGAGCTCACATGAAGGTGGTAAATGCTTGCGGGGAGGAGCTGAAACAGCCGCCGAGGGACCCCAGAAGACCAGGTTCGGGGCCACTCTGTGCAGAACGAGCTGCACAGTGAAGGTAAGTATAACATGTTTGTTATTTTAAAAAAAAAAAAAAATAACTTTACAACCCCTTTAAGGCCATGATTTCATAAGGATCCTTCAATGTCTCCATGTTGAAGCTGATCTAATAAACATCAATTCATTTTTTTCTTAAAGCCCGTGGTGTGTGAACACACTCAGACTCCACCCGGTGCAAAAAAAAGTGCACACCAAAAAAGTGAAACACAAAACGTGCACAGGGTGTACACATGATCGTCCTCCGAAGAGAAAGGACCCTAGCCCTGATCCCGTGGGGCGTTAGGCTCCAGACATGGTCCATCTGGCCGAAACCAGATGGACCACAACCTCTGGGAGGTCTGCCGAAACAGGCCACCCCAAGTACTTGGTGGGACTCCCCCATGAGACCCCATGAGAGAGGGCGAACCAAGCCAGAAGGCCATTTTGCCACACACTGAGCATAGCATCATAGCATTACTATTAATACCCTAACTCAGTGTTTGTCAACCTTTTTTCAGTCAAGGCTCCCAAGGCAATTAATTGTTGCATCGCAATTCGGGTGTCCCCAATGCGGCATCGATGCATGCAAATGTAAAAATCGATTGCTGGTTGACGTCATCCCGACTTGCCCCGCCCCTCCCGGGAGAGCACTGCAAGTGTATCCTGTGTTGTGTGTGTACAAAACATGCCGCTCATGTGACTGCCCGGCCCGCCTCTCTCCTCTCACCCGCCCGCTGACTGTAGCTATCAGATCAGAAGAGAGTCGGGACGGGGCTGAGAATTCTCCGCTGATGTCAGGAGAGACGTGAGAGGAGAGAGGCGGGCCGGGCAGTCATATGAGCGGCATGTATTGTACACACACAACACAGGATCTCTTGTGTTCTGAGTCTTTTATTGTACACCTTCAGGCTGGGTACACACCATAATGAATTGGATGCGGAATCCCCACATCCAGTTCGCAATAGCAGGAAATTTTACATATCTCCGCAGCAGGTCCTGTTCGTTTTGCATAAAAAAGATGTGCGTCTTTTGGTCAGTTTCAGGTCCGAATTCAGCCCAAAATTTGGGCTGAAATCAGACCTAAAACTGTGAACCAGGAAGCACCGGACCCCTGCTGTGAGCCGAGCCTCAAGAGTGCTGCTTTTTAAAAAAAAAAAACGAATGTTCTACAGTTAGCAATGTTCATACCTTCCACCAACTACCATGTTTTTTTGTTTTTTAATATTAAACATTTTAAATATTAAACTCTTATCTAAAGCTGTATTAAACCCAAAAGCAAACATTTATTATATTGCAGCTTACTTATTTTTATATGTGGTGGCTGCATAAGTTTTCTGTTTTAGGCTTTCTTTACTTTGTTTTCACCCGGTTTTTTCAAAACAACAAGTGCAAAAAAACGACCCCTCCACATTGGAATCCATGCGCTGGTGTCCTGAAAGGGGCCGGACGCATGGATAGGGGCTGCGGCAGATGACAGGGGGGGCGGCGCCCGTGTGCTCTTAATAGACAGGCCGCCCCTGACGGGCAGACAACTACACAGACAGTTTTCAGGACTCTGCCATTACACCCAAGATCTGCTGATCATGGGTGCAATGTTCTACAGGCTGCTAACAAAAAAAAATTACCTGCAAAAAAATGTGCATTTATTTTTGGTGAACTTATCCTTTCATTTCTGTAAAGCCTTTATCCCAAAAGGAAAAAACTGCTGTAATTGTATATAAAGTATTAGCTGGAGTTCGGCTTCAACTTCTTAGCGTATTTAAATCTGCTACTAAATCTAACACTCCCCTTCCCCTCAGACTGACAATGCTGCTGTCCAAAAGGTGCCCCCTGTGCTCCTTCATCCAGAGTGAAGGCACACTAATACAGGAGGCGTATTAACGGCCAGATCACCAGGTGAAAACAGAGGGGAAAAAGGCTAAAAAAAGAAAACTTATGCAGCCACCATATCTAATGATTAGTAAGCTGTAATATATTACACTTTTGGTTTTAGGTTTAATACCGCTTTAATAATCTGTGCACATGAATAGCATTTGTTGAAATGTATTTGTTCTTGCATGTGTCTGTTTATGCTGTTCTATATTTTGCTAATGGCCAAGGTGAGCCTATTTCTGCTACATAGGCAGGGTTTCTAGTTGTCTGCCTTGCTGTACAAGGATCCCCAGTTTGAATGCCGGTCAGGACATTATCTGCATGGAGAGTTTACATGTTCTCCTCCGGGTAACCCGGTTTCTTCCACTCTAAAGATGAGCTGATCGGTTTTCTGGCTCCTGTGTAGATTGGGCCAAGTCTGTGTATGTTATATAGGGACCATGGATTGTAAGCTCCTTGAGGTTGCATTCACACCTGGATGTAGCGTCTTTGAGCATTTCCCCGGCGTTTTTATGCACAATTTTGGTGTGTTTTTATGCATGATTTGGACGTTTTTATACAGCATTTATGAGCTTTGCCATTTTTTTATTATCATCTGTTTCATCATTTGTTGCTAGATCTTTCAGCTTTTTTCCATCACCTTCTATTTCTTTTTTTATTGTTATTATCATTATTATTAATAATAATATTATTTATTTATTTATTTATTTTTTGTTAGGGTAAGGGGTTGGAGTCAAGGTTAAGTTAGAATTAGGATTAGGGGCTAGGGTTATTTATTTGTTTATTTTTGTTAGGGTAAGGGTGTTACTACTACTACTACTACTACTACTACTAATAATAATAATAACAATAATAATAATTGAATAAATAAAATAATGTTAGGGGTTCATTATTTTTTGTGTATTATTGCATATTATTAATTTATTTTATTATTTATTTATTATGATTTTTAGTTATTTGTGTATTTATTTTACATTTATTTATTTATATATTACTGGGGGGGGGGTTTTGTTTGAGCAGAAAATCGGGACAAAACTTGGGAATGCACACAAAAATGCGCAAATGGCATGTTTCCATTCACTTCTATGGGAGTGGAAACACACCAAAAAAAAATGTGCAAATCTGCTCAATTTGAGCTATATAATATCAGTAATAAATAGTAAATACCTTCAGATTGGTACAGCATCCCATGAGGCACAGAAGGAGCCCGATTTATGTGCTCTGCTCCAAAAAATAAAAGATATTTCCAGGCTGACTGCAAAAAACTAGCAATGTAAATGTAAATAATCATGAAACAATCTACAGTTATTTTATTGTTAGTTACAATGACAAATAATTGTTTTCCTTTAATTTTCCTCCCTATCAGGACAAATGGGTATTGGAACATGAAGAAGTTATCCTCGGAGAACGAATCGGTCGGGTGCGTTATCTGTTATCCTTAATGTGATTCAGGCTCATTAAAATATATCTTATTAATAGCAGCTGATAATAACAAAACAAACAGCAAGGACTGAAGTTAACACAGACTAATTAAACCGGCTGAATTAAATTAAATGTGCAATCGCTATAAAAAATATTGAGTATAAATATTGTTCCCGAAGAACCAAAACAAGAATTAATTATCTATAAGACGAATCTCACATTTTATAGCCAAGCCATCCGTTAAATTTCCAAGGAAAAACATCTGTTTGCTTACCGGAATGAAAACATTTACTTATGAAGCCTGGCTGAGTAATTATGAATAAGTGTACAAAATGATGTTCAGTTTTTTCTACTATAGTTCAGATCAAAAAAGTTATTAGAAGAGGATATGTCGTTTTAAAAATAATATGCACAGACCACCTGGTGTGCTGTGTACTTCAGTAAAGCTTCAAGGCTTTCATTGCCTACTCCGCCTGGATGGGGTGCTGAGCATAGTATGCAAATGAAGAAATGTTCAGTGGAATCGGTCACATGCTGGTTCTGGGGCAGTGACCTTCCTTGCTGTAAAGATTAAAGAAGATCTATTATTCTAAATTTTATTTTGCAGTTCTGTCCCCTATGGTGCAGAGTAGGGATGGGCTGAACAGACCCCTTTTTGGTGCGCACCAGAACTTTCGAACACCGCGAAAGTTCGGATCCGAATAACAAACCCCATTAAAGTCAATGGGACCCGAACATCAAAAATCTAAAGTGCCCATTTTGAAGGCTTATATGCAAGTAATTGGGCATAAAATGGTTATATGGGTCTAAGTCCTGCCCTGGGGGACATGTATCAATAAAAAAAAAAAGTTTGTGAAAAACTTCATTTTTAAATGAGCAGTGATTTTTTTTATTTTTAAAGTGAAAGCCCAAGAATGAAAAAATCATTCCAATATAGTGCCTGGGGGGGTCCCCTTAGTCTACCTGTAAAGTAGAGATCTGTACAATGTCTAGAGTCTTCTGCAGCAATAATTGCATTTATAAAGCAAAAAAAAAAGACATTTTCCCTGCAAGCTGCCTTTATTTTGCTCAGCAACAGCTGGGGAGCCAGTGTGTATGATGAGGCCACAATGTAGTGCACTGGGAACAAGATTAGAGATTTTTTGGATACATTCTGGTGTCACTTTGACTTTGTATAGAAGTAACGGGTGCGTAAAAATTGGTCTTTGGGTGTCGGCGGTGCACTCCCACCGTAACCCTATAGAGGTAATCTTGATGAAAGCAAGAATTGGCCTTGCTGTAAAAAATTTGAATTATATGCACCTGTCAAACAGTTGTATAAAAATGACTCATGCATAGGGTTGGTGTTTTTGCCATGTTTGATATGCCTGAGACACAGTTTGCAGATAGCAACAGTGCGATCTGCTGCAGATGTGCTGAAAAAGGCCCAGACAGCTGAGCTTTGAGGAGTGGGCCAGGAGATAACAGCTGCAGAATCTGATGGAATAGGGTGGCTGCTCTCCACTCTTTCTTGATGTCGGCCTCCTTGGGGTTGTGACCCCTCACCTTCAGTTTCCTCCTCTTCTCTATCTAGTACCGAAGTCGCATCAGTGACCTCATCATCATAATCGTCATCTCCATCTCCTCCATCTTCATCATTACCACTGGAGACAACTTGGAAATACGCTGCAGCTTGGGGAACACGAATGCCAATTTGTCTACCAGTGTTCCTCCCTCTCTCTAGGCTCCTGTTCCTGTCATCCTCAACCTCAGAACCAACATCTGAATCCAGTAATGGCTGCGCATCATCAAGGAGCAAGTGGCTGATGCTGTGGTCAAATAACTCAGCTGACTCCTCAATGGCTGATGTTGGAGCTATGGCAGGAATAGATGTGGACAAGGAGGCAGGTTTATCCACTCTGGAAACTGCAGGGGACTGCATACTTGTCTCTTCTTGTGTGACAGAGGATGAGGAGGATGAGGAAGGTTTAGTAAGCCAGTCCACCACCTCCTCTGCATGCTGTGGCTGGATAGCACAGGCAAACTCACTAAACAGAGGAAATGATGCCCTGCCTGAGGACTGACCACCACGTCCACCCGTGCCTGTGGACACATTTGTTGCTGGCCCCCTTACAATGCCAAGGGAACAGCTGCCTTTCCTTGTTGTCCTCCCAGACATTATTGGGAGGGAGGGGGTGGTGCTTATAAGCAAATGTAAAGAAGATGTTGAAATCTGTACATAGATGCATGTTAATCAATGTAAAGAGGTGTTTGGTGCACTTTAATTTGAGTACTCACACTACACAGACACACTCCATGGATACACTATAATATACTGCAATATAATGTGCCAAACGTACAGTGACGCACAAAACTACAGTGGGGCAAAAAACTATTTAGTCAGCCACCAACTGTGCAAGTTCTCCCACTTAAAAAGATGAGAGTAGCCTGTAATTGTCATCATAGGTATACCTCAACTATGAGAGACAAAATGTGGAAACAAATCCAGACAATCACATTGTCTGATTTTTTAAAGAATTTATTTGCAAATTATGGTGGAAAAAAAGTATTTGGTCACCCACAAACAAGCAAGATTTCTGGCTCTCACAGACCTGTATCTTCTTCTTTAAGCGGCTCCTCTGTCCTCCACTCATTACCTATATTAATGGCACCTGTTTGAACTTGTTATCAGTATAAAAGACACTTGTCCACAACCTCAAACACTCACACTCCAAACTCCATTATGGTGAAGACCAAAGAGCTGTTGAAGGACACCAGAAACAAAATTGTAGACCTGCACCAGGCTGGAAAGACTGAATCTGCAATAGGCAAGCAGCTTGATGTGAAGAAATCAACTGTGGGAGCAATAATTAGAAAATGGAAGACATACAAGACCACTGATAATCTCCCTCGATCTGGGGCTCCA
The DNA here is from genome assembly GCF_042186555.1 of Aquarana catesbeiana. NCBI lineage: Eukaryota > Metazoa > Chordata > Amphibia > Anura > Ranidae > Aquarana > Aquarana catesbeiana. The sequence continues at coordinate 50,324,971 of NC_133326.1, read as the reverse complement.
CGCAAGATCTCACCCCATGGGGTCAAAATGATCACAAGAACGGTGAGCAAAAATCCCAGAACCAAACGGGGGGACCTAGTGCATGACCTGCAGAGAGCTGGGACCAACGTAACAAATGCTACCATCAGTAACACACTACGCCACCAGGGACTCAGATCCTGCAGTGCCAGACGTGTCCCCCTGCTTAAGCCAGTACATGCCCAGGTCCCCATGGCCCATGGTCAGAAGAAACCAAAGTAGAACTGTTTGGTAGAAACACAACTTGTCGTGTTTGGAGGAGAGAGAATGCTGAGTTGCAACCAAAGAACACCATACCTACTGTGAAGTATGGGGTGGCAACATCATGCTTTGGGGCTGTCTCTCTGCAAAGGGAACAGGACGACTGATCCGTGTACATGAAAGAATGAATGGGGCCATGTATGGTAAAATTTTGAGTGCAAACCTCCTCTCGTCAGCAAGGGCATTGAAGATGAAATGTGGCTGGGTCTTTCAGCATGACAATGATCCCAAACACACCGCCAGGGCAACGAAGGAGTGGCTTTGTAAGAAGTATTTCAAGGTCCTGGAGTTGCCTAGCCAGTCTCCAGATCTCAACCCCATAAAAACCTTTGGAGGGAGTTGAAAGTCTGTGTTGCCCAACGACAGCCCCAAAACATCACTGCTCTAGAGGAGATCTGCATGGAAGAATGGGCCAACATACCAGCAACAGTGTGTGACAACCTTGTGAAGACTTACAGAAAACGTTTGACCTCTGTCATTGCCAACAAAGGATATATAACAAAATATTGAGATGAACTTTTGATATTGACCAAATACTTATTTTCCACCATAATTTGCAAATAAATTCTTAAAAAAATCAGACAATGCGATTGTCTGGATTTGTTTCCACATTTTGTCTCTCATAGTTGAGGTATACCTATGATGACAATTACAGGCCTCTCTCATATTTTTAAGTGGGAGAACTTGCACAATTGGTGGCTGACTAAATACTTTTTTGCCCCACTGCATATGGTTTTAAACTGGCAGTAACGCACACAGAACTATATGGTGTTAAACTGGCAGTAACGCTCACAAAAGTAAATGGCGTTAAACTGGCAGTAACGCTCACAGAAGTAAATGGAGTTAAACTGGCAGTAACGCAATCAAATAGACAATGCTCAACCTTCACTACACTGATGCTATTTGAACTGTCCCTACTCTAGCTATACGCTAATGTAAAGGTTACTGACACGGTCTCACTACACTACAGTGCAACTATCTGAGCTGTCCCTACTCTAGCTGCACACTATGCAAAACTGAATGATGGTCCTCCTCACTACACTCACACTATCCCTAGACTGACACTAAACTAATATGCTACACTGACAATTGAAGCAAAATAGCACAGTATAGCACACTAACTAACTAATAGCACTGAACAGAGCTGTGTTCTATCTCTCTCCACGCCCAAAATGGCTACCATTGAAAGAATACCTTTATACTGTGGGGCGGGAATGAGCCATGATTGGATAAAGTCATGATGACAGTGTCCAATCATGACTCTGACAGTGCTCTGTGCCCTGATTGGCTGAAGCTTTCACTGCTTCAATGCATTGTGGTCGGTTCGGGGGGCCAAACAAATGGTCGAATGACCCGTTTGTTTGGCTGTTCGCCAAGAGACGAACAGCGAAAGTTCATCCCGAACTTATGCTCGGACCGAACTGTTCGCCCATCCGTAGTGCAGAGTACATGTAGTACTTGTTCCCATACTTCTAATAGCTTCCTAACCCTGGTTCGGAGGTCTGACCTGCTGACCCACCTCCTACTACAGACAATCAGACAACAGCTATGAAGGAGACGGACCCCCCCCCCCCCCGCATTCCTCTTGCTGTCGTTATGAATCAGCCATCTCTTTAACTACTTGCTGACTGCAGTACCTATATACAGTATACAGCCTGTCAGTAATTAGTTATCATAAGATCATGGCTTCAGAATGTTTTTTTTTATAGCTAACTATTGGCTGTCTTCTAAAAGTGATTGAGAGTTGAGACAGCTCTAAAGCCACACGATTACTTCTACGGAAGGACCACTCCCACGGTAAACAGCTTCAGACTGGGATCTCTTCAGACAGAAAAGGTAGAGAAACCTCCGTTCCCCCATCTACTTTGTGATGAATGAAGCCAGAAGTGATGATCATTTCATCCCTTCCTGTTTCAGTGCTGTCATTAAGTGCTGTAACAGCCAGGGAAGCAGCTGATTAAGCATGATCTGTGCTTAATCAGCTGCTTTGGAAAGTAGGAGAGACATCAGATGTCTAATAGACCCCAGATGGCTTCATAAAAAGTACCTGTTACTGCCCAAAGCTATCACATAGGTGGGCTTGCTAGCCCCCCTGTGATAGCAATAAAGTTAAAGTGGTCCTAAAGCCTTAAAGTGATTGTAAAGTCTCAGTGTTTTCATCTCTAAATATAACAAACCTGTTGTACTTACCTGCTCTGTAGCAGTGGATTTGGACAGAGCAGTCTGGATCCTCCTCTTCTCGTGTCCCTCTTCAGCTCTTCTGGCTCCTCCCTCCTGTCGAGTGCTGCTTGCTGTGGGGGCACCCGAGCCAAGTCACAGCTTCGTGTCCATTCAGACATGGAGCCCTGGCCTGGCCACGCCCCCTCTCTCTTCTGATTGGCTGACTGACTTTGATTGACAGCAGCAGGAGCCAATGGTGCCTCTGGTGTGTCTCAGCCAATCAGGAGGATAGTCTTGGATGGCCGAGGCACTCATGGACATCTCTGGAGAGAGATAGGGCTCAGGTAAGCATTAGTGGGTGCTGAAGGGCGCGCTTCCCATATAATGCATTAAGATAAAAAACCTTCTGCCTTTACTACCCCTTTAAGGTTTTTCACCTTAATGCATTCTATGCATTATGCAACTAATCTATGCATACTCGTACGTATGCATACCTTTGTGTTATTGACTGCTTCTGGGTTTAGGCCATGATTGTACACAGCGGGAGTCTGTCAGCAAGTCCCGGCTAGTGATTCATGGCTGGGCCTGCTGATCGGCTGTGTAAATTTACACCCCAGAGCCCTGTGTTGACAATCAACACAGCACAGACGGAACAATCTCTCTGTTTCTCATCCCTGCAAAGCAAGGAGAAGAAACAAAGAGATCTGTTAATAAAAGTAGCATGCATTACACATTGTTAGGCACACATTTATTTTTTTTTAACAAAAAAGTTTATTTAGATTTTCACAAAACAAACAATTCACTTCGGGTTAAGCTTGAATACAGATGACATACATAGATCATTTGCATGACTTAGAATAGGAGAGATTCAACAACATCTACATTTATCCAATTCAGAAGATGATACAATTACATTCATTAAGAGTATTGATATAAGGTGGAAGTGCAAGGGATCCCACCAACCAACCTGAGGTATTCCACCCCAATCGCACATATAATTAAGACGAGACTTGGAGACCCACAGAGCGGGGGGGGGGGGGGGGCAGGCCAGCGCCAGACATAGTGGGCCCCGACCCACCCTCTCATTGTTAGGCACACATTTGATCACCCTTGATCACCCCTAGATGCTAAACCCTTCCCAGCCAGTGTCATTAGTACAGTGACAGTGTATATTATTAGCACTAATCACTGTGTATTAGTGTCACTGGTGATGTCAGTGGCAGTTAGGCAGTTCCCCCCAGCGTCAGTTAGTGTCAGATTGCAGTCCCATTATAAGTCACCGATCGCCGATAGTAAATCGCCAATAGTAAATGATCGCCGATAGTAAAAAATTTTAAAAAAATATTCTGGAGCTCAAGTGGTTAATATTTTTTTCTTACCAGTATTTTATTATTGTTTACATACTGTACTTTCACATCAGTTCCTGCCCTAAGGGCACTTTCACACTAATCCGCTGCAAAAATGAAGCATAAACGCATAAGCGTTTGTGGTGCGTTTTTTAAAGGACACGTGACTCAAAAACGCATTGCAGGTGCATTTTTGCCACGTTTTTGCTGCGCTCTACCACGCTTTTCCATTGCTTTCAAAGAGAAGGTCAGTTTTTGGTGCTTTTTTTTTTTTTTTTAGCTCTCCAAACATGCTCCAAAGATGCTGCAAGGAGGATTTTTTCATTGCAACGGAAGCACATCGCCGAAGTGCGAACACATTCATTGATTTTAAAGGGAAGCATTTATCTTGAGCTTTTCAGGCGCATTTTTTTAAACGCAAACACGCTTGAAAAACTCCTCAGTGTGAAAGCAGCCTAAAAAAGTTTATAATCTAAGGTGCCTATCTTGCATGCATACATACACATAGTAGGGCTATTTTATCCAGGAGCCAATTAACCTACCAGCATGTCTGATGCTAGCCATACACTATATGAAAAATTGCTTGAACGCGTTTTCGAATAACGAACACTCGGTCATGAGAGCAGATGATAGTGCCATCATGTAATGTTCACATTTTGAAAGATAAATTGTTCAATGGACATGAATGAATCAGTTTTTCACCCGTTTTGTCACATATGCGCAGTGTGAACAGTTCAGTTTTTAACAGGCGGGAAACACATTAAGCTTTCAAGTTATTGCTCATTCGACACAAGGTGATTTTTTTTTTTGACAGCCTGATTTTTTTGGCTCTGAAAAGGCAAAAACAATTTTCTGAAAGAAAAAATCCGCTGCGCTGGAGTGAACTGTATCAATCTAAAGTTTCTTGAATCTAAAAATATGTGCAAATAAATACTCTCTCTGAGTGAATCAAAAGTCCAAAGATCCAAAACATATAGAAATTTGCATATGTAAATTATCAATAAATATAAACCAAACACATTAAAGTGCAACGTGCATAAAAAATGACGCAAAATAAAGTGCATACAAAGCTTCAAAAGGTGCTTAGTGCCCCACAAACTGATATAATAAACAGTCCTGATAAATAGTATTAAAAGTGATTGGTGATATATAAAAAAATCCTGTGACTCAATATCAAAAAAGTGAGTATAATAAGTGTCCGTTGATGGTGTTTTCCAACATGCTCATAATATCATTGGTGCTGCAAACCATGCTCTGGTGCGATTCAGTGGCCCCCCAGGTAATTCTTCTCACCTCAGAGCGTGTGACGCTGCTACACTGAGTCAAAACACGCTTAGGAGCCACCCCCGGGCTCTGTGCTGATTACCAGATGTCAGTCTCCAATGCAGTTCCACAGACATATACAAGAGAAAAAACTCGATAGTGTGATATTATTTTGTAAATGTATTAAAATTAAACAAAATACTCTCCCCACAATGGTGTACTCACACTATCCCGGTGCGTCAGTGCACCGCTCTATTCCAAGCCTTCAAAACAGTAACCAATGTAAGGGTATGGTATCCGTCTCAACTTAGACAGACTCTGTGCTGCTCACTCTGTCCTGGCCCCTCCCCTACGCGTGTTCGACACAGGGATCACGTGTCTTCATCAGGGGGATTTATGCACGTTGCACTTTAATGTGTTTGGTTTATATTTATTGATAATTTACATATGCATATTTCTATATGTTTTGGATCTTTGGACTTGTCACTATTTGATTCACTCAAATTTATTTGCACATATCTTTAGATTCAAGAAACTTTAGATTGATACAGTTCATTCTAGCGCAGCGTATTCTTTCTTTTAAATTATTTGCACGATATATGAAACGTGATCTGCGCCTGCAGCTGAGTATTGTTACTTATTTGGCATAAGATCGTTGGCTCGCAGGGTTCTTTCCTTATTTGTTTAAAAACAATTTTCTATTTGTGCCTATTAACTGCATGAAAAACGAACGAACAGTCTACAGTAAATTACAAATTTTCGAACGATTTTTCGTCTAGTGTATGGGGACCATTAGAACAAGTATGAAGCCAGCACTGACTTTCTAATAGATTTCAAACAATCCTTTCCTGAGCGGAGGGGAGAAAGAAAACCTTGTAGCTTTGTCACAATACATGAAGCATTAGGTGTTGTGCGCACGTGTTATTTTTAAACTATCAGATCCTCTTCAATCAGTGTCAGTAAATCCTACTGCTCAATTACTACATCACTAGACAGCGTGATTGCCTTCCAAACTTGTCAAGATTGCAAGAATAGTACAGAATGTATTTAATGTCTACAAGTACTATAAAGTTAAAGCGGTATTAAATCCAAAAACAAAAATGTAATATTTTGCAGCTTACCAATCACTTTTTATACCATGTGTAGCCTTACCCCCGGAGGAGCCGCTTAAGTTTGTTCAGTCCATTACTCTGCCTCTCCACCCCAATAACAGTCTCGGCCCCCTCTGGCACACCTGGCAATAGTGTAAATGCAATGACCAATGAGAAACACACATGTTATGATAAAACACAGAAATTGTCTTTACGACAATAATTCTGTGGAAGCATAACCAGCAGTAAGACCCCTTTCACACTGGAGGCGTTCTTTAGGCGCTTTTAGGCTAAGAATAGTAAAGCGCCTGAAAAACACCTCCCCTGCAGTCCCAGTGTTAAAGTCCGAGTGCTTTCACACTGGGGCGCTGTACTGGCAGGACATTAAAAAATGTCCTGCAAGCAGCATCTTTGGGGCGGTGTATACACCGCTCCTCCACCACTCCTGCCCATTGAAATGAATGGGCACCACTGCCGAAGCGCCTTGGCAGCGGAGCTACACGGGCGCATGTAACCATTTATTTGCCCGCTAGCAGGGGTTAAAAGCACCCCGCTAGTGGCCGAATAGCGCCACTTAAATGACGGTAGCGCGCCGCTAAAGCTAGCGGCGTTTTACCGTCAATGCCCGCCCCAGCGTGAAAGGGGTCTTACAGTAAATATTCAAGTAATCAACTGGAGCGCAATAGGTGAGATTAAGAGCAATATAGATCAATACTATATTCAGGCTGCTTTCAGGGGATTCCAAACATGAGAATGTCTCCAAGAGCAGAGGCACACTTAAATGGCAAAAAAAATCACAATATGACACTTTATATTGGATTGGTTACCTCTACTCAAATTTGGCTTGGGAGTCCAGACAGGAGGAGAGCAGAAGACTGACCCTCTTTATGTCAGACCTCTCTCTTCTGTACCCTGACACCACAGGCCCAACGACAAACACTGTATTCAATTCATTTAATTTAATGGCTTAATTTCCCAGATAAACTGTCCATATGGCACTCGTAGCTTCAATCCCTTTGAAGAAAGATAAGGCTTTCTTCAGCTAGCCACTCTCGTTGGTGCACTTAAACTCCTGAAAAGCAGGGCCAAACAACACAACTGGCCCTGATTATCAAGTAAAGAATGCAGGATCTTCCTCAGCAAGGTGAAAGAACAATGGTGTCTGTATACAGTGTCTCTGTGAATGAATGGCCTTATCCTTTAGCCCTATGGCACTACAAGTGTCAGCAAGATGACTAACAGCAATAATGTCTGTATACAGTGTCCATTTAACTCTGTCTGAGTACAGTGTCCTTGTTTCCTGGAAATGGGCGAAAGCCCTCTCACCCAATCCTGCGGCTAAGGCCCAAACAAACATCCTGGAATAGGCAGGCTTTTCTAGGGACCCGACTGGTCACCTTACACTGGAATGCTTAACACCGTTGGTGCAGATGCGTCTGGATATACCCCTGGGATCCCCCTCTCTCAGGCTTGATGTCCCAACTGTGGCTGTGGATGCCTGAAATCACACAGTGGACTGACCTGGGAGGCAGCACCTCTCCCCCAGGTCTAAACTCATCTCCGGAAACATAAATGATAGGAGCCCCAAATGTTGACCAGTGGGTGGGGTAGGACTTCAGCTACATAACCCCCTTTAACTGGGGACAAAATTGGGGTCCCTTTTTTCTTGGCGACAGCCCCCTAAAATTGGGGACTGTGGCCAAGAACCCAGGAATGTCTTGTCACCCTATGTTATTAGTGTCTGCCCTGATTATAAGCAGTAACCAAACTATCTTTCTACTATCTGTATTTGTCTGCAAGCAAGAAAATGTGAATTCTTTCTTTGCCCTTTCTGCCTGGTGACATTGATGAAGGAACAGATCTTGTACTATTTCTGCTCTTTTACAGACATAACATTCTCCTGCCTGGTGAAACCCTGTGCTGCAGAAACCCTCATTAATACATTATCCTTTTGTATCTCCCACAGGGTAATTTCGGAGAGGTGTTCAGCGGGCGTCTCCGTGCCGACAACACTCCCGTTGCGGTTAAAACTTGCCGGGAGACTTTGCCACCAGATTTGAAGGACAAGTTTCTTTCAGAAGCCAGGTGAGGATGCTGATCTGCGTCTGTCAGACCTTTGGAATTTAATTAGCTTTTCCTTTATAGACACTGAGCCTTGTTCCTCATCGCTTCCTTTCCATTAATATTACTCAATGGCTATAGCTTAACTGACAAATCCAGGCAGCGCTCATTGATCTGACACAGTAAAGGCATGTAAAGTGTTCTGTAAGTGCAGCCTGCTGGATCATTAGGTGCTGAGATTGTATAACAAATTACAGTCAGCGGACGCTTTCATATTGATTTGTTTCTCATCTGTGTCACGAATGCTAGAACAAGATGTCAGCTCAGTGACTAGAAGGCAGATTCTTACTTTCCAACGTATGTCAAGGTGATGGCATTTGCTGCTTTGTATGCTCTGCACTTCACCTCTTCATAACTCAATGCACACATTGCTACAAACTGTTATACAAGCAAAGCGATTTCCAAGTAGTTATGTGAAAAGCTGATTGTATACAGGCATAAGGATTGCAGGAGATAAATTTTGGTGGAACTGGAGAGAGTCCGGAGAAGGGCAACAAAGCTAAGAACTTACAAGCATTGAACTTCTTTTCTCTGGAGAAGAGACGCTTGAGAGGGGATATGATATCAATGTACAAATACCATACTGGTGACCCTAGCATAGGGAAAAAAACAATTTAGTGAAAGAGAATTTAACCACTTGCCAACCAGGCCAATTCTGACATTTCTCTCCTACATGTAAAAAAATCATAATTTTTTTTGCTAAAAAATTACATAGAACCCCCTAGAGAATACAATGGCGGTTGTTGCAACTTTTAATCTTGCACGGTATTTGCGCAGCAATTTTTCAATGCGTTTTTTATGGGAAAAAAAACAGTTTTGTGCTTTAAAAAAAGAACAAAACAGTAAAGTTAGCCCAATTATTTTGCATAATGTGAAAGATGAAGTTACGCCGAGTAATTAGATACCTAACATGTCACGCATTAACATTGCACATGCTCGTGCAATGGCGCCAAACTTCGGTACTTAAAAATCCCCATAGGCGACAATTTTTTTACTGGTTACATGTTTTGAGTTACAGGGGAGGTCTAGGAATTATTGCTCTCGCTCTAACATTCGCGGCGATACCTCACATGCGTGGTTTGAACACCGTTTTCATATGTGGGCGGGACTTACGTATGTGTTTGCTTCTGCGTGCGAGCTCACGGGGACAGGGGCGCTTTAGAATTATTTTTTTTTTATTGTTAATTATACTTTTTTTTTTTTACACTTTTTAAAAAAAAAAAAATGTTTTTGATCACTTTTGTTCCTAATACAAGGAATGTAAACATCCCTTGTAATAGGAATATGGCATGATCAGTCCTCTTTACAGTGAGATCTGGGGTCAATAAGACCCAACATCTCATCTCTAGGCTGGGAAGTCTGAAATAAAAAAATTGAAAAAAACGATCTCGGCTTCCCAGCCGAGGCTTTGTCATTTGTTTGAATGCAGAGGCCGAGCGTGACGTCATAACATAGCGCCCGGCCTCCGAACGATCATAGAGACTCCGGCGACCATCTGGTCCGCCGGAAATCTCTATGGTAAACATCCGGGGCCAGCGCATCCTGTCTCTGACTCACCGATGGAAGCGGTGAGTCGGTAGAAGCACCGGAGGGCGGCGGGAGGTGGGGGAGGTCCCCTCTCGCCACCCGTAAGAATGATTAAGCAGCGGAACAGCCGAAAAAGCCAGAATCTGAATGATTCCTGTAATCATTCAGATATCACCGCTCAAAGTCAAGGACGTCATATGAAGAAAATTTAAAGAAATGTAAAGAAAATTGGAAACACTCACATATAGAAAGTGGATCAAGCGTTTCAAATTAAGGCTTGTGGGTAATGTGAGTGTTTCCAATTTTCTTTTAATACATTTTTATGTTTATATGGAGTATTTTCTTTTTTGGTCACACTATTTTGAACACTTAAGAGGATTTGGTCTGACAAGTTGGTTGCTTCGGAGGCTTCTCGGTGACATCTCTTGACCAATTGGATTGTCTTACAACTTGATCTGGAGCCCAGACGTGGAGGCCCCATATTTTGGTGGTTGCACCATAAGCCTTGACTCACTGAGCATATGCCCATTTGAGTCCTCTCACTCCGCTAAGCCTCCTCACTAACCGGTGGTGTTTCTTTTGTCTGTGTCTTCACTTCAACATCAATGTCACATGGAATCCCACTTCTATTTACAATTTTTTTTCACCATCTACTCAAGGACTGTTATGTTTATGTTTTTAAAAAACCTTTATATGATGGCACATGGAATTTAGTTTGGGGGTGAATTCCACATCTCTTTTTCATTATTATTAATTTTTGTGGTCATTGCACAGTGTATATTAGTTTGTATATACATGAATTTTCATTTTTTGAACGCTGACCAAAATTTTACCTTTCACACATCCTTGATTTACACTTGTCTTATGCCGCGTACACACGGTCGGACTTTTCGTCTACAAAAGTCTGACGGACGCCGACGGACTAAAGCTGGCTGACAATCCGATCGTGTGTGGGCTTCCCCGGACTTTCAGCGGACTTTCAGCAGACTTTTCCAGCTGCAAATCTGACGGACTTTAGATTTGAAACATGCTTCAAATCTTTACGTCGTAACTACGCCGGACCCAGAAATCCGCTCGTCTGTGTGCTAGTCCGACGGGCAAAAACCCACGCTAGGGCAGCTATTGGCTACTGGCTATCAACTTCCTTATTTTAGTCCGGTGTACGTCATCACGTACGAATCCGTCGGACTTTTGTGTGATCGTATGTAGGCAAGTCCGTTCATAAGAAAGTCTGCCGCAAGTCCGCCAAAAGTACGCCAAAAGTCCGACAAAAGTCCGTCGAAAGACTGTCGGACAGGCTGTCGGACTTTTGTAGCCGAAAAGTCCGACCATGTATACGCGGCATTAGTGTTGTGCTGGCTGCTATTTGATATATAAAGCGACGGTCTGCCAATGTAAACAAGGCAGACCACCATCCTGACAGGAATGAACACAGTGATCTTGTGTTCCTGCTAAACAGGAACACGGATCTCTGTGTTCATCCAGTGAGTCTGAGTCCATCCCCCACACAGTTAGTAAGCACCCCCTAGGGACATATAGTTCAAAAAGTCGCGCTAAAGGAATGAAAAGTGGCAACAACCTAGTGCCTATAACCTGACAAAAGGTAAATTCAATACAAATGAAAAAAAGAGATTGAAAAAAATTAAATATAAACCAGTGTCTATAAACACCACAGTGAAATAAAAATAAATATTAGATAAATAGAACACAAATGATGTTTGCTATGCAAAAAAATGAAAATAGAAAATAAATTGAGTGGTTAAATGCAAACAGTAAAAATGTTTACCAAAACGCTATTGCCAAACGCAACAGTATATAGGAACTGTGCAAAGACAATAAACATATACCTAGTGAAAAACATAAATTAGGGACACACTTAACCCTTTGATCGCCCCTGCTGTTAACCCCTTCCCTGCCAGCATATTTTTAGCACTGGTTCCTGTAGTTCCCAAAAAAGTGTCAGGTGTCCGATCTGTCCGTCGCAATGTCGCAGTCCTGCTAAAAGTCGCTGATCGCCGCCATTACTAGCAATAAAATAAATAAAAATGCAATAAATCTATCCTCTAGTTTGTAGACGCAATAAATTTTGCACAAACCAATCAATATACGCTTATTGGGATTTTGTTTACCAAAAATATGTAGCAGAATACATTTTGGCCTAAATTGATAAAGAAATTAGATTTTTTACATTTTTTTTATTGGATAGGTTTTATAGCAGAAAGTAAAGAATATTGTTTTTTTTTTTCAAAATTGTCGGTCTTTTTTGTTTCTAGTGCAAAAAATAAAAACCACAGAGGTGATCAAATACCACCAAAAGAAAGCTCTATTTGTGGGGAAAAAAACATCAATTTTATTTGGGCACAGGGTTGCAGGACCGCGCACTTGTCAGTTAAAGTAATGAGGTGCCGTATCGCAAAAAATGGCCTGGTCATTAGGGGAGTAAAGCCTTCCGGGACTGAAGTGATTAAACTGCATAGAGGGTTCTTTACTGTCAAAGTGGTAAGGATGTGAAGTTCTCTTCTACAAGCAGTGGTATCTGCAGGGAGCGTTGATAGTTTAAAAAAAAGTATTAGATGAGCACCCTAAAGACCACAACCATAGGTGTGCACAGCCTATTGCATTAAGGTGTGCACCCCAAAGTTCAAAAACATTTGCGTGTGTGCATGTGTATACAGTATATACTGATGGTGTCAGCAGAGCAATGGATGGTATCATTAGGGCAGAGATTGGTTTCAGTAGGGCAGTGGACGGTGTCAGTTTTTATTTTTATTATTTTTTACAAATTTATCTTTTTAATTTATTAAAAAAAAAAACATTTTAGGGGGCTTTGGGGAAATATCAGGGGTCTAAACAGGGGAATCTGCACCACACTGGGTGATTAGGGTGTGCCCAGGCACACCTGGCACAATCCTGTGCACACGCCTATGACCACAACATACAGGGGTATACAATGTACAATATTGACATAAACACATACACATCATAGGTTGAACTGGATGGACTGGTGTCTTTTTTCAACCTCACCAACTATGTAACTATGTAACATTGGGAGGTCAGCCATGCGAGATAAAAATTGTAGAGAAATTTCTGTTGTTTTCTTATGACTAAGGCAGGCCATAGACGATCGATAAAAAAATTGCTCCATTCCCCCATCAACACAGTCAGTGTTAATGGGGAAATCCCTCCCAGCGAGGAGCACAGGGATCCTTCTCTGCCGGCAAAACACAATGATTATTGCTAGCGGCTATAGCACAGGGTATCTCCTGCTGTGGCACCTGGCGACCGCTGTCATCGGATGTCCAGCCTCCTGGACCGCCTCCTTTGATAGACGTCACACGTCTGTGTAGTAGCAAGATTGATATCCTGTGAATGTAGGTATCCCCTCCTGCTACTGCGCATGCGCCGGTTTCAGTGTGACGTCTATCAAGGAAGCCCGGGCAGGAGGTGGGATATCCGATGACAGCAGTTGCTTGGTAAGCGGAAGATCCCCGCTCTGTGTGATCCAGCGGCGATCGCCCCCCCCCCCCTTACCCTCTGAGGCAGCGCTGGGGCCCAGGTGTGCCTGAAAAGATGGTCACTGGGGGGCCCACGGCCACAAGTGTTCCAGCAGGTGTCGCTGGCGGTCCCCCTTCAGCAGTCGGGCTCTTGGGCCACAGCCGGAGTGACCGACCAGTCAGTCCGCCCCTGTCAGAAGGGCTTGATACTTAATATAGGAGTGTCAGTATAAGTTGTGACAACTCACATAAACACATGTAGCAATGAGGCCCGAAGGAGCTTCTGGAAATGTTGGGTTCTCCTACCTACTTCCAGTGATGACCTGAACTGTAGCTGGACCTGACAATACATTGAAACAACAATGGCAAATAATTAGGCTAAAATTAGAAGTAAGCTCCGCAGGAAAGTATTTGTTTGTTAAATGAATTGACCAACAATAAATGCAACAGTTTATAGTCAGTTACAGCAAACAGTTTTTTTCCTTTTAGGATAAAGATTTTTCATTATTAAATAAAAGCTGATTGTTTTAATCACCCCTGCAAATGTGAAGTGGTTTGTCTGATCCATGTAAACTGACACATTCTGCTAGAGAACTTGAGCTTTTGAAAACAACAAACTTGCTGGCTAGATCACCAGATGAAAATATAAGAAAGCCTAAAAAAATAAAGTAATGCAGCCATCACATGTAAGAAGTGGTAAACTGCATTATATTAAATGTCTGCTTTTGGGTTTAAAATGGTAGTAAAACGCTGCAGAATAAAGAATAAAAACACATTATGAAATACTTACCTTAGAATGAAGCCCTTCCAGTTGCACCCAGTCACCGCTGAGAGGGCTGACATCTTCCTCTGGCCTTTTTTCCAGCTTTGTGGGCTCCGGCGCTGTGATTGGCCGGAGCCACGATGTTGCCACTTCCGCTCATGCACACGGGAGCCCTCGGTTCCGGCAAGAAGCTCGGAAGGTCCGGCATCTTCAGAGCGCATGTGCCAGTGACGTCAGTGTGCATGTGCCAGTGACATCAGAGCGCATGTGCCAGTGACATCAGAGCGCATGTACCAGTGACGTCAGAGCGCATGTACCAGTGACGTCAGAGCGCATGTACCAGTGACGTCAGAGCGCATGTACCAGTGACGTCAGAGCGCATGGGGCAGTGACATCAGAGCACATGTGCCAGTGACATCAGCGGTTACATGCAGAGTTAATATCTCCTAAACGGTACACGTTTAGGAGATATTCATTATACCTACAGGTAAGCCTTTTTATAGGCTTACCTGTAGGTAAAAATAACAAAGCAGGCTTTACTACCGCTTTAATACTGCTTTAAGTCTAAGGATGTGCACGCCACCTCACCTAACGTATCTTTTTCATTTACATTTGACAGTTTTGTAGAGCTCCAGGAGAATAGCGATCACTACATTTCCAGAGCTCCGATGCTAGACCGCCTGGTCTCAGCTCCTTCAGTTGCAGAGTCATATGCAACTGTTGTGCCCACCTCTCTTTTCCACCTGTCCAATCACAGAGCACTTTGTATTGTGTAAACTCATTAACAAAACACAATGACTTCTCTGTTATGAGCAGCAGAGGAGAGGGGTGGGCAGAGCTGCTCTGTGTGAGAACACAGGGCCTCTCTTCTCAGAGCCCTGGGAGTGCAGCAATAGCTATCCTCCCGGAGCTTCATCAAACTTCCAGATCGAAATAAAAGGGATTAGTCCAGGTGGCATACACCTTGTTGGACTTAACTCATAGTATGCCAGCAAATTTTACAAAGCGACTGAATTCCAGTGAGTTGAGCTTTAAGTAATGATGTGTTAAAGGGAACAAATATAAGGTAGGTGCTTTCACAATTTGTCTGAAAAAATGGAAATGCACTTCTTTTAGTGTACGTTCACTTTGGAGGCGGATTTAAAATCATGTTAGTTCAGCTGAACTCACACAATTTCAAACCCGCATTCATTGCGAGTTTGGGGGCGATTTGAAAGACATCTGTTCATGCACAGATGTCTATTGAAATCGCCCCCCCAAGTCACCAAAAGTAGTGCAGGAACTACGTTTGGAAACCGGTGCGGTGTCGCAAAGTCGGGGTAGCACCGATTCGGACCGTGCCGCTGTCAGCAAAAGGCTGTGATTTGGCCTGTGATTTGACATGTCAAATCCCCCCGATGTGAACGGGGGCTAAGGCCTTCATGACAATTGACTAGAAATGACATGGCCCCCTACAAGCAAAATCACACATCCTATTTTATATCTTGCTTCTCACTTTTTGAACAAGTTTAATAAGCTATCCCATTTTAGTAGATCTCTCAGTACCATAATTAGAAATTGTAATTCTTGTTGCCAAAATTCTATACTATAACATTAAATAATAACCATGAATATATGGCTTCGGATTTGAGTTTTTGCCATATTATGTATTCATGCTATGTGCACAATATAAGTTTTTAATCTGGTCGGCTTTACAGGGGATAGCTGGTATAATATTAATAAAAATCAGCCTTAGAATTGTAAAGCTCTAGTTGCAGTTTATATAATCATTAGGTAGAACAGCTTGAGTGGAGTTTGTCGCACAGCTGCTACTGAACAATTTGAAAAGATATTTGGACATTCACATTGTACTGGAATATGGGCGATAATGAGGCAATATTTTATCAAGTTTACCGTTTAAAAAACAATTATTTGCATAAAGCCCAAAGCAATTTATTTGACATTACAATTGTCTAGCGATAGTCAGAATAGGTACTAATACGCGTGTTAAAGCAATCTTCCAGATTTAATATTGAGCTATGTGCTGTCATGACTATAAAAACTGGGAATCTGGTTTGTGGAATATTATACTACACACAGGATACTTGAGTCACCGCTATGAAACTTTCCTGTTTGCTGGACAGTTTGAAATTGTAATACTTGCTCTGTATGAGATTGTATACTTCTAACTTACTGGCCAGTGCAGAGTTCCCCTCATTGTCATTTTGTACATTGCTAAAATACCAGCTGCCTACATCAGGTGATAAATAACGAATGTGTGTTCTTTAGTGAATTGCCTTTAATGATTTCTCTTTTTTTTTGCGGTATTTACCTTACATTAGATATTTCACTTTCATGAACCGACTCACTTATTATCTCATATTATATTTCCAAAAAATGAGTCTGGTGACCTTCATATCGCATGTGGAATCCTTTAGTGAATTGAGGCCATTGTGAAGTGACAAACCCAACTGGGAGAAGGGCTTTTGGAGTAGGACTGTGGGCCCTGGTGTTTGAGGGGGCTCTATTCTTTGAGAGGTGTGTGCCTGGGGGACCTTTGGAGTAGTTTTACTTTGGTTTGTACTTACTTTGGAAGTCCATGTCTTCCCTGAAACACACAGACTCTGAGAACTAGAGGACCCGGATACAGATTTGGGGTCTCTCTGTCCAAACAAGCATTGACTGCTTCAACCCCCTCCTAGACTCAGGGCGGTTGATTTACTAAAGGAAAATACACTGTGCACTTTGCAAAGTGCAGTTAAACTCTGTAAAAGCAGTTGCTCCAGAGCTTGGTAAATGAGCAGATATTATGCTGACTTTCATCATCCAATCACGTGCAAGCAAAAATGCAGTTTTTTTATTATTTTCCTTGCACATGATTGGGTACTTTTTGCAAAGTGAAGCTTTACTGCATTTACTATGCTCTGGAGCAACTGCACTTGCAAAGTGCATCTGCTCTTCACAAAGTGCACAATCTGTTTGCCTTTAATAAATCATCCCCAGAGACTCTAAGCAGATGGTTATAATCAGTTCAAAACACCCTGATGCTGAGCCCTCCTGCTGTTATGTGTAATCTGATTATTAAGGTGTTATGTATTTACTGTTAAGTGTCTTTCTCCTTTTGTTAATTGAGTAACCTATTGTTTCTATCTGTTTGCTAATCCTCCTGGAGATGTGATTAGTCTGGTGTCAACTTTACCTCGTTACCTAACCATTGTAGGTGGTTTAACTCAAAGTGTAATATTTATTTTTATTGTTCATGTAGGGACTGCCTCTGTTTTTTGAAGTGTATAAAAACCTGTATTTCTGTTAATAAAATTATTCCTTTGGTTTTTGCCTCAACATCTTGTCTGTGTATGATGCTTGGGGTAACAGTCTGCTGGAAGGGTTTTGGGGGCAGCAAGCACTGTTTTGGTGGAGGCACCCAGGCAGGTGCCAGGCAGTCCATCACATTTGGTTGCCAGTAGCGGGATACTTCCTGCAGTCTGGGACATCCAATGCCAGATGATATCAGAGAAGTGTTCCCGGAGGCGGTCACCATGAAAGCAGAGTTCCAGTGACAAATGCAAGAGACATTCGCCCAGTACGGAGAACTTGGTTCTGACTGGGACATGCTGGAATTGAGAGAAGAGATCCGCCAGGAGCTCTGGAGAGAGGCTCTCCAAGTGGAGCAAGACTGTTATGGAAAGGTCCTCCCTATGCCCATGGATCAGTACTGGCTGCAGCTGAATTTATGTATACCATTCCTAGGAGAGCATTCCCTGGAGGAATGGCTGACGGAGCTAGATAGGTTGGTCCAGACGGAACTGATGCTGGTTGATGGGTATCGGGCGCTGCAATGGTATGCCACCCAAGTGTGTCTGTGGCTGGAGAACAGCAGTCCCATAGAAGGCTATGACTTTGGCGGCCCAGGATTGATATTTAAGGTGCTTCAGGAGGATCTACAGTTTGGTAGTGCAGTGGAGTGGAGATGGGAAGATATCCGATATTTTAGGAAGTTGGAACTTCCCAGTGAGTTTGGATTGAGCAGTGAATTGGACTTTATAGTCACAAGAATGGGAGCTGAAACAAGCATATGCCCCAGCACCCATAGATGTTATGCATTATGAGTCACTCACTGAAGCGCTGGCAATGAGCCCGAGTGCCACCAGCCCATGCCCTGAATCTTCAGCAATTCCCGAGCAGCAGGCAAAGGAGGGTGGTCGTCCTCCCTCCCCAGCAGCAGTCCAATGTGCATGGAGGCGAGGAAGCTATCTTCACTTCCCAGCGGCAATCTGAGATGCAAGGAGGGAAGGAAGCAATTACCCCACCCCAGCGCAGTTCAAGATGCAGAGTGGGGAGGAGGCCATCCTCACTCCCCAGCTGCAGTCTGATGTGCAGGGATGGGTGGAAACCATCCTCACTCCCCAGCAGCAGTCCGAGATGCAAGGGGGAGAGGAAGCCATCCTCACTCCCCAGCTGCAGTCTGAGATGCAGGGAGGGGAGAAAGCCATTTTCCCTCCCCAGCAGCAGACCAAAGACTAGGGAAAGAGGTAGTTGTTCTCCCTCTCCAGAGGCAGTAAAGAGTCTTCAGAGAAGAGGAAGTCATCCCCCCACCCCAACAGTCAGCCAGAGTGTAGGATGTGGGTCCCCAGCTGAAGTGTTGGCAACAGGTCAGAGCATGCTGGCCTCTGTCTAGCACCTACTGTTTCTTCACAGTATCACGGAGTCGGAGAAGTCGGCCTCTCTCCCCGGCAGCAGACCGAGCCCCAGAAAGGTAAAGACATCCCAGCTGTAACACTGGCAGCTCGACAAAGGGTCCATGACCTTTGCCCCACAGTTACCAATGACAACTCTTCTCTGCCAAGAATGGAGATCATGTGGACCAACTATGTGGGTTCACTCTGCCCGACTAACGCATGCCCAGACCAGTTGGAGGTCTGGGACCTGGTTAGTCTGCCTTTGGGGGGAAGGAATGTAACAAACCCAACCAGGACAGAGGCTTTCGGGGGGGACTGTAGGCTAGCCTCTTGTCTACTGACTGTGGGCGCTGGTGTTTGAGGGGCTCTATTTTTTGGAGTTGTATGCCTGGGGGACCTTTGGAGTAGTTTTACTTCAGATTCAAGTCCATGTCTACCTGAAACACACAGACTCTGAGAACAGGAGGACCTGGATACAGATTTGGGGTCTCTGTGCCCAAACTAGCATTGACTGTTTCAACCCCCTCCTAGTCTCAGAGACTCTAAGTAGATGATTATAATGAGCTCAAAACAACCTGATGCTGAGGCCTTCTGCTGTTATGTGTAATCTGTTTATTAAGGTCTTATGTGTTTACTGTTACATGTCTTTCTCCCATTGTTAGTTGAGTAACCTATTGTTTCTGTCTGTTTGCTAATCCTCCTGATGTGATTAGTCTGGTGTCAACTTTGCCTCGTTACCTAACCATTTTGGGATGTTTACCTCAATGCGTAAAATGAATTTTTATTGTTTATGTGGGGACTGTCCCTGTTTTCGAATGTATAAAAACCTGTATTTCTGTTCAATAAAACGATTCCTTTGGTTTTTGCCTCAACATCTTGTCTGTGTATGATGCCAGAGGTAAAGAGCGGGTATTAGCTATCGGACTGCTGGAAGGGTTTTTGAGGGCAGAAAGCACTGTTTGACGGAGGCACCCAGGCAGGGTGTCAGGCGGTCCATCACAAGACTGAACTGCACATGTTAGGCCAGCATGACTTCACATTCATCATTTTGTGGAGGACAAAGTTGCTGTCTGTTTTTCTTCAAAAAAATGGTGGTATTGGCATCTTTGTCCTCTATAAAATGGAGCCTGGCAATATGGTATTGAGGAAGCCTTTGAAAGAATGTTAAAAGTGTGCTTGACAAAGGAGCCAATTCATGCCCCTCACTGCTATTCATTGTAAGGCAAACACTATGCTTTCTTACAGATTTTTACGAAAATATCTGTTTAATGCTATGACAGCAGAGGATGTTCACAGTTCTAACATTCTGTCTAAGGTGTTCCATGGATGGCATATTAGACATGTGTACCTTTATCCAAGAGACAAGGATGCCTTCATTTTATGAAGACCATTACTGTTCTTTACAAAGGTGCGATTGATCTCCACCCTATTTTTCTTGACCAACAATTTACTTTAATAGAGGCAATCCTTAAGAAAATAGTGGCATTGACTAACAGTATCTTTGTTCTCATTAAAGTGGAATCCCAGGTTTAAGCCTAACTACTTTTAAAACTGGCCCCTACCCCCTTCTAACACCTTGGTTTACCAACCTGTGTAAGAAAGATCTGTATACATACCTATTTTCAGCCCGCTTTGGTTCGGTCATGTGATCCCACTCCCCGTTTTCACCCAGTGCGACTGCAGGGGAGAGGAGGGAGTGTCGACAACAAAGAGTCCATTGAAGTCTATGGATGAAGTCACCGCTCTCTCCTCTTCCTTGAAGCATGGCTGGCAGACACAGGTGAGATCATGTGATTGGACTGAAGTGTTCTGAAATTGGGTGAGCATACAGATCTTTTTTACACAGGTTAGTTAGCATAGGTGTTAGGGGGAAGTAGGGGACAGTTTTAAGAGTTGTTAGAGTTTCACTTTAGGATAGCAGCAGATGATCAGTTCTGCAGGCGCTTCTTTGACAATATGCTAGAAAAATGCATGCCTACACAGCAGACCCTGCTTCTCCTTTGTATTATCTTTAGTATTATACAGGTTTTAGTGTATTTTAAATGTAGAGTATATCCATTCCAATTTAACCCCATTACTTTACCAATAAAGTAAACCATTGCTCAGACTTAACACACCAAAATATTTACATATTCTGAGCAATCAGTAAAAAAATCTTTAAAATGAGCCCTTGTCCAATTATGAAGGCATTGTGGAGAAATTCATTTTCAAAGTTCAGTTTGAAATTTGCGCTTTTTCTTTTAGATAAGTTCTTGCCAGCCTGTCAATATTCAATTGTAAACAAACAGCAGGTGTTACAAAGCTTTTGGAAACAGCCTAAGGTCCAATTCACACTGATGTGACAAGCTTTCAGACTTTGGAGCCCATCAGAAGTCGCACCCTATTCAGTGCAATGGAACCGGTCTAATTTATGCAATTTGAGCCACTCGGAGTTAGAAAAAGGTTCCTGCACTATGTTTGGTCTGACTTCAGTACGACTTGCATTGACTTTTGTTAAAGAAGTCGCATGCAAGTCGTGCCGAAGTCACGCTGGGATTCGGTTTCAAAGTTGCGGCAGTGTGAACCGTCCAACAAGTCCAACCTATGTGTGTGATTATATGTCAGTATTACATTGTATATCCCTGTATGTTGCGGTCGTTCAGGTGCTTATCTAATAGTTTTTTGAGACTATCGATGCTCCCCGCTGAGACCACCGCCTGTGGAAGGGAATTCCACATCCTTGCCGCTCTTACAGTAAAGAACCCTCTACGTAGTTTAAGGTTACACCTCTTTTCTTCTAATTTTAATGAGTGGCTACGTGTCTTGTTAAACTCCCTTCTGCGAAAAAGTTTTATCCCTATTGTGGGGTCACCAGTACGGTATTTATAAATTGAAATCATATTCCCTCTCAAGCGTCTCTTCTCCAGAGAGAATAAGTTCGGTGCTGGCAAACTAATATCCTCCAGACCCTTTATTAGCTTTGATGCCCTTCTTTGTACTCTCTCCATTTCCAGTACATCCTTCCTGTGTGGCCGGACCAGAGTCTTGTAGAGTGGGAGAATTATCGTTTTATGTCTGGAGTTGATCCCCTTTTTAATGCATGCCAATATTCTGTTTGCTTTGTTAGCAGCAGCTTGGCATTGCATGCCATTGCTGAGCCTATCATCTACCAGGTCCTTTTCCATCCTAGATTCCCCCAGAGTTTCTCTCCCCAGTGTATAGATTGCATTCATATTTTTGCAACCCAAATACATCTTACAAATACATTTTTTTAGCCATGTAACCATTTGCCATGTAGTTGCCCACCCCATTAATTTGTTCAGATTTTTTGCAAGGTTTCCACATCCTGCGGAGAAGTTATTGCCCTGCTTAGCTTAGTATCGTGCGCAAATACAGAGATTGAACTGTTTACCCCATCCTCCAGGTCGTTTATGAACAAATTAAACAGGATTGGTCCCAGCACAGAACCCTGGGGGACCCCACTACCCACCCCATTCCGAGTACTCCCCATTTATCACCACCCTCTGAACTCACCCTTTTAGCCAGTTTTCAATCCATGTACTCACCCTATGGTCCATGCAACGTTTTTTGTACAGTAAACGTTTATGTGGAACTGTGTCAAACGCTTTTGCAAAATCCAGATACACCAAGTCTACGGGCCTTTCTTTATCTAGATGGCAACTCACCTTCTCATACAAGGTTAATAGATTGGTTTGGCAAGAACGATTCTTCATGAATCCATGCTGATTACTGCTAATGATACCGTTCTCATTACTAAAATCTTGTATATAGTCCCTTATCATCCCCTCCAAGAGTTTGCATACTATTGATGTTGGGCTAACTGGTCTGTAATTCCCAGGGATGTATTTTGGGCCCTTTTTAAATATTGGTGCTACATTGGCTTTTCTCAAATCAGCTGGTACCATTCCAGTTAGTAGACAGTCAGTAAAAATTAGGAACAATGGTCCGGCAATTATTTGACTGAGTTCCCTAAGTACCCTCGGATGCAAGCCATCTGGTCCCAGTGACTTCTTAATGTTAAGTTTCCCAAGTCTAATTTTAATTCTGTCCTCTGTTAACCATGGAGGTGCTTCCTGTGATGTGTCATAAGGATAAACACTGCAGTTTTGCTTACTGAAGCCCCCCGATTCCCTCATGAAGACTGAGGAGAATAATACATTCAGTACCTTCGCCATCTCCCCATCTTTTGTAACCAGGTGTCCTTCCTCATTCTTTATGGGGCCCATATGGTCTGTCCTCCCTTTTTTACTGTTACATACTTAAAGAATTTCTTGTGAATTTTTTTGCTCTCTTCCGCTATGTGTCTTTCGTTTTCTATCTTAGCCACCGTAATTGTACCCTTAAATTTCTTGTTGCATTCTTTATAAAGTCTGAATGCTGATGATGATCCCTCAACCTTGTATTTTTTGAAGGCCTTCTCCTATGCTTTTATATGCATTTTTACATTGGAGTTAAGCCATCCAGGACTTTTGTTTGCTCTTTTAAATTTATTACCCAATGGGATGCTAATGCCCTTATGCTCTTAAAGCAAACCCAATCCCAGTTCAATTTTATCCCAATTCATGCCTTCTAGCAAGGTTCGTAGTTTAGGAAAGCTGGCTCTTTTGAATTCAGTGTCTTTGTATTCCCCTTATGTTTTCTATTTGTGTGATTTATACTGAAGCCAATTGACCTGTGATCGCTGTTTCCTAAATTGCCCTGTATTGTTGGTAATCAGTAGATCCAGTAACACACCAATTTCTAGTTGGTGTGTCTACCATCTGAACCATGAAATTGTCCTGCAAGACATTTTAATAACTGGTGAGCCTTAGATGAATGCATGGTACCCTCCGCCCAGTCTTTGTCTGGATGATTAAAATCCCCCATTATGATAACACTTCCCATCCCTGCTGCTAATCCAACTTGTGATAGGAGATCCGTCTCCCCCTCCTCCCTCAGGTTAGGGGGCTTATAGCATACTCCTAGTATTATTTTCCCATTAGCTTAATCCCTTAGCTTCATCCCTTTCATGGTCTTTGTTGTGAACTGTGATGTTGTTTGAGAAATACTTACTTCAGCATACAATCAGCTAGAGCAGTCTTTCTCAACCTTTTCAACACAGAGGAACCCTTAAAATAACTTTCCAGTCTCAGGGAACCCCTACTAAAAATGTATTTTACAGTATCTACAACTTATAATACATTAGTATGATGGTCACTGGGAAAAATGATCCTTACACTTGTGGTCATTGGGAAGAATTACTCTCTTATTGATGTGGTCAGAGGGAACTTGAACAGTGGGAATCTGAGAGACAGAAATTGCTCATGCTCAAGGAACCCCTAGCAACCTCTGCAGGAAGGAACCCTAGTTGAAAAATCCATGAGATAGACGAGTGAGGGCATGTTATAAAGCTCTTTCGCTGCTTGCGTAGTATACAGTATATGCATAAATTAATGTCCATAGTCTGTGCATAGGTGCACTTTATTGAGTACGTGTCATAATCTGGCTTATGTAAAAGTTGAATATTCTTGAAATTACTATTGCTGTGCAGGTTTACCTTTGAAAATATTGATATTTTCTTCCTTATTCAGCCTAATGTAGTTTGGAGTCTGAATCCTTGCTCTTTCATTTGCCTAACCTCTTTTGGAGGAACAGTAGTATTAGGTGGGAAAAACCTTATCTAAACAATTGACTATCCCTCTTAGGGGTATCTTCATAAAAAGTTCTTCAACCTGGGAAACTGCATGTGCATTCATTCTGGGGGCAAAAAATAATGTTATTAGGCAATATTATTTCCAGGTTTAATCTTATTCTTCATAAAGAATATATTGTGCCAGGAAAATATTACAATATAGGCACTAGATGGAGCTGGCATTAATTCTTTTTTACTAAGATTGCCCCATCTTAAGGCCATAAATAAAATTGTAAATATCACTCAGTCCAAGTATATGTATAAGGGTACTTTAAAACAGTAGCACAACAAAACAAGAAAAAAATTACAAATCCATGGGCATAAAAAAGTGTGACTTATAGATCTATAACCATTGGTAAGAGTGTTATAGGAAGTTATAGAATTCATATACAACCTTGGACTGAGAAAATTGTTTGTGGCTTAGCTAGCCAATAGCGTTTACACTTGGGATTACTTAAAACCTTAAAGAGCCAAATTACCTCAAACTAGTATTGCACCTTAAAGTTAATACTGGTGAGCCAAATAACTCATCAATGAATTTTATCTTTCAAGACTTGCATCAATAAAATCTCCCCACCATTGTTCACAGGTCTGCCCTTTGCACCAACACCACCAAAATGTATAATATTTGGCGCAACCAATCCCAACCAAGGTTTTGGGGAACCCTAAGGTTCCTCCAGAGGTTGCTAAAGGTTCCTTGAGCTGTGGCTGGCTGACCTCCAATCTTCCTATTGACACCCAATATAAGGGACATTTGTCCACTGACCACCAATGTGAAAGGCATTCTCCCTAATGACCCCCATTGTAAGGGTCATTTTTCCCACTGATCCCCAATTTAAGAGACAGTCTTCACAATGGCCCCAATGTAAGGGACATTATTCACAATGGCCCCCCAATGTAAGGGACATTCTTCCCACTGATCCCCAATGTAAGGAGGCAGTTTTCCCACTAACCACTAATGTAAAGAAAAATCCACTGATTCCCAATTATTTCAGTTTAGCAGAGGTTCTCTGAGACCTAATACATTTTTAAAGGGTTCCTCTAGGATAAAAAGGTTAAGAAAAGCTGAATTAGAGGATATAGCACCAATAGTGGGAAATCACAATGGCTATGATAGGTGGTGACAATCAGTTTTGGATGGACCCTTGATAATAGTTATACTGCATAAATTTACTTCTCTAAATAGGGCATGCCCTCTACATATACAGTATTTACAGCATTTCAAACAAAAAAATAGACACGTGGTTTACTATAGAAAAGCTGTAAGCGGAAAAAAAAAAAGACCATAAAACACAAGACTGCGACGTAAATGGCAATTTTCGGAAGTCTCAGTTTGCAAATAAACATTGGTTAATTCTACTTTTTCTTGTGCTATGATTTATACATTATTTAAAGCTGAGCGAGCTCCGCATATCTGTAAGTGTAGATCATAGTGACACATTATCTGCCAGCTTCTACTGAGTCACCAAATGTAATTTTACCATTTGTGTTCTCTTTGTGAAGGATTCTGAAGCAATATAGTCACCCCAACATTGTCAAACTGATCGGAGTCTGCACACAGAAACATCCAATATACATTGTCATGGAGTTGGTACAAGGTGAGTAGGAGTCTGGCCTTTAGTAGGAATCCAATGTTCTTTAGCAAGCAACATACATTCCACATTATTGATTATGCTACCAAAATTAGTGTGTTCTGTAAATTTGCCTCCCGCCCTGTTCCTGTTTCTTCTAGCTGGGGGCTGCCATTTTGCTGAAGCCCAAAGCCCCTGAACAGCAGTAAATCTTTAGGCTATCAGCAGATCAGCCTCTACATTTTCATCTCAGTGCTGAAAAATAGAGAGCAACTGAGCATGTGCAGAGCAGGGTGAGACAGTGCATCACTGGATTTTAAATAGTACAGGCACTTATTTTTAATGTTATATATAGCTAGACCTGCAAAAGGGGCAGTCTAAAGTGATCTAGCAGCACCTAATGTTTCACTTTAATGTTCACAAAACATTCACTGGTGGGAAATCCATTACTGTCATTTAAAACACAGGCACTGGGAAATTTCTCTTTCAATTTTTATTGGTTTTTATCCAAAGGGAATGAACAAGCGTATGATGAACATTTGCCCTACACATTGCCCACATGGCTGCACAGTATAGTCCACATACAAAATATACACTATATTACCAAAATTATTGGGACGCCTGCCTTTACACGCACATGAACATTAATGGCATCCCAGTCTTAGTCCGTAGGGTTTAATATTGGATTGTCCCACCCTTTGCAACTATAACAGCTTCAACTCATCTGGGAAGGCTGTCCACAAGGTTTAGGCGTGTGTCTGAATGTGCTAGTATGCATCACATACAAGCACATTGTGACGGTCTTACCTGGAAACAAAGCGCTGCTGTCACAGCTGAAGGCACTTCATTTTCACCTGGTCATCCTTCCGGGGTCACAGGCTTCAGCAATATGAATGGCCGAACCAGCAATGACATCACTTCCTCGCGTGGGAGTCGTTGTTTATGATAAGATTCTGAAGGAATGGCACGGGTATGTCGTTCTTTCAGAGCGCATGCGCCGGTGACATCACCGGCTGCATCTAAAGTACTGTAAATATCTCCTAAACCGTGCACGTTTATGAGATATTTAAGGCTTACCTATAGGTAAAAATCATAGAAGGGATATATGTCCCGAGAAGCATATAGGGAGCACAGATCTTATGCTCAGTTCTACAGTTTTTCATTCCAGCATAGGCTTCATGCACTCATTTAGCCCCAGTGCATAAGATTTCGGCATTGAGCTGAGGGAAAAGGCACAGGTGCATCATTCAGCTCTGCTGTGGGCAGCTGATCAAATTCTATGAGAGCCTGACAGCTGCTGTGTCTGCATGGGGGCAGGATGGTGAACCAAGTGATACTTACTTTTAGGGCAGTATATGCCCAGGGACAAATGCTTGGAATGCATTCATCCCTGGGGGCATACTGTACTAAACGTAAGTACCACTTGACTAGCTGCTGGTGGCGGGACTGGATGCCCTCTGTCCATAGGTAAACGCCAGAGCCTCATGCATTAGAGCTAAACGTTCAGTGTGCATGTGGCCACAGATGTAGAGCACCAGCCCACCAAACCCTCTTTTGTTGGTAAACCAGTGATAAAGGAACCCCTACTTGTTAGATAGAAGCCTTCCCAAACACACCTACTGCAGGCACATTACTGTCTGTCACTTTCAGAAAATGTAATCGATCTAATGTCAGAATCAAGAAGTTTCTAAATTCCATCAATCAGGTTCAAGCTTGTGTTGAACATTTGAATGTGATTGTGATTTTTACCCTTAACACAGGGAAAGTATTCATAGGGAAGCATTGGTAGCTCAATAATTGGTTCCACTAGCTGTCTTTAATTTATATATATATATATATATATATATATATATATATATATATATATATATATATATATATATATATATATACATATACACAGTTTCTCACAAAAGTGAGTACACCCCTCACATTTTTGTAAATATTTTATTATATCTTTTCATGTGACAACACTGAAGAAATGACACTTTGCTACAATGTAAAGTAATGAGTGTACAGCTTGTATATCAGTGTAAATTTGCTGTCCCCTCAAAATAACTCAACACACAGCCATTAATGTCTAAACCGCTGGCAACAAAAGTGAGTACACCCCTAAGTGAAAATGTCCAAATTGGGCCCAATTAGCCATTTCCCCTCCCCGGTGTTACGTGACTGTCACATGAAAAGATATAATAAAATACCGTATTTATCGGCCTATAACACGCACTTTTTTCCCCTTAAATTCAGGGGAAAATTGCGGGTGCGTGTTATACGCCAATTCCCGCCGATCCCCCGCTGACTGTGAGCGGAAGAGCAAGCGCCGCCAACATTCATACATAGCCGAGTGTACTAGGCTAGGTTCGGCTAGCTCCGGCTAGCTCCGCTCAGCTCCGCTCACAGTCACGTCCAGTCCCGCCCTAAGATGGACATAACACAGGGACTACGAGAGGACCTGAAAGCAGCCGAGAGACACAGGACCGGCTCTGTGACTCTCAGCGGCGCCATATTTAAAAACTGCAGTGACACTACATGGCTGCAGATGACACAAGAAGGCTGCAGATGACACAAGAAGGCTGCAGATGACACAAGGCTGCAGATGACACAACAAGGCTGCAGATGACACAACAAGGCTGCAGATGACACAAGGCTGCAGATGACACAAGGCTGCAGATGAGACAACAAGGCTGCAGATGACACAACAAGGCTGCAGATGACACAAGGCTGCAGATGACGCAACAAGGCTGCAAATGACACAACACTGCAGATGACACAACAAGGCTGCAAATGACACAACACTGCAGATGACACAACAAGGCTGCAAATTACACTGAAAGGCTGCAAATGACACTACAAGGCTGCAGATGGACACTGATAAGGCTGCAATGATGGGCATTTAAATGTAATTTTTTTTCCTTAAAACTCCCTCCTAAACTTGGGGTGCGTGTTATGCGCCGGCGCGTGTTATACGCCGATAAATACGGTATTTACAAAAATGTGAGTGGTGTACTCACTTTTGTGAGATACTGTATATATTACATATTTTGATGTATAATACCATTATCTATTATTAGATAATCATATATATTGTTTATATATTTTTGGAGATCCAGTACATTTTGGTGGTTCCCATACTGGCCAAAAAAAAGTCTATTGGAAAATCGCATACATCCAGAGAGATACAAGATATGGGAGGAGAACTGGACACAGAAATCTTAGTGTATTTTATAGACATTGCAGCCCTCATCTCTACTTTCATTTATTTAGTTGGCATTTCCCTTTCCGATTCAAACTGTCTTCTGTGAAAGAATAGTTAGAACAGTTCATAAGTAGTAGTAGGTTTGAGGGCATAAAAATGGATGATATTTAAAATTATCCTGTGATTTTCAAAGAAAAATATTACCTACAATGTGATTGATGGCTGCTGAATTCGTATAAAGAAACAGAGAGCTCAGCAGACAGATGAAGTCATTTTGTTCTCCTGCAGGTGGCGATTTCCTAACGTTTTTGCGGAATGAAGGAAACAGACTGAAGATGAAGGAGCTTATCAGGATGTCAGAAAATGCTGCTGCTGGGATGGAATACTTGGAGAGTAAACACTGTATTCACAGGTACTGGCCAGGAGGGAGATTGCTTTGGTATCTCACAAACCCAGACTTGGATAGTTGTAAGAACGGGTCACAGCCTGTAGGCTTCTGCTCGTTTGTCATTACTTCATGCAAATATGAAACACTTTTTTTTTTTCTGCGTTCTTCCTTGGGAGATATTTTTAAATCTGGGGGAGTGAGCCTATTTTTAAATTTCATTAAATAATAGAAAAATTACTAAAAAATTTGAAAGCATCTATAAATGATTTTCCAATTATGGATGCAAACATTTCTAATTATGACGAATGCAAAGGTTGCTTTAATTTTTTTGTATGATAACATTTCCACATAGATTTCTTTTGAAATTAGTGAAGCTATACAAATATACAAAGAGGAGCAAAACAATGACATTTAGGGGTTGATTTATCAAAAATAGAGTGTTCAAAATTCGGTGCAGCTCTGCATAGAAAACAATGCGGCTTCCAGGTTTGTTTGTTTTTTGTCAACGCTGAACAAGATGAAGTTAGAAGCTGATTGGCTACCATGTAAAGCAACACCATATTTTGCACTCTCCAGTTTTGGCAAATCTACTCTTTAGTGGGGGGCACAACTTGGTTAGCGTGATTCAAATCATAGCATTGCCTTCAAACTGACCAGTTTTTGCATTTAAAAAAGCAGAAAAAAAACCATGACCATTAAATCCTATGGAACGCTTCACACTGGTCAGTTGCAGGTCCATTAGATTCTTCAAAGTCTTGCAAGCTGCATTTTGGTGCATGTTTGGTGCGGTAAAAAAAAAAAATGCACCAAAAAATGCAGCTCCCCATTGAAATGAATAGAAAACGCATCAAAAAATGCACCCGCGATTGAGTTTTTTGGTGCGTTTTTTGTCACATGTTCTTTTTTCACAGGTGCGAAATGTACCAGAAACATGGCAAAAACACATGTGCCTTTTTACTGTTTCTTTGCAGGGTGAAAGTAGCCTAACCAATGAGATTGAGAAGTTGATAAAAAAGACTTCCAATTTAAGAATAAAAATGGGTTTCAGTCAGCAGGTGATGCCCAGTGGTTGCATGTACTTACCACATTGCCACCGTTTTTTAAGTAATTATTCCTGCGTTGGCAAAAAAAATACATTTTCTACATATGCAGTAGATCAGCCTTTATCAAACTTTTTTTTTTTTAATATGGAGGAACCCTTGAAAAAACCTTCCTTGTCTCAGGGAACCCCTGCTAATAATAATTATATCTACAGCTCATGTATTAGTGCTTCTCACATTTGTGGTAATTGAAAGGAATGCCCACCTTACAAGATATCTAAAAGGATTGTTGGTGTCAGGGGTTCCTTATATGAGTGGTGGAAATAGCTCATTGCTAAAGGTATCCCTAGCAAGCGCTGGAGGAACCCTAAGGTTCTATAGAACCTTGGCTGAGAAAGGCTGCAGTAGACTTTAGTGACATAATATGATCCATCACCTAGCACAAGATAAACCATCCTTTATGGTTTCCCAAATATTGATTAAACAGCTCTGTCCTATGCCATAATTATGTTATAGAAGGTTATTTCAGGCCACTGGCCTACTGTTCAGAGCCTCATTTCTCGTAACATGAACCTGAGGCCAGGCTATGGGCACAAGGATTTGCATATTTTAGGAAATGGGCAATTGGGCATTAAAACATGCTCTGTTGCTGCAGACACTGTGGAGCAATTCATCCTCAAAGTTCACAGGAAAATCGATGAAGTCATCAATGATGATCTCACAGCACCTAAGCTCACCCTACTCAACCCTGCAAGACCACTTGCTTTGTGATAACATTAGATATTAGTTGTTGAGTATCAGCGCACTGTTTGTAAGTTGTAAACACCCAAATATTGTCAGCAGCTGAAGAAGCTCTGCAGCCCCAGCAGAAGAAAGCATCAATCATAAAGTCGGTGCTAAAAAGTCAATGCCCCTCTCACCTTAGTCCACGAAGTGTCCTTCCAAAGGATCTTCAAAACTTTTTTTGTTCAATAAAGTGCATTTGTTCTAAAACCATCTCTCAGTTCTTGGGCCTTTAATACTCGGCGGCATAATCGATCTCATAAGAAAAAAGAAGACTATATAGTGTAGTATGCTTGACTCCACATGTGCATTCACTACAGTCATATAATGTTTTCACATTAAATGAAGTGCCAAGGCATCCCCATATTCCACTCAAATGCGCCTTTATATACACTCTTACCCTCCAAACTTCTCAAATGAACCTTCCATACATCCCAGTTGAATACTCTTCTTAAAATGCTGTGCATTATGTCCTTCCTGGAAAGGTCCTCCTCCCTCTCCTCCAAATAGGTATTAGGAGCTCCCAGAAAGAAAAATTATACACATAGTGTAATACCGTAAAAATGTAATCAAAAAAACAATTTTATATTTCTCACATTAAAAAATTTAAGAAATATCTGCGCTAAAATAAACCACAATACCATAAAGCAGCTATGCACTATGACCCAGATAGTAGGCACAAAAGCAAATATGTAACAAAAAAGTGCAGCGCTATTGATTAAAGTATTAATTAATACAAGTAAAATATTAAAGAGCAATAGTGCAAATAATGTCCATGACAGTGAATCATATTAATCAATACCAACAATTAATTAAGAAAAAAGTCCAGTATATCAATAATACACAAAATATTCATATGATAATGATAATATTCATTGAGTTAATGAAAAATCCTGGTGCACCGTGAGGTAAATAATTCATGAATAGTGAAATAAGAAAACTTGACCACGTAAGACCACCACCACAGATAGACAGGAGGCTTACCAGAAATCCAGTGGCCACCCTTATTCAGCGGGGTCATACAAGGCTTGTTGCATCTATGATCCATTTGAACCGTGACTGAAGCCTGGAACGATAATCCAATATGCTGAGCATTCACCTCCGGTTGATGCACACAAACACTGGGCGACAGTCCACTCCAATCCATGGTCAAGTGAGTATAAAAAGAAAAAGGAAAAACTCCAATAGCGCAATAATGCTACAAAGGGTGCTTTATTGGAGGGGAATGCACTGCTGCATAAAAACGAGATGACCCACAAACGAGTCACTTGAGCGGTCAGATAAAAATTGGAATTCCATACAAAATAAAATGACATCAGTGTGTGATAACGATTGCGCATGCGCAGAGCGTGTGAGTGTATCGTCCCGGCGATCGTTTCGTCATACGTGACGTCATCAGGGCTACCCCTAATGACATCATGTATGACGAAACGATCATCGGGATATTGACTTTTTAGCACTGATTTTATTATTACCATTAGAGATTAGGGCCCTGCGAGGCCGGTTAAGGTTGTGTTGGTCTTGTGGCTACGCTACTATGTTTTTCTTGCGCTCTACCTAAAATTCAATAAAATAATTAAAAAATTAGAAGATTAGAAGGCTGGAAGGGCTTCTGAAAGCAATACCTGAGCAATTTCAGTGCTTCTGCTGTGAAATTTTATGATATTTTGTGCCACAGTGCCTTCAGCTACATACAGTAGGTCCTTAGGGCTTGATGTAATTAAAGTTCATTTACTGCTATATATGTAAAAATGTAAATATCCATAGCCTGACCACACTTTAAGCCAGCACAGACTGTCAAATTTTGTTCTGGATTCGGTCTATCAAGACAGAAAATTTTACCAACAACTCAGCGGCGGCCCATCCATATGGGGCGCAGGGGTGCCTCCACTTCTAATCCACGCGCCGGCCCCTATTCTACATGCGCCGGACGCATTGATTTCAATGAGTTTTTTGGGGGTTTTTTTAGCACATGATTAGAGCCTGAGGCTCTAATTGGCTTAAAAAAAGGGTGGGCTTGGGACGCAGAGAACTGCGCCCTAAGCCCACTGTCAGAAACTATTAAATCAGACCGAGACAGAAGTACAGTTAAATCACACTTGTTTAATAATAAAAGTAAAAAGTACAAACGTAGTCAAAACATAGCCAAAGTTCAGTAACCGGAATAGATCGTCAGCCAAGCCAGAAGTCAGGGATCAAAGTAGTGGAACAGCAAGCAGGATCTGTAGCCAGAAGGGATATAAGCAAAGCCAGTCTTTAAAAAGGAACACAGGAGATAGTTTCTTGTGATGTGACTAAGGTGAAGGCAGAGTTCCTCTGGACTGGATGGCTTAAGTAGGCAGGACTGACGAGCAGGATCAACTTCAGCTGGGTAACTGTGGAGAGAGATAGGAGCTGGCAATTAGCCGACAGCTGAGCGGCCAGCTCAGAGAAGGAAGGGCTGAGCCCAGCCTTGACACCCACCCAGTTGTGTGGCATTGGTTTGCCACCCCCCAAAATATTGAGCACCAGCTGCCACTGACTATACTATTTGAGTCGGCTAAGTGAGTAAACATAAACAGAATGGCCTGTTTTAGCAGGCACTTACACAGCATACTGTACAGGTATTGGTACATTTTGTTGATTTGAGAGATCAAATGACAAAATGTGACTGTGTGTCCCCAGCTTTAGATAGATAGATAGATAGATAGATAGATAGATAGATAGATAGATAGATAGATAGATAGACAGACAGACAGCAGTGACGGCTGGTGGTTTTTTGTTTGGGGGGCGTAAACAACCCCCCCGTGCGGCACCTCAAACCCCCCCTCTTGCTGTCTGCTGGTCCACCAGCACTTACCCCCATCTAGGCAATGGGCACATTGGGCAACGGTGGGGATTGGGCATCAGCAGGCATCGGTGGGCACATCCGGCAGCGGTGAGAATCGGGCATCGGCAGGTGCATCAGGCAGCGGCGGGGATCAGGGCATCGGCATGCACATCAGGCAGCGGTGGGTATCGGGGCATCGGTGGTCACATCAGACAGCGGCTCCTGTGTCTCCTCATCCTCATTTCCATCGTGCATCTTCTCCCCTCCTCCTAGGTGTCCAATAGGATCGCCTGTCCTTTCAACCAATCGGGTGACTGGTATCAGATCCACGTCTTGAAAGGGGCCAGACACATGAATAGGGGGCGGCGGCCATGGACTGGATAGAGCATGGGAGTGCCATCTGTGGGTAGAGGGGGCGTGGAGCTCGGGCACCCCTAATGGACGGGCCGCCACCGATAGATATATAGATTTACTAAGCGATGCTTAGAAGGTGAAGTAGTCAAAATCAGGCTAATCCTGAAGAAGCCCAATATAAACTTCAACAATCTCTGTTTTCCTTGGCCTCACCTACACTAATAATAATGAAATGAGCCTAGAGCAACATGACATAATTTAGAGACCTACCCATCCTGGTAAGGTGGGCTAACAAATTATACATTTCCCACAAGTGCTTCACCTGACTTAACCCTTCCTTACGCCTGCGGCAACTTTTCAGTTATATTACTTCTTTGCTATTGTTTTTGTAAGTTCATTTGAGGTATTCATAAAGGTTATAAGGCCATAATTTTAAAATGGGTTTACATTGGTTATAGAAAAACCCCCCTTTAAAGTAATCACCTTTTTGTTGCTTTGCAGCTTGAAATTAAGACAGACACAGTTTTTGTTTTATCCAGCTGTATTTACTACTTATAACTTTCTTGTAATAACAACCGATGCGGCTAATCAGTTAGTGCAAGCAGAAGAAGGGGACGTCCCCCCCCCCGCCCCAGCCGCCCTCCATGGAACCGAAGCCGGAAGCTATGTCATGACATCACTTCCAGATTACTGGAGCCCTAAAGGCGCCAGATTTTAATAAAAATGTCAGTATTCAATACAGCCAAGCTTGGTGTTTTGAATGCTTTGAAGTGCAAAGGAGAGATTTGGGGTCTTACAGACCCCAGAACCCTCCAAACAAATTCCTGACACATGACTATTACTGTCACAAGGGATGTTTACATTCCTTGTGGCAGCAATAAAAGTGATAAAAAAAAAAAAAAGAAATTTCAAGGGACAGTGTAAAAATAAATAAGAATTTTTTTAAAGCGCCCCATCTCTCTGTGCTTGCATGCAGAAGTGTACGCATACATAAATTGTCCCCGCAAATGTAAACAGTGTTCAAACCACACATGTGAAGTATCACTACGATCGTTAGAGCGAGAGCAATCATTCTAGCACTAGACCTAGACCTCTGTAACTCTAAACTGGTACCTGTTAAAAAAATTTAAAGCACCACCTATGGAGATTTTTAGGTACCATAGTTTGTCACCATTCCACTAGTGTGCACAATTTTAAAGCATGTCATGTTAGGTATCAATTTACTTGGTGTAACATCTTTCAAATCATACAAAAACATTGTTTTTTTTTTTCTTTTTTTCATTCATTAAACTGTATTTTTTCCAAAAGAATTTTTTTGAAAGACCGTTTCGTTTGAAAGACCGCTGCGCAAATACCGTGTGACATAAAATATTGCAACAACTACCATTTTATTCTCTATGGTCTCTGCTAAAAAAAAGGATACCGAATATTTGGGGGTTCTAAGTAATTTTCTAGCAAAAAATACTGATTTTAGACAACAAATGTCTTCAACGGGTTTAAGTCTGGGCTCTCTCTAGGCCATGCAAGAACATTCACCTTTTTCTCCTTCAACCATTGTCATGTTGGAAGGTAAACCTTCTTCCCTTTGACAACTTTCTAGCAGAGGGTAGCAAATGTTCCTTAAGAATTTGATGGAATTTTGCCCCATCCATTTTTCCTTCTATCATGACAAGCGCTCCAGTCCCTGCTGCAGAGAAACACCCCCATAACAGGATATTACCACCTCCATGCCTTACTGTAGGAACGGTGTTAATTGGATGGGGAGCTGTATTGGATTTCCCCAAGACATTGTTTTGATGCTGAGGGCAAATAATTGAGTTTTAGTCTCATCTGACATAACACTTTTTTGCATGTGGCCTCAGAATCTTCAAGGTGCGTTTAAGGTGGTGAGATGATTTAATTTAAAGCATGTTATACAGCATAGTGCTTGTGCTGTGTAATTTAGCCCCCTTTATCACCTAAAATACCTCGCTGATTCTGCCTGGTTCTGCCCTCCCTTCTGTAAACTGACCACAGTTTATCATGGCTGCTGAGCCCTGCACCGTGGTCAGTTTATGTGCCTTCATCATCCTCAACTCTCCTCTGTCCTCTTCTCCCCCTCCCTTGCCTGACTGTCAGCTCCCCGATCCTCCCCTCTTGATGATAGAATAGCAGTGTAAAGTCTCTGCAATCCCCTCTGTTAGATAATGCTATGTTCCCCAATGTGTGTGATTTTAAAAAAAAGCCGTTGTGTATCTTAATCCATAGTGCCGATCAGCGCTCACGTGACTCCCCCCCCCCCCCCGCTCTCTCCTCTCCTGCTTCTGGCTGACATCAGCGGGAGTTCTCGGCCCCTCCCACTGTAGCTGTCAGCCTGGGAGAGGAGAGAGCCAGGTGGTCACGTGAATAGCGATTGGCGCTATGGAATAAGGTACACAGTGGCTTTTTTAAAATCACACACACTGGTGAACATAGCATTATCTAACAGAGGGGATTGGAGAAACTACAGGTGGCTTTACAACCACTTTAATTCTGTACCTATTTAAAAGCAAAGTTTAGTTAAAATTGATTTTAAAAATCAGCACAAGGGACAGTACTTTTTTTACATTTAATGAGAAATGTCACTTGTGCTGGTACCAACTTTACTAGTTGAAATTGGGAATCCCCTGTCACTACCCCCTGTACCTGTAATCTTCTGATGCTGCAGGGGTTAATAAGAGCACTGGGCCTGTCAGAAGCACTCATCAAAAATGCTGACTATGCCCGCAATTTCCAGCTCTCTTCGTGATTCAAAAAAGCTGTACTATATGAGTACACCCCTCACATATTTGTAAATATTTTATTATATCTTTTCATGTGACAACACTGAAGAAATGACACTTTGCTACAATGTAAAGTAGTGAGGGTACAGATTGTATAACAGTGTAAGTTTGCTGTCCCCTCAAAATAACTCAACACACAGCCATTAATGTCTAAACCACTGGCAACAAAAGTGAGTACATCCCTAAGTGAAAATGTCCAAATTGGGCCTAAAGTGTCAATATTTTGTGTGACCACCATTATTTTCCAGCACTGCCTTAACCCTCTTGGGCATGCAGTTCACCAAAGCTTCACAGGTTGCCACTGGAGTCCTCTTCCACTCCTCCATGTCAACATCACGGATCTAGTGGATGTTAGAGACCTTGCACTCCTCCACCTTCCATTTGAGGATGCCCCACAGATGCTCAATAGGGTTTAGGTTTGCAGATATGCTTGGCCAGTCTATCACCTTTACCCTCAGCTTCTTTAGCAAGGCAGTGGTCGTCTTGGAGGTGCGTTTGGAGTCGTTATCATGTTGGAATACTGCCCTGCGGCCCAGTCTCCAAGGGGAGGGGATCATGCTCTGCTTCAGTATGTCATAGTACATGTTGGCATTCATGGTTCCCTCAATAAACTGTTGAAGCTGGCAGCACTCATGCAGTCCCAGACCATGACATTCCCACCTACATGCTTGACTGTAGGCAAGACACACTTGTCTTTGTACTCCTCACCTGGTTGTCGCCACACACTTGAAACCATCTGAACCAAATAAGTGTATCTTGGTCTCATCAGACCATAGGACATGGTTCCAGTAATCCATGTCCTTAGTCTGCTTGTCTTCAGCAAACTGTTTGCAGGCTTTCTTGTGCATTATCTTTAGAAGAGGCTTTCTTCTGGGATGACAGCCATGCAGACCAATTTGATGCAGTGTACAGCATATGGTCTGAGCACTGACAGGCTGACCCCTTCAACCTCTGCAGCAATGCTGGCAGCACTCATATGTTTATTTCCCAAAGACAACCTCTGGATATGACACTGAACACATGCACTGAACTTCTTTGGTCAACCATGGCGAGGCCTGTTCTGAGTGGAACTTGTCCTGTTAAATTGCTGTATGGTCTTGGCCACCGTGCTGCAGTTTATTTTCAGGGTCATGGTAATCTTCTTATAGCCTAGGCCATCTTTATGTAGAGTAACAATTCTTTTTTTCAGATCCTCAGAAAGGTCTTTGCCATGAGGTGCCATGTTGAACTGCCAGTGACCAGTATGAGAGTGTGAGAGTGATAACACCAAATTTAACACACTGCTCCCCATTCACACCTGAGACCTTGTAACACTAACGATTCACATGACACTGGGGAGGGAAAATGGCTAATTGGGTCCAATTTGGACATTTTCACTTAGGGGTGTACTCACTTTTGTTGCCAGCGGTTTAGACATTAATGGCTGTGTGTTGAGTTATTTTGAGGGGACAGCAAATTTACACTGTTATACAAGATGTACACTCACTACTTTACATTGTAGCAAAGTATCATTTCTTCAGTGTTGTCACATGAAAAGATATAATAAAATATTTACAAAAATGTGAGGGGTGTACTCACTTTTGTGAGATACTAATATATATGCCTTGAATGAAAAGTGGTCCTTGAGTGAAGGATGGGCAGTTGAATGAAAAGTCCACCTCCTCCATTCATAGACTTCTTTTCATTAATGTAAACTATAATACAGCTTCTTATAATGGAGGAGGAGGGCAAAAAAGATGGGCATAGTTGGCACTCTTGATAAGTGCCTGTGACAGGTCCAGTGCTCATATTACCCCTGCAGCATCAGGTGGTTATGGCTGAGGAGGCGTGGAAGGAGCAGAGGACTTAGGATTTCAACTAAGACAGCAGGCACAAACAAACACAAGGGACACATTTCAATAGATGTAAGTTTCATTCCTTGTGCTGATTTTTAAAATTTTTAGTTCACATAAACCTAGACCTTATACAAATCACTGCATACACAGTAATGCCCCTTACACACGGTCGGATTTTCTGACGGAAAATGTTCGATGGGAGCTTGTTGTCAGAAATTCCGGCCGTGTGTAGGCTCCATCGGACATTTTCCATCGGAATTTCCGTCACACAAAATTTGAGATCTGGACACACAGATTCGACGCACAAAGTTCCACGCATATTCGGAACCAAGCAGAAGAGCCGCACTGGCTATTGAACTTCATTTTTCTCGCCTCGTCGTACGTGTTGTACGTCACCGCGTTCTTGACGTTCGGAATTTCCGACAAGATTTGTGTGACCGTGTGTATGCAAGACAAGTTTTAGCCAACATCCGTCGGAAAAAATCCATGGATTTTGTTGTTGGAATGTCTGATCGTGTGTACGTGGCATTAAGGTTCATCTCTATGGTAAATAAGAGTCATCTGGGTTGTATATGAGTGAATAAGAGTCATTTCAATAAGAGTATTGAATAACAAGAGTGAATAAGCGTCATTTGAGCTTTTCTGTACATTTTTGGGTCTGACAAACAAAAAACAATGGTCCTCCCTCACACCAGAACAATATGCTTTTCAATTGAACTGTATATGTTTTAGGTCAGTGCATCCGCTAATATGTAAAATATTTTAGATCTGTTTGTTTTTGTTTTTTCTCATTGCAGAGATCTTGCTGCACGTAACTGTCTTGTGACCGAGAAAAATGCTCTCAAAATAAGTGACTTTGGCATGTCAAGAGAGGAGGCGGATGGAGTGTATTCATCCACTGGGGGGATGAAGCAGATTCCAGTCAAGTGGACGGCACCAGAGGCACTTAATTATGGTACTACTACTTTACTCCATTGCTTCTCCATGTCTTGAGTTGTTGATGGGATTTCCATAACATTGCTCACATATTTATTATAGAGGTTTGAAGAGCAAGTTTGCTCAAAATTGATTCTGTTTTGGATTAAATCAGGTACCACTACCCATCTACTGTACATCTTACACCTCTTTGGGACCCCCAGCCAAGGAATCTTTAACCACCTTCCCATTCCACATCATTGTAATAGGAGATTCCTTGGGTTTGGCAGTCATAAACATTATCTTCAGGGCTGTTTTAATAAAGAAGCCAAAAGGTGTTTCCCCCAGCCCCAGCAGGACATTGGATCCTGCAAGAGTCTTGCAAATCTTTGATAGGAACTTGGGTTAATGGGTTGTAAGGATGAACAGGAATGTATATAATTCTCCAGTGCCCTGGGTAGGCTAAAGATCACCTTAGCCTAATATATGTTTGCCCATTAAAAAAAAAAAGCATGGAATTATTGCATTATAGTGTTTAACCAGTTTCGTCGACCTACTCATAAGCTCATTTCATAAAGTACTAGCAGAGCTGTAACATCTCTTTAAAAAGGCTAAAAGGTCCACTAGAATGATATTTGCCCAGTACCCACTTCTATCTTAGAGCTTGTTCACGCCTCTGCATGCTAAATCAGGCAGCCCATTCAAAAAAAATGGGCCGCAATGTACCTCAATGGACACAAAATAGGTGTTGTTTGCATCTTATTATAGTACACCTGCATTTTAGAAGCCCATTGGAGTTCCATTCACTATGAAACAAAGCACCAACGCATGTAACGTGCATCACCATCACAGTCTGGTGTGTATGGGCCCTTAAAGTAAATCCATAAAATTAAAATGTAAAGAACAGCCAGTCTATGTAAGAGGACTAATCATTTTTACCAATCCTTTTGTTCTGTTGCAGAGTTATGCCCCGTACACACGATCGGACATTGATCGGACATTCCGACAACAAAATCCATCGGATTTTTTCCTACAGATGTTGGCTCAAACTTGTCTTGCATGCACACGGTCGCACAAAGTTGTCAGAAAATCCGATCGTTCTAAACGCGGTGACGTAAAACACATATGTTGGGACTATGAACGGGGCAGTAGCCAATAGCTTTCGTCTCTTAATTTATTCTGAGTATGCGTGGCACTTTGTGCGTCCGAATTGTCCACACACGGTCGGAATTTACGCGAACAGATTTTGTAGTCGGAAAATTTTATAGCCTGCTCTCAAAC
Organism: Aquarana catesbeiana; assembly: GCF_042186555.1. Classification (NCBI taxonomy): domain Eukaryota; kingdom Metazoa; phylum Chordata; class Amphibia; order Anura; family Ranidae; genus Aquarana; species Aquarana catesbeiana. Next base: position 50,283,625 of record NC_133326.1, on the reverse strand, counting down.
TTTGTGTGTCGGAAATTCCGATGGAAAAAGTCCGATGGAGCCTACACACGGTCGGAATTTCTGACAACAAGCTCCGATCGCACATTTTCCGTCAGAAAGTCCAACCGTGTGTACGGGGCATTAGACTTTGCAAAAAAAAAGTCAGCATCCAAAATTTCTGGGTGTGTTGAGTGACTGATTCCCCCCTGCTACGAGCTGTGGTTCTACCGGCCTCTGCTTCACTTCTGTGTCCCTACAGAACTGTAGTGTTGTAATGGGCTATTAGAGTACCATAGCACAGCAGGGGACACAGACATTTGACACACATAGAAGTGTTGAATGCTTAAGATTCTTCCACTAGTTTAGCTAAGCATGGGTGCAAAGATTCACCAGCGGCAGGACCTGTAAGTATTATTGTACTTCTATTACAGATTGACTATATTCCTTTTTTTTTTTGGCATACTTGCTCCAAAGTTGCCTTAAACTTTTAGGAGAGGAAGTGAGCTAAACACAAACTGCAATAAAGACCTGCAGATTCTTATAATTATCCCCTCTATAGAACACTAAAAAAACCCCACTTTGAATAAACCACTGGGTAGGCTTACAGTACCTCTGCTTTTTTTTCTAAATATTTTTCTTCCTGATGAAAGTACCAGTTTTTTTGAGAGTTTTAGCTTATTATTTCTGGTTGTATGTTGTGTGACTCCAGAAGGAGAAATGCATCAGAGCCCATTATCAAGATTATACCAAAGATTATACTGTGCTGGTGTCATTGTGCTTACTTTTCTTCATGTGCTGTGCGGACAAAAGGAAGCTTCCATTTGAATGGGTCATCATTTCAGGGAGCTTCTCAGAGTTTCTAGGTCTCACTCTAGGTGTCTTTTGTGTACAGACACATGTTATTATAATCTCTGTAGTCACATCACTGCTCCAGAGGCAATATTCTAAACAGGGATGGGACAACTGCGGCGCGCCTACTGTATCTATTGAACGAAGTGATGTACACCCGGTGGAGATTCGCGCAATAGAGCCGACCTGCCACACGATAACTACGGTGGCTGGTCTGCAAGTAGTTTAATACAAGCTGGCACACTCTGTTTGTAGCAGACTGAGAGGATGAGCTCACAGTGCCTCTCACTTCTTGTCAGAAGCACTGAGCTTAATGGACAGCTTGGAGCCTTGGACCAATGGTAAAGCAACATTGGAACACGCTGTCCAATAAAAATGCTGCAGTGGAGGCACGCCTCTCACTGCAGTGTCACAGAAGGGGGCATGTGTCTAAAAGACACATGCTTCCTTGCAGCTCAGCCCTTTCCACTAGAAGGAAAAATCATGGGTTTATGGGTATAAGATTTACCCTCAATCCCATGTTTTTCTCACACAGTTAAGAGGGAGAATGAGAATCTGCTGCTGCTGAAAAGGTACTGTTATAACATATGGCATAATAATATATGATTTAGCTTGATTAAAACATAATCATTTATTATTTATCTATTTACTGTGAAATTACTGGTTGGAAGTTATAATTTCAAACTTCAGTAATTTGTCCGTTACCCACCTGCTTGAGTACAGTTTTTGAAAATATAGTAAATTACCTTAAAAACAATATAAAATAATTATTTGTATATTACTTACTTATGGTAATTAACCCCTTGCCACCCAGGCCAATTCTGACACTTCTCTCCTATATGTAAAAATCATAATTGTTTTGCTAGAAAATTATTTGGAACCCCCAAACATTATATATATATATATATATATATATATATATATATATATATGTATATATATATATATATATATATATATATATATATATATATATATATAATTTGTAGAAGACACCCTAGGAAATAAAATGGTGGTCATTGAAACTTTTTTTATGTTACACATATTTGCACAGCAATTTTTCAAACGTTTTTTTTTTTTTGGAAAAAAACCGTTTCATGAATATAAAAAAAAAAACATCAACGTTAGCCCGATTTTTTTGTATAATATAAAAGATGAAATTGCGCACACTCGTGGAATGGCTCCAAACTTCGGTACTTGGAAATCTCCATAGGCGACACTTTCAAATTTTTGAGCCAGTGCCTCATCAGCCGTACGTCCCTGGTTCACACTACACAAACAAACCAGACAAAGGCGGTAAATCATGCTTAGGTATGGTTAAAACTGCCACCCTAAATCACTGTTACTAATTATTCTACTCATTATTAAATACAAAGATGCAAAATATTTGGCACGACTAAGAATTTCAGCTATAGTTATTTTATACAAGGTAACTATGTATATACCATACCTAGCCAATGCCCCTGGAAGCTACTCCGGTGATGTCAATGCCTCGCCCCTCCTCCTCATCCAATCAGAATATGTTTTGCATTCATTAAGAAAATGCAAAGCATTCTCAAAATGGCAACTGTTCTGAGTGGCCGACCACCTGTGTTCAGAATACAGCATGGCAGCCGCTTGGACAAGTGGAGATCACTGGAGCAGCAGTATCTACTTCAGTGATTTCCAGCTTCCAGGGGAATCGACCAGATATGGTATATACAGAGTTACATTGGTCCAAGCTAGATCAGTGTAACTGTGTATAAAATATCCATACTTAGAATTCATCTTCAACCACTTGCCAACCGCTGCACGCCGATATACATCTACACAATGGCAGCGGTGGGCAAATTGGCGGGGCACCCGCCACATACAGCGTGACCAGGACCGGTGGCCTCGATGTCACAGAGCCACAGAACGGGGAAGTGCCTATGTAAACAAGGCATTTCCCCGTTCTGCCTTGTGTCTTGACAGGGAGCAGTGATCTCTGTCATCGGGAGCAGTGATCGCTGTCATGTGAGTTGTAGCCCATCCCTCCCCACAGTTAGAATCACTTCCTAGGACACACTTAACCCCTTCATCGCCCCCTAATGTTTAACCCCTTAACCGTCCACTGTCATTTACACAGTAATCGGTGCATTTTTATAGCACTGATCGCTGTATAAATGACAATGGTCCCAAAATAGTTTCAAAAGTGTCTGATGTGTCCGCTGCAATGTCACAGTCACGATAAAAAATGCAGATCCCCGCCATTACTACTAAAAAAAAAATAATAATAATAAAAATGCCATAAATCTATTCCCTATTTTGTAGATGCTATAACTTTTGCCCAAACCAATCAATATATGCTTATTGCGATTTTTTTTTCTACCAAAAATATGTAGAAGAATACGTATCGGCCTAAACTGAGGAAAAAATTAGTTTTTTTATATATTTTTGGGGGATATTTATTATAGCAAAAAAGTAAAAAGTATTGCTTTTTTTTTCAAAATTGTCGCTCTTTCTTTTGTTTAAAGTGCAAAAAATAAAAACCGCAGAGGTGATCAAATACCACCAAAAGAAAGCTCTATTTGTGGAAAAAAAAAGGACATCAATATTGTTTGGGTGTAACGTCGCACGACCGCGCAATTGTCAGTTAAAGCGACGCAGTGCCGAATCGCAAAAAGTGCTCTGGTCAGGAAGAGGGTAAAATCTTCCGGGGCTGAAGCGGTTAATGAACATATAACTGGATTAAATGCTATGTTAAATTCAGCTTGAATAAATACATAAACAACCTTTTATTTTGGAAAAAACAAATGCCTAAATGTAACTATATAGAGAGGGTGTTTGTAAAAGTTAAAAAAAAAAGATGCATTGAAAAAAAAAAAAAAGACTTTTGAGGCTTTGTTGTACATTGTGGAAGCTTTAGTGCTCATCGTACTGACAGGTGTTGTATATCTTCTCTCTTAGGCCGGTACAGTTCAGAAAGTGATGTGTGGAGCTTCGGCATACTGCTCTGGGAAGCGTTCTCTCTTGGGTCCAATCCATACACAAGTATGAATAACCAGCAAACCAGAGAAGCAATAGAACAGGGTAAGCTTATTCCTGTGTACCGCAGAGAAAACTGCAGTTGTACACTGTGTAGATATTACAGAAAAATTCCCAACCTCAAACCATAAGTTGTCAATACCTTTTGTTACAACTGAGCGTGTACCACACCATGTGTAGCACTAAAAGGCAGCTGTTAGGTTAAATCTATGTTACAAAAAGCAATGTGCAAAGGACAGACCCCAAGGGAACAAATTTGCAATCATTGTCCATTGCTCTGACTACACCAGTTAGTTCTTATAGATTGCTAAACTTTGCACATCAGCATTGCTGTTTCAAAATTTTTATTATCTACACACCGCCCATATGCGACCATAGAGGGCAGAGGTTTCTGTGTTGAGAGCATGCTCTTTGCTCATAGCACAGTGAGCTATCTGTCAAAGACAACTCCTCCTCTAGTAATGATCGGGAGTTAGTATAATCGGCTCTTGATCATGTGAACACTCTGACAGCCAGGCATGAAGTTAAAGGGATGCCGGGTTAGGCGAGAAGAGGTCAAACAACTATTTTCAACATTATCTTGGAGCAAACTACTGGGCATATAAAAAAAAAATAGGATATATATATATATATACATATATATATATATATATATATATATATATATATATATATATATATATACACAGTGGGGACGGAAAGTATTCAGACCCCCTTAAATTTTTCACTCTTTGTTATATTGCAGCCATTTGCTAAATTCATTCAAGTTCATTTTTTTTCCTCATTAATGTACACACAGCACCCCATATTGACAGAAAAATACAGAATTGTTGACATTTTTGCAGATTTATTAAAAAAAAAAAACTGAAATATCCCATGGTCCTAAGTATTTAGACCCTTTGCTCAGTATTTAGTAGAAGCCCCCTTTTGATCTAATACAGCCATGAGTCTTTTTGGGAAAGATGCAACAAGTTTTTCACACCTGGATTTGGGGATCCTCTGCCATTCCTCCTTGGCGATCCTCTCCAGTTCTGTCAGGTTGGATGGTAAACGTTGGTGGACAGCCATTTTTAGGTCTCTCCAGAGATGCTCAATTGGGTTTAAGTCAGGGCTCTGGCTGAGCCATTCAAGAACAGTCACTGAGTTGTTGTAAAGCCACTCCTTCGTTATTTTAGCTCCTCACATTTTTGTAAATATTTTATTATATCTTTTCATGTGACAACACTGAAGAAATGACACTTTGCTACAATGTAAAGTAGTGAATGTACAGCTTGTATAACAGTGTAAATTTGCTGTCCCCTCAAAATAACTCAACACACAGCCATTAATGTCTAAACAGCTGGCAACAAAAGTGAGTACACCCCTAAGTGAAAATGTCCAAATTGGGCCCAAAGTGTTAATATTTTGTGTGTCCACCATTATTTTCCAGCACTGCTTTAACCCTCTTGGGCATGGAGTTTACCAGAGCTTCACAGATTGCTACTGGAGTCCTCTTCCATTCCTCCATGACGACATCAGCTGGTGGATGTTAGAGACCTTGCGCTCCTCCACCTTCTGTTTGAGGATGCCCCACAGATGCTCATTAGGGTTTAGGTGTGGAGACATGCTTGGCCAGTCCATCACTTTTACCCTCAGCTTCTTTAGCAAGGCAGTGGTCATCTTGGAGGTGTGTTTGGGGTCATGATCATGTTTAAATACTGCCCTGCGGCCCAGTCTCCGAGAGGAGGCTGGAATGCTCTGCTTCAGTACCGTATATACTCGAGTATAAGCCAAGATTTTCAGCCCTTTTTTTAGGCTGAAAATGCCCCCTCGGCTTATACTCGAGTCACCGTCATCTGCCTACCTGATCAGTGTGTCATGCAGACAGATGGCGGCCAGCGTGTCATAAAAACATACGGCGGCTATTCCAGTGTTCAAAAGCCGTGCCGCCTCCTCGTCTGTGATAGGCAGAACACTCAATTTCCCAGCAGTCAGTGTTCAGCCTATCACGGACATCCTCTCATCCTCGTCCGTGGTATGAGGAGGAGAGAATGTGCGTGATGGGCTGAACACTGACTGCTGGGAAATTGAGTGTTCTGCCTATCAAATAGAAGGAGGAGGCGCGGCTTTTGAACACTGGAATGGCCGCCGTATATTTTTCTGACACGCTGATCGGCGCAATGGTGGCTGCAGATCGGCACACAGAGGCTGCAGACCGGCATACAGAGGCTGCAGATCGGCACACAGAGGCTGCAGATCGGCACACAGAGGCTGCAGACCGGCACACAGAGGCTGCAGACCGGCACACAGAGGCTGCAGATCGGCACACAGAGGCTGCAGATCGGCACACAGAGGCTGCAGATCGGCACACAGAGGCTGCAGACCGGCACACAGAGGCTGCAGACCGGCACACAGAGGCTGCAGACCGGCACACAGAGGCTGCAGACCGGCACACAGAGGCTGCAGACCGGCACACAGAGGCTGCAGACCGGCACACAGAGGCTGCAGACCGGCACACAGAGGCTGCAGATCGGCACACAGAGGCTGCAGACCGGCACACAGAGGCTGCAGACCGGCACACAGAGGCTGCAATGGACATGCTGTCCCCTCAAAATAACTCAACACACAGCCATTAATGTCTAAACCGCTGGCAACAAAAGTGAGTACACCCCTAAGTGAAAATGTCCAAATTGAGCCCAATTAGCCATTTTCCCTCCCTAGTGTCATGTGACTCATTAGTGTTACAAGGTCTCAGGTGTGAATAGGGAGCAGGTGTGTTAAATTTGGTGTTATCACTCTCACTCTCTCATACTGGTCACTGGAAGTTCAACATGGCACCTCATGGCAAAGAACTCTCTGGAGATCTAAAAAAAAGAATTGTTGCTCTACATAAAGATGGCCTAGGCTATAAGAAGATTACCATGACCCTGAAACTGAGCTGCAGCACGGTGGCCATGACCATACAGCAGTTCAACAGGACATGTTGCACTCAGAACAGGCCTCACCATGGTCGACCAAAGAAGTTGAGTGCAAGTGCGCAGTGTCATATCCAGAGGTTGTCTTTGGGAAATAGACATATAAGTGCTGCCAGCATTGCTGCAGAGGTTGAAGGGGTGGGGGGTCAGCCTGTCAGTGCTCAGACCATACGCTGCACACTGCATCAAGTTTGCTGAAGACAAGAAGACTAAGGACATGGATTACTGGAACCATGTCCTGTAGTCTGATGAGACCAAGATAAACCTATTTGGTTCAGATGGTGTCAAGCGTGTGTGGCGGCAACCAGGTGAGGACTGCAAAGACAAGTGTGTCTTGCCTACAGTCAAGCATGGTGGTGGGAGTGTCATGGTCTGGGGCTGCATGAGTGATGCTGGCACTGGGGAGCTACAGTTCATTGAGGGAACCATGAATGCGAACATGTACTGTGACATACTGAAGCAGAGCATGGTGCCCTCCTTTCGGAGACTGGGCCGCAGGGCAGTATTTCAACATGATAATGACCACAAACACACCTCCAAGACGACCACTGCCTTGCTAAAGAAGCTGAGGGTAAATGTGATGGACTGGCCAAGCATGTCTCCAGACCTAAACCCTTTTGAGCATCTGTGGGGCATCCTCAAACGGAAGGTGAAGGAGCGCAAGGTCTCTAATATCCACCAGCTCCGTGATGTCGTCATGGAGGAGTGGAAGAGGACTCCAGTGGCAACCTGTGAAGCTCTGGTGAACTCCATGCCCAAGAGGGTTAAGGCAGTTCTGGAAAATAATGGTGGCCACACAAAGTAATGACACTTTGGGCCCAATTTGGACATTTTGACTTAGGGGTGTACTCACTTTTGTTGCCAGTGGTTTAGACAATTAATGGCTGTGTGTTGAGTTATTTTGATGGGACAGCAAATTTACACTGTTATACAAGCTGTACACTCACTACTTTACATTGTAGCAAAGTGTCATTTATTCAGTGTTGTCACATGAAAAGATAGAATAAAATATTTACAAAAATGTGAGGAGTGTACACACTTTCGTGAGATACTCTAATATATAATTTCGTGTACCAAAAGTAATGCAAGAGTGGGCATAACTTTATTTTTTTAAATAATCTTTTAAATTAATATACTGTGTGTGTGTGTACAGTGTATATATATATATATATATATATATATATATATATATATATATATCTTACAGTATGTAGGTTGTTCAAATTTGACGGTGGTAAAGTAACTATTTCTTTTTAGTACCTCTTCTTTTTCTATATCATTCCAGGTAAGTAATGGCTTCCCAGCAGCAGCAATGTGCCATCACTGAGTTCTTGAAGGAGGGACGCAGTCTGTCTGACATCCACAGAAGGCTACAGAATGTTTAGGGAGATGACGCCATTGACAAGAGCAATGTGCACAGATGGATGCAAAAGTTTAAAGCATTGAAGACAAACCACTCAGTGGGAGACCATCAATGTCGGTCAGCCTGAACTCAATGACAGCACGTTGCTTCTGCTTGGAATACATTTTTTACCTGCAATGAAAAAGAAGTAGAGTTACTATAGAGGAAGAGTTACTGTCTACCAACATGTAAAATTTGATTGCCCTATGTAAGTTAATAAAAAAAAGTTATGTCCACTTTTTCATTACTTTCGCTCCAGTCCTCGTATATATACTGTATATATATATATATATATATATATATATATATATATATATATACAGTATATGTGTATGTACACTATATTTGTCTATAGATCTATATATAGACAAAGGAAGATGGCATGGGCACTCTGTCCAAGATAAATGCCTTGATGCTCCACACAAAACGCATAATGTTGCAACAGGTATAGTAGGCACTTAAATGGCTTCCAAAGAAGAAGGAAGATATTTTTTTCTCATGTACCTAACAAAATAGCTGTTAATTTTTCAGTAATCATTTTCCCATTTATTTATGCTTTAACCCCTTATGCCCCGTACACACAATCGAATATTCCGACAACAAAATCCATGGGATTTTTTCCGACGGATGTTGGCTCAAACTTGTATTGCATACACACGGTCACACAAATCTTGTCGGAAAATTCTGAACGTCAAGAACGCGGTGACGTACAACACGTACGACGAGCCAAGAAAAATGAAGTTCAATAGCCAGTGCGGCTCTTCTGATCGATTCCGAGCATGCGTGGAACTTTGTGCGTCAGAATTGTGTACACACGATCCGAATTTACGACAACGGATTTTGTTGACGGAAAGTTTGAGAAACAGATCTCAAATTTTGTGTGACGGAAATTCCGATGGGAAATGTCCGATGGAGCCTACACACAGTCCGAATTTCCGACAACAAGCTCCCATCCGCGGCATTAGAAGTCCAATGCAGGGCACTTCATGAGTGAACTATGGTTTGTTTGGTGGCAACATGAAACCAGACGATTTTTGCCACGGCATACAAAACATTTTGAATTGGTTTATTTAATAGGCGGATAGGATAGGATCTCAGATGTCTCAGTGTGTTGGGATGCAGAAAACTGACAGGCTTCAAGTTGCCAACACTATAATCATCCGAAAGAGTTGTTGCACTTGAAAGCCTCTTGCTCAATGTATAATCTTTGTTTCCAGTACATTGCTCAGTACAAGCTGCACTATTTCGAGCGTCCTTGCTCTTACACCTGAAGAAGAACAGGGACGCTTCCAAACTGTGCAGCTTGTACTGAGCAGTGTACTGGAAATAAAGATTATATATTGAGCAAGAGACTTTAGAGCATGGCAACTCTTTTGGATGATTGTATTTAATTTTTTTTTTTTTTAATAATCAAAGGAAGTGATGTTTTCCAAGTACAAAGGGATAGGACAAAAAAATGAGGAAAAAAAGAGGCACTGGAGGTAAAGATGGAAGAAAAAAAAGTTGAAAAGACCGACTTTTCTTTCATGGGCACAAGAACAAAAATCCGACTCTAATTATTTCTGATATTTGTCAGGAAGCAGACAAATAGCTATTTTGGTTTTTTAAAAATATTTGCACTCTCTCAGCTTACAGCTTCTTTCAAAATGTTCAAGTGAATCGAGCAATGTAGAGTCTTCTAAATTATTCAGGAGGAGTCTTTTAACATTGTGACAGGGATAAAACACATCAGTGTTTTGAATAGAATGGAAGACGACCATGACTCTCATCAAACATTCTGTCTCCGGGACATACCGACACCTCCAACAGATTATACCAAATCTTCCAATTTATGGCTATGTCTTTTTTTATATATAAATAAGAAAGATAAAAGATGTTCTTATGATTGCAGGAAGCCGTCTGCCAGCTCCAGACAATTGTCCCGAGGATATTTATGAACTGATGCTGCGCTGCTGGGAATATGACCCCAGGAAACGTCCAAGCTTCAGCGCTGTGCACCAAGAACTCATCAGTATCCGGAAGAGACATCGATAATTCCCACTGATTCTATTGTATGTTCTGCTTCCCAGGCCAGGTGCCCGAGGCAGGTCTTATTTATCATTGTACTATCTGTGTGATGCACGCGTTGATCCGATCCAAGGGATGTAACGTAATTATCAATGGCGCGGTACCACTGCTCCGTGTAGATAATAAAATGCACCGACATTTCCCATTCACCTAACTCCAATAGACATTTCCTTTATATTTCCTAACAAACCATGAAAGATTTTTTTTATTAAATAATGTATTATGTTGCAACTTACCTTATATGCAGTTGATTCATTTGTTTTCTTTTTCGGGTTCATTTACACTTGCTTCCAGGGGCGGACTGACAACTCATGGGGCCCCCGGGCAATAGAAGATTATTGGGCCCCCAGGCAATCAGAGATTATGGGGCCACACAGTATACACACACACACAGTATACAATCACACAGTATACACATACATGTATACACAGACATGTTTTTATTGGCTGAGAAGGTACTGGAGAGGTGGGGCAGCTATAATCTCGGGATTTTTAGACCAAAAGGATGTCGGTAAGGGACATTTCAGAGAGAAAAAACACAGATTTTTACATACTGTCCCTGGTTTTACTGAGGCTGGCAACCCTGATGGGGCCCCCTAGTGGCCCAAGGCCCTCGGGCAGTGCCCGAGTGGCTCAATGGTCAGTCCGCCCCTGCTTGCATCAAAATGTGGCATTGGACACACTTTTTTTTAAAGAGCTCTGAATGCCAATCAAAGCCCCTGTCTCTAAATAAAATTGTTACCTTGCAGTCCTGTTCACACAGTTGCGTTTGCTTTACTTCAAAAATTATACTCCATGTCGCTTTCTTGGTGCTTCAAATGACCTCTATTGCCTCCATAGAAGTCTATAACAACACTCGCTTACAGCACCTACAGTTTTTGAGGGGCATTTATTCAGAGTTAGTTTGGCTTTGTATTGGATCCACTGGGAAACCAACAAGGGAACCAGAAAGACATAATTAGTAGTCACCTCCAGTTCATGCGTAAATATTCTGGGAGTGTCTGGTGCAGGCGTCACATCTAGTGTGCAGCGTGGAGCAGCAGGAAGGTGAGCTGGTTCCTGAGCAAAGCAACTAGCAGATGGCACACGTGGTGTGCAACATGGGAACGGGCGCTATAGCAAAAGGTGAGAGAGACGGGACTGAGCTACAGAGGACCAGCAGAGCTGGGGGACCAGGGCAGTAGAAACTAGCAGATGTCACATGTGGTGTCCAGCATGAAAGTAATATAGTGGGAGATGAGTGGGGACTTGTGGGGTTACTAATATCTGGGGGATCAACAGAGCTGGGGGTTACTAATATCTGGGGGATCAGCATAGCAGGGGGTTACTAATATCTGGGGGATCAGCAGAGCTGGGGGTTACTAATATCTGGGGGATCAGCAGAGCTGGGGGTTACTAATATCTGGGGGATCAGCAGAGCTGGGGGTTACTAATATCTGGGGGATCAGCAGAGCTGGGGGTTACTACTGAGTGGGGGATCAGCAGGGCTTTGGGTTACTACTGAATGGGAGATTAGCAGAACTGGGGGTTACTACTGAGTGGGGGGAATGAGCAGATTTTGGGTTTAATAATGAGCAGGGGATCAGCAGAGCTGGGGGTACTACTGAGTGGGACATGCAAAGAGCTGGGGGTAATACTGAGCCAGGGACCTGCTGAACAAGGGTACTTATGAACTAAGGGTATGCTGAGTGGGGGTATTAACAATCTGCCGATTAGAGGTACTAATGAGCTGGGGGTATTACTGGGTTGGGGAATCTACTGAGCCCCTTTAAGACAAATAGAACATCAACACACACACAGGGCATTTGCCAAGCTTCATTAAAACTTCAGAAAAGCATCACGGAAGCATCAAAAATGCATGTTGAAGGGATAGGTTCTTTAACGTTTGTTAAAATCAAAGCAAGTGTAAATGAGCCCTTAAGCTTTTCTTCCTTTATTCTCAATTGGTGATCCGACCACTAATGGCTCGTTTAAATTGTAAAACCACATGGTTGAGTCTTGTTTTTACTGCCCCCATACCACTCCCTCTTTAAGCCAAGTTCCAGTCACCTGTGGAAAAAATAGAAGTCAGCAGCTACAAAAACCTGCATCTGCTGACTTTTAAAAAACAGGCACTAACCTGTCCCAGGATCCAGCGGTGTGCTCACCCCAGTCGGTCTCACCCGCTGTCCCCGGTGCCGGCACCTTCACTATGAGCACCCCGCTGTGACAGCTTGCAGCTTCACAGCCGGGTGCCCACTGTGCATGCGTGAGTCGCGCTGTGCATCGTGAATGGTGGAGGCAGTCTTCTGGGACCTGTCTGTGTCCCAGAAGACTGCAGGGGGAAGGAAGGGAGCAGAACTTCCATTTACAACCGCCGAGATGGTCGAGACGGAAGTGGGTACCTGTCAAAATCGGTTACCTTCACCCCCTCCCCTCCGCTCCTCAAAAGTGCCAATTGTTCAAGAGGAACAGGGGAACGAGTCCTTAAATTGGAACTTCCCATTTGGGGTAGAGATCCACTTTAAGCTGCAAAGGCCATGGACAAAGATGAACACCTACGGTGGCAGTGATGCTTTGCATTGAGTAGTGGCAAAAATCATCCCTCCTGTTGCTTTCTGCTGGCAGGACCGTCCGCTGAATGTAACCCATTCAAATAAATAGGGCTGCCCTGCATCCACCTTCTGTTTACACAGTAATGTAGGTTTTTAGAGGTTAAAAAAAGCAATGAAGAGCTGATATAACACTTTCTCTTCATCTGTCAAACACCCACCCCAGATCGCTCTTCAGACAGTGACGCCAATGTAAACGAGCCCTAAGGCTGCATTCACATTATAGCATTTTGCGAACTTTCACAAAATCACACTGCCCACACGTTTCCATGCCAAACACATAGGGCACCTTGTTTTTTTAAATGGGCTGCCCTACATCCAACAAATGTGGCAAAGTAGCTCATGTACCTTATTGAGTGTCAAGATTCATGTGTGTTTTGCTGCATTTGTTGAGCAGTTTTGCTTGCATTCAAGGAACACTAGATCGGGGGTCTCAAAACTTTCTACACAAAGGGTCAGTTTTCTGTCCTTCACACTTTGAGGGGGCCGGAGGTATAATGCCCATTGTTGGTGTCAGTGGGAGGAATAGTGTCCCATTGTTGGTGTCAGTGGAAGGAATAGTGCCCCATTGTTGGTGTCAGTGGAAGGACTAGTGCCCCATTTCTGGTGTCAGTGGGAGGAATAGTGCCCCGTTGTTGGTGTCAGTGGAAGAAATATTGCCCCGTTGTTGGTATCAGTGGGAGGAATAGTACCCTATTGTTGGTATCGGTGGGAGGAAGAGTGCCCCATTGTTGGTGTCAGTGGAAGGAATATTGTCCAGTTGTTGGTATCAGAGGGAGGGATAGTGCCCCAAGGGCCAGATAAAGGCTAGCAAAGGGCCGCATCTGGCCCCCGAGCTGCAGTTTGGAGACCACTGTGCTAGAGTATGATTGCAACCTAAGCCTGTTATTTTACAATTTCCTTTAACAGACCAAGCTCACCAGCAAATGTTGCAGTTAGAGGGTTGAGCACTGACAGGGGTGCTTACAATGGTCAGCTTTTATTAATTCATGTAAAACCTTTATCCCAAAAGAAAAAGAACTGTTGCTGTAGCTGCTTAAAAGTGTTACTTGGAGATCAGCTTCAATTTGCTAGTCAAGCTCATCTAAAGATGCCACTGCATCTAAGGCAGGCCATAGATGACTCGATTTTCTTTTCTTTCGACCACAGGTGAAAGGAAAGAAAGAAAATTGATTGACAGTCAGTGTTGATTGGGGGGGGGGTCACTCCCGCAGCGTTATTGTGTTCTGCCAATGGGGAGCCTTCCCCACCAGCAGAACACAATGATTACTGCTAGCGGCTATAGCCACCGTCAGTAATCGCATGTAAAAAAAACAGACAGGCTGTTTGTACCCAAGTCAATCCAGCCAAGATTTGATCCATCTATGGCCGGCTTAACACTACCCTCTCCCCAGACTGACAAGACTGCTGTCCAATGGTGTCTCTGTTGCTCTTACATCCAGAGTGGAGACAACCTAAAACATGAAATATGGAACTGGCTGGATCAGCAGATGAAATGAAAGGAAAAAGCCTCAAATAAAAAACAAATGCAGCCACCACATTTAAAGATTGGAAAGCTGCAAAATATTACATTTTTGTTGTGGGGTTTAATATCGCTTTATTAGGACAAAGAGCTAAGTGCAGGTTACAATGATCTGTGTCTAGCAGTCATATGCTAAGTTACTGAATAATTCTAATGCCAGATTGTGGTAATCTATACAACCAATTGCACCAGTGGTCTCCTGCCACCCCCTCTATCACCAATAGATAGATTCGTGCATTACATGAATCTATCTATGGCAGCAGCTGCCAAACCCTATTCAGGCGTCGGCGCCTTTTCGGACGCCGGGCGCCTGAATTACAGCGGCGAGGGGGGGGGGGTTTGAAGCACCTGATTAGAGCCATAGGTTCAAATAGGCGTCAAAAAAGATGACCTGCGAGCGCCATGCTGGGAGCTCGCAGGTCACTCAGCTGTGTTAGAAAAGCGAATGAATATTCGCTTTCCTAACACTAAACTGCATTTTCGACAATCAGGTGCTCGGATCTGTTACCCGTCGCCTGATTGGCTGAAACGACAGACGCTGTGATTGGACACCAGGCGTCCAATCATAGCAGAGGATGGGAAGCGAGGACGGGAAGAGAGGACAGGAGAGGACATCGAGGAGCTGTCCCACCAAGACAGGTAAGTGCAGAGGGCAGGCCGGCGGGGAGCACACTGGCAGCATTTGATATGGCACAGTGGCTGCTTTTGATGGGGCTCAATGAAGCAATTGATGGGCACAGTGGCGGCAATTGATGGGCACAGTGGCTGCAAATGATGGGCACAGTGGCTGCAATTGATGGGCACAATGGCGGCAATTGATGGACACAGTGGCGGCAATTGATGGGCACAGTGGCTGCAATTGATGGGCACAGTGGCTGCAATTGATGGGCACAGTGGCTGCATTTTATGGGGCACAGTGACTGCATTTGATTGTGACAGTTTAGATCTTCAAACTACGGCCCTCCAGCTGTTGCAGAACTACAAGTCCCATGAGGCATTGTAAAACTCTGACATTCACAGACATGACTAGGCATGATGGGAATGGGGTAGTTCCTGAACGACTGTAGGGCCATAGTTTGAGGACCCCTGGTTTAGCTGTACCCCCATGTCTGCCAGCTGCACATGTGCCACCAAGGCTTCTGTCCCTATTGTTACATCCCTATACCCACATCCATCAAAGATTAGGAATTTTTGCATCCTGCATCAGGATTCATTTTTACAAATAAAAAGCTTTTTGCATTTTTTTTATTTTTTATGTAGCATATGAAAACACATTTATACATTTATACACATGCATTGGGTAAATACTTCTACACACGAGAAAGTCTCTTTGATTGAAATTGTTATCTGATTGAGTTACAATAAATAAATGGTTGATATTCACACTGCCTCTTGTTCCCTTATATTGTACTTCACCTACATTTTGCTGTGACTAAAGCTACTCACTGAAACATGTAAGCCTTTTACTGACTCCTGTGCTAAGAAATAAAGACGTTTATACAGATGTTGGAGTTGCCGGCCACCATTTCTGCTTCACCTACATTAAAATAAACTGGTTCATTCTGTCTTATGATATGTTAACCACTTCAGCCCCGGAAGGTTTTACCCCCTTCATGACCAGGCCATTTTTTGCTGCATTTATTAAACTGACAATTGCGCGGGCATGCGGCACTGTACCTAAACAAAATGTATGTCCTTTTTTTCCCCACAAATAGAGCTTTCTTTTGGTGGTATTTGATCACAGCTGCGGTTTTTATTTTTTGTGCTATAAACGAAAAAAGCCTGACAATTTTGAAAAAAAAAACAATATTTTTTACTTTCTGTTTTAAATCATATCTGATAAAAGAAAAAGTAAAAAAAAAAATCGAATTTCTTCATCAATTTAGGTCAATATGTATTCTGCTACATATTTTTGGTAAAAAGAAGAAATCCCAATAAGCGTATATTTATTGGTTTGCGCAAAATTTATAGCGTCTACAAACTATGGGATATTTTATGGAATTTTTATAGATTTTTTTCTTTTACAAGTAATGGCGGTGACCAGCGACTTATAGTGGGACTGTGACATTTCAGCGGACAAATCGAATACTAAGTAGCACTTTTGACACTTTTTTGGGCACCAGTGACACTAATACAGTGATCAAAGCTAAAAATATTCACTGTCACTGTACTAATGACACTGGCAGGGAAGGGGTTAACATTGGGGCAATCAAAGGGTTAAATGTGTCCCTAGGGGGTGCTTTGCTAACTGTGTGGGAGCGGGTCGCTGGCGGTGCACGTGTGCGCTCCAGACCTAGGAGAAAAGAATCAAGTACAGGTACATGATTTCGCACTAAAGGGCCACCCTGCCACAGTATATGTGGGGCGGTCTATAAGCGGTTAAAGTAGAAGATCGGAGGACAGATAGATCCTCTGTCAGGCATTTTTTCTGTCTCTGCAGAAGAGACTTACCTCCACTTCCTGTTGTGCCACTACAACAGGAAGTGGGGAAAATTACTCCAACAGGGGCACTCTATGTCAAGCAATCAGATTCTAAGATATTCCTAGAGCTCTTCCTAGAGCGGGCCACCCAGCCAAACTGAGTGATCAGGAGAGACGGGCCTTAGTCAGGGAGGTGACCAACAACCCGATGGTCACTCTGACAGAGCTCCAGTGTTTCTCTGTGGAGAGAGGAGAACCTTCCAGAAGAACGTTCATCTCTGCTGCACTCCACCAATCAGGCCTGTATGGTAGAGTGACCAGACGGAAGCCACTCCTCAGTAAAAGGCACATGACAGCCCGCTTGGAGTTTCCCAAAGGGCACCTGAAGGACTCTCAGACCATGAGAAGCAAAATTCTCTGGTCTGATGAAACAAAGATTGAACTCTTTGGCCTGAATGGCAAGTGTTGTGTCTGGAGGAGACCAGGCACTGCTCATCACCTGGCCAATACCATCCCTACAGTGAAGCATGGTGGAGGCAGCATCATGCTGTGGGGATGTTTTTCAGCAGCAGGAACTGGGAGACTAATCAGGTTGGAGGTAAAGATGAATGCAGCAATGTGCAGAGACATCCTTGATGAAAACTTCCAGAGCGCTCGGAACCTCAGATTGGGACGAAGGTTCGTCTTCCAACAGGATAACGACCCTAAGCACACAGCCAAGATAACAAAGGAGTGGCTACGGGAAAACTCTGTGAATGTCCTTGAGTGGCCCAGCCAGAGCCCAGACTTGAACCCAACGGAACATCTCTGGAGAGATCTGAAAATGGCTGTGCACTGACACTCCCCATTCAACCTGATGGCGCTTGAGAGGTCCTGCATAGAAGAATGGAAAACCGTCCTAAGATAAGTATGCCGAGCTTGTAGCATCATACTCAAAAAGACCTGAGGCTGTAATTGGTGCCAAAGGTGCTTCAACAAAGTATTGAGCAAAGGCTGTGAATACTTATGTACATGGGATTTTTTTCATTTTTTTATTTTTAATAAATTTGCAAAGATTTTAAACAAACTTCTTTCACATTGTCATTATGGGGTATTGTTTGTAGAATTTTGAGCAAAATAATGAATTTAATCCATTTTGGAATAAGGCTGTAACATAACAAAATGTGAAAAAAGTGAAGCGCTGTGAATACTTTCCGGATACACTGTACCATAGTTTGTAGACGCTATAACTTTCACACAAACCAATTAATATACACTTACTGGAATTTTTTTTTTACCAAAGACATGTAGAAGGATACATGTTGGCCTAAGTTTATGAAGAAATTAGATTTTTTTTTTTGTTGGATATGTTTTATAACGGAAAGTAGAAAAAATGTATTTTTTTTCCAAATTTTTGTTTGTTTTTCGTTTTTATATAGCAAAAAAATTAAAAATACAGAGGTGATGAAATTCCACCAAAAAGAAGGCTCTATTTATTGTGAAAAAAAAAAATTGATATAAAATTTAATTTGCATACCGTGCTGAATAGCAAAAAATGCCCTGATCATGAAGGGGGTGAAACCTTCCGGCGGTCAAGTAGTTAAAAACAACTGAAGGACTTATTTAAACGAGCCCTCTAAACTACGCGTTTTATGCTGTGATTTGATTAGTGCTGCAACTGCTGATAATAATTTCCCTCTGTAAAGTCCCGCTTTATGGCGGTGAAATTATGCCGGTCAAACAAAGCCATGTCAGGGTTGTCACTTAGTAGTGGGAAAATACAAGGTGTTCCTTGTACCTGGCACTCTGCATTATAGAACTGATTGATCACAATAGTTACCACCGGAGGACCATTACATATTATGTTTAAGAACATTCTGTTCTGCTCTGCTGAACGGGTGAGTGAGAACATTCTCTAACATCTATTATTATAATACAGCAGCAGGGACGAGGGATGCTGGGCTCCCTGGGAGAGAGGAAACTGATAGGGAGAGAAACAAAAATGACTTTAGGGCAGCTGAGGTTCCATGAGCTCTAAAAGTACTTTCCATGGGTAATAGACTTTATGTTTATCTTACCTGGTAGAAGATGATTCGGAAGATTACATCTGTAGCACAGCTAGCGTGCAGAATACAGGAGAGAGGAGAACAGCGTTACAGCCCATTCTCCACAATACAGGTCTTCAGACTTTGCAGTACGAGGACCATGTTGGATATTTTAATTCACAACCCGAGAAAAAAGTCAGTTCTATACAGTGGTTATAGAAAAGGATCACCCCCTGTAAAATAATCACATTTTGTTGCTTTTCAGCTTGAAATGAAGACAGACACAGTTTTTGTTTTATCCAGCTGTATTTACTCAGTACAGCTTAAAACATCCAAGTGAAAGATATAGCACCAAAAAAAAAAAAAAAATCAAAAACAGAATTACTGAGTTGGAAAAAGGATCACCCACTTGTTGTCAGTATTTTGTTGGTCCACATTTTGCTTTAACCACATCAGCCCCGGAAGAATTTACCCCCTTCCTGACCGGAGCACTTTTTGCGATTTGGCACTGCATCGCTTTAACTGACAATTGCGCCGTCGTGCGACGTTGCACCCAAACAAAATTGATGTCCTTTTTTTCCCACAAATAGAGCTTTCTTTTGGTGGTATTTGATCACCTCTGTGGTTTTTATTTTTTGCGCTATAAACAAAAATAGAGCGACAATTTTGAAAAAAACGCATTATTTTTTACTTTTTGCTATAATAAATATCCCCCAAAAATATAAAAAAAAACAATTTTTTTCCTGAGTTTAGGCCGATATGTATTCTTCTACATATTTTTGGTAAAAAAAAATCGCAATAAGCGATTATTGATCGGTTTGCGCAAAAGTTATAGCGTTTACAAAATAGGGGATAGTTTTTTGTATTTTTATTAATAATTTATTATTTTTTTTAAATGGCGGCGATCAGCAATTTTTATCGTGACTGCGACATGGCGGACACATCGGACATTTTTGACACATTTTTGGGACCATTGTCATTTATACAGCAATCAGTGCTATAAAAATGCACTGATTTCTGTGTAAATGACACTGGCAGTGAAGGGGTTTACCCTCTAGGGGACGGGGAGGGGTTAAATTAGTACTAGGGAGTGATTACTAACTGTCAGGGGGATGGGCTGTGAGTGTGACATCACTGATCTCTGCTCCGATGACAGGGAGCAGAGATCAGTGACAATGTCACTAGGCAGAACGGGGAGATGCTGTTTACATCAGCATCTCCCCGTTCTTCCTCCCCGTGAAGCGATCGCGGGTATCCCCGCGGCGATCGAGTCCGCGGGACCCACGACCCGACTCATGGAGCTTGCCGCGGGCGCGCATGCCACCGGCTGCCTCTTAAAGGGCAACGTACAGGTAGGTGATTTTGCCTGTACGAGCCCTTCTGCCGCAGTATATGTGCGTGAGGCAAGCGGTTAAAAGGGTTGTAAACCCTCGTTTCTTTTTTCTTACCTCCACTGTGCAGGTCGTTTTGCACAGAGTGGCCCCGATCTGCCTCTTCTGGGGTCCCCTGGCGGTGCTGGTTGATCCCCCCTGCATCGCGTGCCCACGTTGGGGAAGGATTTCCTAAGGTGGACACCTATGCGGGCGCGCTCCCGAGTCCTACTTCTGTGTCCATTCACACAGAATGCAGGACTTGGCCCCGCCCCCTGGCTCCCGCATCATTGGATTTGATTGACAGCAGCGGGAGCCAATAGCTGCGCTGCTATCAATCTATCCATTCAGGACACGAGACGCCAGCTAGAGTTGGTGTGCTCGTTCCTGGCCGGAGAAAGATCGGGGTCAGGTTAGTAAAACGGGGGCTGGGGGGGGGGGCTGCAGCACCACAGAACTAGTTGGCGCCCACCCACCGTTATAGAGTGGCAGCGCCGTGTTGCTAGGACATGGAGCGACCCCGATCTCTGTAAAGAGCCGCGTCCGTGGCTCTTTAACCATGTTATCGGCTGTGTCCAATCACAGCCGGTCACATGTAAACACAGAGATGTCGGTAATCGGCGCTCCTCGCCTCACACTGACAAATCAGCGATCAGCGGCATCTCCTCACAGGAGACATCTACACATGTAATCAGGGCACTCTAATGTTTGAGAGTTCTGAGTCATTTTCTAGCAAAAAAATGATGATTTTAACATGTAGGAGAGAAGTGTCAGAATTGGCCTGGGTGGCAAGGGGTTAATTACCATAAGTAATATACAAATAATTTTTATATATTGTTTTTAAGGTAATTTACTATATTTTCAAAAACTGTACTCAAGCAGGTGGGTTAACGGACAAATTACTGAAGTTTGACTTCCAACCAGTAATTTCAAAGTAAATAGATAAATAATAAATTATTATCTTATAACATATAGCATAAGAGTATATGGTTTAGCTTGTACCTTTTCAGCAGCAGCAGATTCTCATTCTCCCTCTTAACTGTCTGAGAAAATCAAACATAGGAATAAATCTTATACCCATAAACGCATGTTTTTTCTTTGTAGTCAAGAGGGCTGGGCTGGAAGGGAGCATTTGTCTTTTAGACACATTCCCCCTTCTATGACACTGCAGTGAGAGGCGTGCCTCCACTGCAGCATTTTTATTGGACAGCTGGGGCTAATGATACTTTACCATTGGACCAAGACTCCAAGTTGTCCATTGAGCTCAGTGCCTCTGACAAGAAGTGAGGAGAGGCACTGTGAGCTCATCCTCTCAATCTGCTACAAACAGAGTTTGTCAGCTCAGTGGCGTCACTAGGGTTGGTGTCACCCGGTGCTGAAAAAATTGGTGTCACCCCCCCCCCCCCGCCCTCCACCAAATATAGTCCCCCCCCAGTACAGACCCCTCTCCGCTAAGTACAGATCCTGCAGTATAGATCACCCTCACTAACATCAGACCTCCTCCCTCAGTGCAAACCCCCCCCATCAGTACAGACACCCCCCCCCATCAGTATAGACCTCCAAACTCAGTGCAGACCCCCTATCAGGGTAGAATCCACCCCCTTAGTGCAGACCCTCCCCATCAGTATAGAATCCCCCCTTAGTGCAGACCCCCACAGTTTAGACACCCCCCCCTTTAGTGCAGACCCCCCATCAATATAGACACCCCCTCTTAGTGCAGACCCCCCATCAGTATAGAATCACCCCCTTAGTGCAGACACCCCATCAGTATATAACCTCCTCTTAGTGCAGACCCCCCATCAGTATATAACCTCTCCTTAATGCAGACCCCCCATCAATAGAGACACCCCCTCTTAGTGCAGACCCCATCAGTATAGAATCCCCCTAGTGCAGACCCCCCATCAGTATAGAATCTCCCTTAGTGCAGACCCCCCATCAATAGAGACACCCCCTTTTAGTGCAGACCCCCATCAGTATAGAATCCCCCTAGTGCAGACCCCCCATCAGTATAGAATGCCCCTTAGTGCAGACCCCCCATCAATAGAGACACCCCCTCTTAGTGCAGACCCCATCAGTATAGAATCCCCCTTAGTGCAGACCCCATCAGTATAGAATCCCCCTTAGTGCAGACCCCATCAGTATAGAATCCCCCTAGTGCAGACCCCCCATCAGTATAAGCACCCCTCTCCCCTCCCATAGCGCCCCCCCGGCACATGTCCATCTATTAATCTACTTAGAGTGTACAGTACCTCAGTACAGCGTGGCCGCGGACGTATACACACAGAGGTGTGTGTCACTCAGGGCTCCTCCTCCTCACTGGATGTAAACAGAGGAGGAGGCAGCTTCAGTCCGCTCCACGCGGGACACAGAGTGAGCGAGACGAGAGGCACAGGGCAGAGGGCGGTGTCAGCGGCTGCGGTTCTGCTATACACGGGTGTCACCCCTCTGGCGGGTGTCACCCGGGTGCGGCCCGCACCCCCCGCCCCCACCTTGCAACGCCACTGTGTCAGCTTATATTTAAACTGGCCGCTCTGTATGTAGCTTCTGATAGGCTGCACAAGGAGCCCCGTATCTCCAGAACCATAGGTCGTAGGAACCCCACATTTTGACCAGTGGTGGGGTAGGACTTCAGCTACATACCTCCCAAACTCGATCCCTCTAAGTCGATCTTTTTTTTATTTTTTTTATCTTTTTTCATGGCAGGTGAGGGTCTGCCTCACCTGACTGCACGTCCCTGGTAGACCCCCCTTTCGATGCTATGCTATTGCTACCATCTGATCAATTACTTGATTTTACAATTATGATCCATCAATGTATTTTCTTATATTACTTAGAGAGGTCTAGGTCACTAGCCAACACCACGATGGTGCGGTGATATGTAGGTGTATTTATACATGTACCATGTGTTACCAATGAGCAATACTATTTATTCACTGTATTTTGTTATGACTCAATGTGTACATGTACCAATAAACATGGTATTATATATTGTTTTTTTTTTATCATCTCATAGCCATGTGCTTCATGCAAAGTCCCAATTTTTTTTTCTCTTTTATTTAGGCATTTAAAATGTCACTTATGGAGATTTTTAAGTACCGTAGTTTGTCACCATTCCACCAACGTCCGCAATTTTAAAGCATGACATGTTATGTATCTATTTACTCTGCATAACATCATCTTTCATATCATACTGAAAAATTGGAGTATATATTGTGGGGTCTTTTTTTAATTCACTCAAATTAATTTTTTCCCAAAAAAATCTGCTGCGCAAATACCGCGTGACATAAAAAATTGCAACAATCGCCATTTTATTCCCCAGGGTTTCTGCTTAAAAAAAATATATATATATAATGTTTGGGGGCTCCAAGTAATTTTCTAGCAAACAATACTGATTTAAACTTGTAAACAAAAAGGGCCAGAAAAAGCCCTTCAAGTGGTTGCCAAGCGGCAATTTTACATTGCAAGCATCTCTTCAACTGCAAGTGAAGCGTGCGGCCTTACTGACCTCAATGGGTGGGTTTGACAGGCGGTGCCACCTTTCAAACCCTGCAGCCCAAGTTAAAATTGCTGTGGACTGTGTCCAGCTGTAATGTTAAAAAACTGGGGTAGCGGTGGGCTCAGCCACTGAACAGGAAGTGGTTAAATGACCCAAGATGGTTGCTAGAGTCACATGGGGCAGCAGCATCCAATCAAAAAGTTTCTCCAGTGACCCAGGAAACCATAGAGGAACCATGTTCCTCTTGACTTTCTCTTCAACTGCAATGTTGCTGCGAACAATCGCCACCTACAGTGGAGAAAGTAGACTGCACCTACCTACAAGCCATTCTCAGCCAGGGTTCTACAATTAAGGGGTGCCTGTACATAAAAACAAACTGTGCATCTTTGACTAAAGTGAAAAAACACCCTTGCTATAGGTGTACACTGTTACCTCCCGAAGCCTGACTAAAAGATTCTCAGAGATGGCATTACCCCATCCTACCTTGTTGCTAGGACTTTGCTAAGACACTCCCAACTGATTCAAACCTTCTCACATGTGATCTCCATTCAATATCATGATAGGAGTGAACAGTAATGACTGGTAACGTCTTAGCAACATCCTAGCAACAAGGCAGGAGAGGATAATACCACCTCTGGGAGTTTTTTGGCCAGGCTTCGGAAGGTACGTAAATGTCCTACACCTATAGCAAAGGCATTATTTAACTTTATTCAGTTTTTATGTACTGACGCCCCTTATCTGCATAGGCAGTTTTTTGGTGAAGGTGAACTAACCCATTAGCACACGTAGAATATACAAACTACGAGTAGTTCTGGTGATTTAAACTCGGCACGTCGAAGTTGCAAAACTTTGAGTAATTAATCTTTCAGCATGCTTTTATCAACAAAATTCCTGTTTGGATGAATAGCTTTTTGTCTCACTTACACAGAACTCCTATAGTTTAACATTCACTTAATAGGTTTATTGTTTTGCAAGTTGTTTAGAAGATCTAAGCATAGGGTATGTCTATGTTTTGCTTGCATTGGCATCACCCCACCACACACCCTGTACCATGTTAATACATGCTTCATTGCAAAGAAAACCTCATTTAAATTCTTCTTTAAAAGTATGCCATGTGATAATATGATAAATTATTTAAAGGGTAACTCCACTTTTTTGGAAACAAAATAGCAAACAAAAAAATAATAATAATCCAGCATATACAATTGCTACACAAGTCATATTGTAATTGAATGTTATTAAAAATTACCTTCCCTTTTCAGACTGCAGCCGCTGTAATTTTCTGTAACATGCAATGCAATATGGCTACCTGGAGGTGTTCTGTACACAGATGGTATACAGCAGGGACTTGCAATTAGCGGACCTCCAGTCGTTTCAGAACTACAACTCCCATGAGGCATAACAAGACTCTGACAGCCACAAGCATGACACCCAGAGGCAGAGGTATGATGGGACTTGTAGTTTTGCAACAGCTGGAGGTTCACTAATTGCATATCCCTGGTATACAGAATGCCTCCCAGGTATGTCATTTCCTGCTTGTGTGATTGGCTCACTGATTTTCCCAGAAGTCTGCACTAAGGCTCCTTTCACAGTGAGGCACTTCTAAACTGCCAGTAAAACACTGAGAGCTTTTGAAGAGCTTTCCATTAATCTCAATGAAGAGGGGCGTTTTTTCACCGCCCTGCCATCCCACTGCCCCAGTGTGAAAGCATTAATTGATTTTAATGGAAATAGGTTTTTGTGAGCTTTTCAGACGCTTTTTGTTTAAGCGTGAAAGTGCCTGAAAAGCGCCTCAGTGTGAAATGGGTCTAAGATACAAATCAGATTTTGAGCATCCCCTGCAACAAAAATTTTCATTTTTGGTGAGATACTCCCAAAGGGAAATTACATCTAAAGGGATACAGACCCTGACACTTATCTCATTAGAACAGTGCAAGTGCAGAAGCTGATCGATAATTATAAAATCACTCCCATTCACACATTCTCTTTCCACATAGACACAGCCAAAAAAACAGCTATTTCTTCAGAATAACAAAAGGTAGGAATCTGCAACAAAGTTTGTTAAAATCCTTGCAATGCACATAGATCACTATTAGGAGGTATCACTGGGATCCATGGACTCCACATGCGATTAAATTTGGAGATAGAACCTATCCTAAGAGCTATACCTTTTTCATAGTTGTAGGTTCCCATTTGAGATTTTTAATTATTAGCAAGATTACAAAAGTAAAATAAAGGGAAAAAAGCCTAAAAAAAAGCGAATACAGCTACCACTTCTAAGGTTTGCAATATATACATTTTTTGTACATGGGTTTAAATACACTTTAAAGAAGAGCTCCACCCTTGTTGAGAATAAAAAAAAATCTTTAAAGTGTAGCTCTTCTTTAAAGTGTATTTAAACCCATGTACAAAAAATGTATATATTGCAAACCTTAGAAGTGGTAGCTGTATTCCCTTTTTTTCCCAGGCTTTTCTCCCTTTATTTTACTTTTGTAATCTTGCCAATAATTCAAAATCTCAAATAGGAACCTACAACTATGAAAAAGGTATAGCTCTCAGGACAGGTTCTATCTAGTTTTTGATATGCTTTACAAGTTGGTATACAGTGCCTTGCAAAAGTATTCACCCCCCTTGGCATTTTTCGTGTTTTGTTGCCTCACAACCTGGAATTAATATGGATTGTTTGAGGATTTGCATCATTTAATTTTCAGAACATGCCCACTACTTTGAAGATGTTTTTTTAAATTATTGTGAAGCAAATAACAAATAGGACAAAATAACATAAAAAGTCAATGTGCATAACTATTCACCCCCCTAAAGTCAATACTTTGTAGAGCCACCTTTTGCGGCTGTCACAGCTCCAAGTCGCTTTGGATAAGTCTCTATGAGCTTGCCACATCTTACCACTGGGATTTTTGCCCATTCCTCCTCCTCCAAAACTGCTCCAGCTCCTTCAGGTTGGATGGTTTGCCCTTGGGAACAGCAATCTTTAAAGAGGAAGTAAACCCTGATGGATTTTACTTCCTCTTTGTTTCCGTGCAAAGGTAAAGCATAATGGGCTACTATGCATAGTAGCCCATTATGTGTCACTTACCTGACACAGGAGCCTGCGATGTCACCGCTGTCTCCTCTTCCACGAAGCGTCCATCTTTCTTCCGGGTATCGCCGCTCTGGCGCTGTGACTGGCCGGAGCAGCGATGACGTCACTCCTGCACATGCGCGCGGGAGCCATCAGTGACGGCATGATTGCCTTCACTAACGGCACGCTCATTGCGCATGCGCTGTAGACATTGGTGCCCGTTTTTAGGAAAATATCTCCTTAACCGTGTAGGTTAAGGACATATTTCTTGCACCTACAGGTAAGCCTTAATCTAGGCATACCTGTTGATTAAAGTGGTCTGTAAGGGTTTACAACCACTTTAAGTCTGACCACAGATTTTCTATTGGATTGAGGTCTGGGCTTTGACAAGGCCATTCCAACACATTTACATGTTTCCCCTTAAACCACTCAAGTGTTGCTTTAGCAGTGTGTTTGGGGTCATTGTCCTGCTGGAAGGTGAACCATCCTAGCCTCAAATCACACACAGAGTGGTACAGGTTTTGCTCAAGAATATCCCTGTATTTAGTACCATCCACCTTTCCCTCAACTCTGACCAGTTTCCCAGTCCCGACTGCTGAAAAACATCCCCACAGCATGAAGCTGCCACCACCATGATTCACGGTGGGGATGGTGTTCTTTGGGTGATGTGATGTGTTGGGTTTGCTCCAGACATAGCGTTCTCTTTGATGGCCAAAAAGTTACATTTTAGTCTCTTCAGACCAGAGCACCTTCCTCCATACATTTTGGGAGTCTCCCACATGCCTTTTCACAAACTCAAAACGTGCCATTTTGTTTTTCGCTGAAAGTAATGTCTTTCTTCTGGCCACTCTGCCATAAAGCCC
The DNA here is from genome assembly GCF_042186555.1 of Aquarana catesbeiana. Classification (NCBI taxonomy): domain Eukaryota; kingdom Metazoa; phylum Chordata; class Amphibia; order Anura; family Ranidae; genus Aquarana; species Aquarana catesbeiana. The sequence goes on along the minus strand of NC_133326.1, from coordinate 50,256,002 downwards.
AACTCCATGGAGCGTACGGCTTATTGTCGTCCTATGTACAGATACTCCAGTCTCTGCTGTGGAACTCTGCAGCTACTCCAGGGTTACCTTAGGTCTCTGTGCTGCCTCTCTGATTAATGCCCTCCTTGCCCGGTCTGTGAGTTTTGGTGTGCGGCCGGCTCTTGACAGGTTTGCTGTTGTGCCATGTTCTTTCCATTTGGTTATGATAGATTTGATGGTGCTCCTAGGGATCATCAAAGATTTGGATATTTTTCTATAACCTAACCCTGACTTGTACTTCTCAAGAACATACATCCCTTACTTGTTTGGAGAGTTCCTTGGTCTTCATGGCAGTGTTTGGTTAGTGGTGCCTCTTGCTTAGGTGTTGCAGCCTCTGGGGCCTTTCAGAAAGGTGTGTATATGTAATGACAGATCATGTGACACTGAGTTTGCACACAGGTGGACATCATTTCACTAATTATGTGACTTCTGAAGTTAATTGGTTGCACCAGAGCTTTTTATGGGCTTCATACCAAAGGGGGAGAATACATACGCACATGCCAATTATCAGTTTTTTATTTTTGAAAAATAGTGTATATATTTTGCTAATTTTACTTCACCAACTTAGACTATTGTGTTCTGATCCATCACATATAATTCAGATTAAAAAAACATTGAACTAAAGGCTCTAATGGGGGGGGGGGGGGATACTTTTGCAAAGCACTGTACATGCTTTTCATTACTATACCATTTAGGTTTGTCATTACTGATGTGCTGCACATTATGCCTTGCTTGAGCAGTCTGCTATTAACCTTGTTGCTGTTTGTCCCTTTCTCTTTGGAAAAACATGTATAACTTTAACCCAATAAACATTGAATGTTGCAAATAAAAAAAAACATGGGCTGAAAACATGCTGGGGCTTTTCAGGTTGCACATACAGTAGCTGTAATCCACATACACATTGGGGTTGATTTACTAAAATCAAATATACTGTGCACCACAAGTGGAGTTGCTCCAGAGCTTAGTAAATGGGGAATAGCTTCACTTTGCAAAGAATACCCAATCACCTGCAAGGAAAATTAAAAAAAAGATGATAGAAATCAGCAGAGCTAACCCATCAGATCTAGAGCAACTGAACTCACAGCTGTATTTGCCTTTAGTAAATCAACCTCACTTTAACCCATTTAAAAAAAAAAAAAAAATTGTTTAATTGAAATACTGATATGTTTAAAAAACAAGGTTCGATGTGTTGTGTGTTCAGAGATGGTATTCTGTATACCTTGGTTGTAACGAGTGCTTATTTGAGTTACGGTTGCCTTTCTATCATCTCACACCATATAAAATATGTGTAAATACCGCGCTGTCAAAAGAAAACATAAGCAGTTAGCACAAACAAGTGATCTGAACCTGTAGAAGGTAAGTAGAAAAATGGAAAAGTGTAGCGCTAAAAAGTATATAGTGATTATCTATGATTCTTGATATACAGTATAGCAAAAATTACCCACTGTGCCAACCAGGCTTGTATAGATGAGGATCTCTGGAAGTGTAGTAAGGATAACCAGGATATAAACAAGTGTAAGGAAGTAGTAGTGTGGTGTTGATAGCAGATCCACCACCGTATGAAGAAGTGGGGGCTTACCAGAGCAATTGGACACAGACGGGTGTATACCCGCTGTGCCAATTAGGCTTGCATAGATGTGGATCTCTGGAAATGTAGTAAGGATGACCGGGGTACTTGTAGGAGTTGTATATGGCAGAGGTAAATCCAGTCAGATATCCACAGCATATATGAAAAAGATGTGAGAACACATAGCGTGATACTGTATAAAAAAGCTTTACAGCCCATTTATTGAAGGTAAAACACTCACATTTATGAAGATAAAATACAGCGCTGAGAGTAGATAAAAACCAGGCAGTGTAGGTGGTATCAGCAATCGGTCCCGACGCGTTTCGTCCTACTGGACATCATCTGGGGTGCCATACCACTTTGCTCACTGCCCTTTATATATAATAAGTGACCCCCTTGTAAAATTATGGCTCCAATCGGTACTCGTGTGAATGAGACGCCACTTCTGGGTAGATGAAAGATGGCGTCGGCCGCGTGCGTAGCACGCCTCTCTCTGGAGAGTATAATGGAGCGCAAACATGCGCGTCACCATGACAGTGGGACATATTATGCCTGTGGTCCGTATGTCCGCCGACGTCTACATGGAGCTGGGAGGTGGCGCCAATCTGAGACGTAGTGATGTCAAGACGTTGCATATCGGGCCTCGTTCTGGCTACATAGTGGAACGCATCAAAACAAGGAAGTAGTGGCGCTCCATGGTAACCATACGCTACAGGCCTGAATGTAGGACATAAAGCGGAAAAATGGAGACGGAAGGAATCTTATAGTGGGATCACATTATATATATAAAAATTAAAACATTTTACTGGTGTATATGTATATATATCATCAGTATAAATATAAATTTATAAATTTAACTCTTGGTGGTATAACCATCCGATATATGTGTTATGTATGGATGAAAAAATTGAAAAAAATATAAAGAAAAATAAAAAAAAATATAGAAATAAAGAGCCACAATTTCACATGGGGGTCTAAAGTTACCCAGCTCAATCTATAGCATATATAACCAATATTTCTCTCAATCTAAGCATGTATAGAAATAATTAAAGTGTTAACTGGTACATAACTCAATCTAGTACATATCATCTCTTGGTAAAGGAAGGGAACTTGGTTAGTAGCGAAAAAGAGAATGGGACAGTATGTCCCCAGACACTACAGACAGTACCACAACCGAGATCCCTCTGGATCACAATTTCTTATTATTGACCGATACGTCCCCCCTGGCGAGGAGGTGCTTCCACTCGGGGCGTATCTCAATTAGAAACATATTGGATATACGAGATCCAGTCCCACTCGCCATTGGGGCTCAATGTCGAGTGGGACATTAACGCCTTCATCAATCAATCCTAGATATTTATACTGTCCCATTCTCTTTTTCGCTACTAACCAAGTTCCCTTCCTTTACCAAGAGATGATATGTACTAGATTGAGTTATGTACCAGTTAACACTTTAATTATTTCTATATATGCTTAGATTGAGAGAAATATTGGTTATATATGCTATAGATTGAGCTGGGTAACTTCAGACCCCCATGTGAAACTGTGGCTCTTTATTTTTATATATTTTTTTTATTTATCTTTATATTTTTTTCAATTTTTTCATCCATACATAACACATATATCGGATGGTTATACCACCAAGAGTTAAATTTATAAATTTATATTTATACTGATGATATATATACATATACACCAGTAAAAAATTTTAATTTTTATATATATAATGTGATCCCACTATAAGATTCCTTCCGTCTCCATTTTTTCGCTTTATGTCCTACATTCAGGCCTGTAGCGTATGGTTACCATGGAGCGCCACTACTTCCTTGTTTTGATGCGTTCCACTATGTAGCCAGAACGAGGCCCGATACGCAACGTCTTGACGTCACTACGTCTCAGATTGGCGCCACGTCCCAGCTCAATGTAGACGTCGGCGGACGTACGGACCACAGGCATAATATGTCCCGCTGTCATGGTGACGCGCATGTTTGCGCTCCATTATACCCTCCAGAGAGAGGCGTGCAACGCACGCGGCCGACGCCATCTTTCATCCACCCGGAAGTGGCGTCTCATTCACACGAGTACCGATTGGAGCCATAATTTTACAAGTTGGTCACTTATTATATATAAAGGGCAGTGAGCAAAGTGGTATGGCACCCCAGATGATGTCCAGTAGGACGAAACGCGTCGGGACCGATTGCTGATACCACCTACACTGCCTGGTTTTTATCTACTCTCAGCGCTGTATTTTATCTTCATAAATGTGAGTGTTTTACCTTCAATAAATGGGCTGTAAAGCTTTTTTATACAGTATCACACTATGTGTTCTCACATCTTTTTCATATATGCTGTGGATATCTGACTGGATTTACCTCTGCCATATACAACTCCTACAAGTACCCCGGTCATCCTTACTACATTTCCAGAGATCCACATCTATGCAAGCCTAATTGGCACAGTGGGTATACACCCATCTGTGTCCAATTGCTCTGGTAAGCCCCCCACTTCTTCATACGGTGGTGGATCTGCTATCAACACCACACTACTACTTCCTTACACTTGTTTATATCCTGGTTATCCGTACTACACTTCCAGAGATCCTCATCTATACAAGCCTGGTTGGCACAGTGGGTGTATGCCCATCTGTGTCCAATCGTTTTGGTAAGCCCCCCACTTCTTCATACGGTGGTGGATCTGCTATCAACACTATACTACTATTTCCTTACACTTTTTTGGTGTTTGAAATATATACACCCCAACGGATGTTTTATAGACTCACCTTTCTACATTACTTTTTGCTCGATATACATATATTCAAGTGGACGCTCTTTGGACTCTATTCTCAATAAGTGTGTCACTCTGAACATCTGCTAAATTATGTTAAACTAATTTTTGCTATACTGTATATCAAGAATCATAGATAATCACTATATACTTTTTAGCACTGCACTTTTCCATTTTATCATCTCACACCAGTCTGCCCATTATCCTGTGACATCAACAAGGCATTTTTGTTCACACAACTGCCGCTCTTTTTTCGGACCATTCTCTGTGAATCCTAGAGATAGTTGTGAAAATCCCGATAGATCAGCAGTTTTTGAAATAATCAGACCAGCCCGTCTGGCACCAACAACCATGCCACGTTTAAAGTCACTTAAATCTCCTTTCTTCCCCATTTTGATGCTCCGTTTGAACTTCAGCAAGTCGTCCTTACTACGTCTAGATGCCTAAATGCATTGGGGGTTATTTACGAAAGGAAAATCCACTTTGCACTACTACAAGTGCAAAGTGCATTTGAAATTGCACTGAAAGTGCACTTGGAAGTGCAGTCGCTGAGGGGGACATGCAAGGAAAATTAAAAAAACAGCATTTTAGCTTGCACATGATTGGATAATAAAATCAGATCTACAGAGACTGCACTTCCAAGTGCACTTTCAGTGCAATTTCAAGTGCACTTTGCACTTGTAGTTTGCACTTGTAGTGCAAAGTGGATTTGCCTTTAGTAAATAATCCCCCATTGAGTTGCTGCCATGTGATTGGTCGATTATCAATTTGTGTTACTAAGCAATTGAACAAGTGTACCTAATAAAGTGGCCGGTGAGTGTATTTCACTGATAAAAATGTCTTTCTTTTTACATTGATATATCATTTTAATTGAATTTGATAAAAACATTAATGTTTTTAACAGTATGATAAATGCATAAGTAGTTGTAATTGCTTAAGATGTCTAAAAACTCCTGGGCAATTACCTATAGAAATGCTTGCAAAAATGTAATTTTAACACCCACAATAAATTATAGTTCTCCTACTAGTCTTGGCAAATAAATGAGATAGTGAAAGGTTATTGAGATAAATGGAGGGATAGTTTGCTGCTGGCCCTTTGTGTGGTGTAAGAATTCTATATTCTAAAATATTTTGTTTCAGAAGATTTATTTGAAAAGTAACTGCATTGATGTACATTTTTTTTTGCTGTTGTAGTTGAGCATCAAATGTAATCTCTGTTGATTGTTTTTTTTCCTTCTTCGGTTACCCCTATCAGAAGTCCAGGGGTTTTGGCTCCTAAAATTCCTGCAAAACAAATGCAAAAAAATTACTTTCTTGCATTCAACAATTTTTAACATTAAAAAAAAGGAATTCATCACACCAAAGAAAGTAATACTTGCTTATTGACAATTAACCTCAACATAACCGCCAAAAAATAGGATTTTTTATAACAGCTTACCTGTAAAATCCTTTTCTTTCGATGGACATCACGGGACACAGAGCCACAGTAATAACTGATGGGTTATGTAGGTACCTTTAGGTATTGGACACTGGTAACACCCTAATCAGGAAGTTCAACCCCCTATATAATCCCTCCCCTTCCTACCTCTGTTTTGTAGCAAAGCAATATAAGTGTATTAAAAGAGGGGCGGGACCTCTGTGTCCCGTGATGTCCATCGAAAGAAAAGGATTTTACAGGTAAGCTGTTATAAAAAAATCTTATTTTCTTTCTCGGACATCACGGGACACAGAGCCACAGTAATAACTGATGGGATGTCCCAAAGCAATGCCAACTGAGGGGGGGGGGGATCAAAACCAAGTAGGGTGCAATCAGACCTGAGGACCCTGTACCACTGTCTGCAGCACACTACGCCCAAAGGCGATATCCTCATGCCTTCTCACATCCACCTGATAAAATCTGGTGAATGAATGGACTGAAGACCAGGTTGCGGCCTTGCAGATCTGAGCCATAGAGGCCTGGTGATGCACTGCCCAAGAAGCACTAATAGCCCTTGTGGTATGTGCCTTGATCTGAAACAGAGGAATCTTCTGTTTCAAACCGTAAGCCTGAATAATCAATTGTCGAATCCATTTAGAAATGGTAGCTTTTGACGCTGCCTGTCCTCTATTGGGACCCTCTGGCAGCACGAACAAAACATCCGTTTTGCGAATTTGAGCAGGTGCTCCCAGATAGGTCTTGACTGCTCTTACTACATCCAAAGAATGTAGTGACCTTTCTTCCGAAGAACAGGGATCTGGAAAAAAGGCAGGCAGAACAATGTCTTGGTTTAAATGAAAATCTGAAACCACCTTCGGTAAAAAACTAGGATGAGGGAGCAGTACCACTCCATCCTTGTGTACAATCAAGTAAGGCTCTTTACAGGAAAGAGCTGCTAATTCTGATACTCTTTTAGCAGAAGAGATGGCTACCAGAAAAATTAATTTCCTTGTCAGCAAGACCAAAGGAATCTGATGTATTGGTTCAAAAGGCCGTTTCTGTAACGCTGACAGAACCAAGTTCAAATCCCAGGGTTTTAGAGGCGCCTTAACCGGAGGATTAAGACGCATCACCCCCTGCATAAAGTTTCGGACCAAAGAAATTGAAACAATACTGATAAGGCCGAGACCTGGTCCTTGATGGTACTCAAGGCCAGCTTCATCTCTAATCCTAACTGTAAAAAATCAAGAATTCTACCTATGACATATTTTCTGGGATGCCAACCCCTGGATTCACACCAGGATACATAAGCTTTCCAGACTCTATGATAAATCATTCTGGAAGCTGGCTTCCTTGCATTGATCAAGGTAGATATGACAGGACCTGAAAGCCCACGACTCTTCAGAACGTGGGTCTCAATAGCCAAACCGTTAAATTTAGCGTTTGTAAGGCACGATGGAACACTGGACCTTGAGATAACAGGTCTGGGCGTACCGGTAGGGTCCACGGGGAACCCACCGCCATCCTTACTATTTCTGCATACCAAGTCCTTCTGGGTCAAGCGGGGGCCACCAGAAGTAATGACTTCCTTTCCTGCCTGATCCTGCGAAGGAGTCGTGGCAGTAGCAGAATAGGCGGAAATGCATAAATCAGTGAGAACCGATGCCACGGAATCACCAACGCATCCGTCCCGCATGCAAGAGGATCCCTCGTCCTTGCCACAAATCTGTCTATCTTTTTGTTGAATCGGGATGCAAAGAGATCTACATCTGGAACCCCCCATCTTTGGCATATGGCCCAAAAGACGTCGGGATGCAGAGACCATTCCCCTGGGAGTAACTGCTGGCGACTTAGATAGTCCGCCTGCCAGTTCTCTATCCCTGGAATGAAAACTGCCGAGATGCATGGCACATGCTTCTCTGCCCAGACTAAGATCTGATTCACCTCCTTTTGAGCAGCTTGGCTCCGGGTGCCTCCCTGATAATTGACATAAGCCACTGCTGTGGCATTGTCGGACTGGATCCTGACCGGGCAACCCTGTAGCCTGATAGTCCAGGCCTTTAGGGCTAGGTATACCACCTGGATCTCCAGAATGTTGATGGGTAAGGTCCTCTCGGTCTTGGACCATAGCCCCTGGATCGCAGACTGTTCCAGAACTGCTCCCCAACCTGACAGACTGGCATCTGTTGTTACCACCGTCCAGGTAACCGGTAGAAAGGATTTCCCCTTCTGCAGGTTTTCGGGTATGAGCCACCAATTGAGGCTCTGACGCACCGCATGTGACAGGTGCATCGGAAAGTCTAATGCCTGAACCTTCTTGTTCCAGGCTGACAGAATACTGTGTTGCAGTAGTCTTGAATGGAACTGAGCATAGGGAACTGCTTCAAATGAAGACACCATCTTTCCCAGCAGCCTCATACAAAGAGGGACAGAAGGACCCTTCTTGGTCCTGACTGTCAGAATCAGCTCCCTTAAAGCAGTGATCTTTGCCTGAGGAAGAAATACCTTCTCCTGGCTTGTATCTATGATCAGACCCAAATACTCTAGTCTTCTTACTGGTTTTAGGAAAGATTTTTCTAGGTTGAGGATCCAACCTAGATGTTCCAGATACTTGACCGTGGTCCTCAAGTTCCCGTTCAAGGAAGCCACTGACCGGTCTATCAAGAGCAGGTCGTCTAGGTATGCTATGACAGTTATACCCTGAGCCCTTAATCTGGCCAGAGGAGGGGCCAAGACCTTTGTGAACACTCGAGGTGCAGTGGCTATCCCGAAAGGCAGAGCCACGAACTGGAAATGGCGCCCTCCTATCTCGAAGCGTAGAAACTTCTGATGAGCCGGAAAAATGGGCACATGTAGATATGCATCTCTGATATCTATCGATGCCAAAAATTCTCCTCCCTGCAGGATGGAGACTACTGTCCGAATTGATTCCATGCGGAAGGACTGAATCCTTAGAAATTGATTCAGATCCCTTAAATCCAGAATGGGTCTGACATCCCCATTTGGTTTTTGGACAGAAGGTTACCGTGGAGATTACCCATCTGTCCTGGAAGTCCTCCTGCCAGAGCTTTGAGAACTGTAGCAGTCTTCCCCCCACTCGAGCGAGCGGGGGCACCCCTTCATGCAGAGGTCTTAGTGTTTTGCCTAGTAGGCTTCTTCCCCCAGGACTTCTTTTGTCCCTGGGGTTGACTCTTGTCTCTGGACCCAGACGGAGGAGGCCGTCGTGACTGCCTGGGGGCTGAAGCCCCTGGCGCTGGGGAAAGAGTCCGTTAGAAAGAGGGACGCTTACTCTTCTTTTTAACAGGTAAGAGAGTGCTTTTCCCACAAGAGATTCTCTTGATATATAGTTATCCAAGTCTTCTCCAAACAACCTTGCAGCACGAAAAGGAAACCCAGCCAAGAGCTTCTTACATGGTGCTTCGGCTGACCAATTTTTCAACCATAAGATTCTACGCATATGCACCAACCCAAGTGAAAGGCGAGAGGTTTGCATGATAGAATCTCTGATGGCGTCAACAACATAACATAAGGCCGCTGGAAGGTTAGCAAACCCCTGGGCCTGTTGTTCAGGTAATACTTTGATGACCTGCTTAACATGGTCTCTTAAGTATTGACAGACTCCAATCGCTGCTACTGCAGGTTGGGCCACTGATCTTGCTAAGGAAAAAACATCCTTTAATAAGGATTCCATCTTTTTATCCACAGGATCCCTGAGCATCTGAGCGTTGTCTACAGGACAACTCAGACTACTATTTATAGAGGAAATGGCCACATAAATGGCCGGCATTCCCCATATCTTAATACATTTTTCTTCCATAGGATAAAGTGTTGAAAACTTTTTTGGCGTAAGAAATCGCTTATCTGGGTGATCCCTCTCAGAATAAAGGAGCTTTTCAAGCAAATTATGAACAGGAAAAGCATGTGCTGCTTGGGAAGCTTTCAGTGACCCCAAAGCAGAAGAGGATCCTTTAACTGATTCAGATACGGGCAACTTAAATGTGGAGCGGACCAATCCAGTAAGGATCTGCACTAAGACTTTCTCCTCTTGGGAAGTCGCAGAGGGTCCCTCTCCACCTGATTCCTCCGAAGAGGAATTATCTGTCCCATCCTGATCCTCTGAAAGGGATTCATCTCCTTTATCCCAGAGCTCCTCTGCTTGAGGGTCTTGGGAAACAGAGGAAGGCCTAGTACGTTTTCTTCTACTGAGTGAAGCTGTAATCACGGCCATTAATCTTTCCTCTAACCCAGTAATGGTTGAGGAAAAAACCTCTTGTGTAATGTATACAGGGGCTGAAGTGCCGTAAGCAGGTATAGCCCCAGACCCCAACGGCTCTCCCTGTCCGGCCATCCCTGGCCCCTTAGGGGGGGAGGATGTAGCAGACAGGGGGTCCTCAGAACCTGAACGAGATCCCCTAGTGTCTCTGCTTCTGGGGGTACTTGAACCTCTTCTACCCATAGTGCAAAGCAAGAAGGTGTGAGGTATCCAAAATGAACACTGACTGCTGAGCGATGTAGTCTGGCAAAAGCCTTGCTACCAAATGCCCAGTCCGGTGTTACCTTAGTAAATGCAGCCTAGGAGAATGCCTGTGTCCCACCTTACATGCGACTGTCAGCTCTGTGTCCCTCCAAGGCCCAGAGCACCTGTAGAGTGTGCTTTAAGTAGCCATGCTTCTGGCACTGTGGGCGTCTGAGCACGCTGACGCTGTGCTGACGCCCTGCCCCCCCCCCTTCGTTTTTTTCAAAAACGAGCTCTACCCGCGCAAGCCTGATCCTTCCGGAGTAAGCATGGAGGAAGGCTGGGGGAAGAGGAGGAAGGAGAGAGGCCGGCAGCGATGGGACCTGCATAGATGCAACGGCGGCCTGGCGGCGGCGGCGGCAGTGGTGGCGACAGTGCGGTATAAAAACCACCTTACAGCCCACCTGCGGCCTCCCCTGGGGGGAACATTCCTAAGGAGAAATCCCCCCATCCCATCCTACCTGGAGCCGGTCGGAAGAGCTGTGCAGCGTGGAACGCTGAGACAGAAATCAGCATGAGAAGGTATGTGCTCTTGGCAGCCCCCGGTGGTCACACTAGGCATAGCATGCATTTACCTTAACCACTTGAGGTCCGGGCCATAGCATAATGACTGCTACAGCGCGGACCTCAATCTCCGGGAGGACGTCATATGACGTCCTCCCCTTTCCTCGTTCCCCGTGCGCGCTCACGTGCGCGCATCGGGGAAATTCTGTGCTGGCCGTGTCCCTTGGACACAGCCAGTCACAGATCGCGGTAAACGGCCAATCACAGCGGCCGTTTACAGCGCGATCGCCGGTTCCAATGAGAGATGATCTCAAATGTAAACATATGAGATCATCTCTCATTGCCGTCTCTCTCTCCTCACACAGAGACCGCGTGTGAGGAGAGAGAGGATACTGCAGCGATCTGTGCCTTGTGTGAGTTCTATCACAGTTTTACTTGCTGTAAAAGTGCCCAAACAGTGCCCAAACAGTGCTCAAACAGGATCTGTGCCAGTCAGTGACCACCTGTGCCAATCGGTGACCACCTGTGCCAATCAGTGCCCACCTGTGCCAATCTGTGCTCACCTGTGCCCACCTGTGCCAATCTGTGCTCACCTGTGCCCACCTGTGCCCATCTGTGCCATTGGTGATCAGTGTCCAGACATCTGCAATCAGTGCCCACCTGTGCCACCTCATCAGTGCCCACCTGTGCCACCTCAGCAGTGCCCACCTGTGCCACCTCAGCAGTGCCCATCTGTGCCACCTCATCGGTGCCCACCTGTGCCAATCAGTGCCAATCAGTGCACATCTGTGCAATCAGTGCACATCTGTGCCGCCTCATCAGTGGCCATCTGTGCTGCCTCATCGGTGCCCACCTGTGCCACCTCATAAGTGCCCATCTGTGCCACCTCATCAGTGCCCATCTGTGCCGCCACATCTGTGCCACCTCATAAGTGCACATCTGTGCCACCTCATCAGTGCAATCAATCAGCGCTCAACTGTTCCGCCCCATCAGTGCCCATCTGTGCCACCTCAGTGCCCATCTGTGCCACCTCAGTGCCCATCTGTGCCATCTCATCAGTGCCACCTCATCAGTGCATATCTGTGCCGTAAATCAGTCCCCATCTGTGCCGCCTCAGTGCACATCTGTGCAATCAATCAGTGCCTATCTGTGCAGCTTCATCAGTGCCTATCTGTGCAGCTTCATCAGTGCCCATCTGTGCAGCTTCATCAGTGCCCATCTGTGCCGCTTCATCAGTGCCCATCTGTGCCACTTCATCAGTGCCCATCTGTGCCGCTTCATCAGTGCCCATCTGTGTAATCGGTGCACATCTGTGCAGCCTCATCAGTGCACATCTGTGCAGCCTCATTAGTACCGCCTCATCAGTGCACATCTGTTCCGCCTCATCAGTGCACATCTGTTCCACCTCATCAGTGCCCCTCTGTGCCACCTCATCAGTGCCCCTCTGTGCCACCTCAGTGCCCATCTGTGCTCATCAGTACCGCCTCATCAGTGCCGGCTTAGCACACACCTGTGAAGTCGCATCATCACCAGCAAGCATGTCCAAAAGAGTTTTTTCCGCCGAGGAGGCATACCAGATTCTTTCCCAGGCCGACGAGAGCAACGGGGAGCTCTCTTGTTCGGATTCCATTTCAAACTCCGATTCTGAGTCGGACATCAATTATGAGCCAGTCCTCAGTAGTGGAACACTGAGTGACTCAGAGGAGGAAGAAATTCGGCCCGCCAAACGAAGGCGTTCTAGTGTGGAGGCAGTGGCATCCACCAGCACCGCAGTGCCTTCCACCAGCACCGCAGTGCCTTCCACCAGCACCGCAGTACCTCCGCAAAAAAGGCCAAGGACCCATGCCAGCCTTCCCTATGCCCTTCAAAACCCCTTGTGGCTTTCTCCTAATTCAGGAGAAGCCAACATTCCCCCTTTCACTGCCCAGCCAGGAGTCCAGGTGGACACGGAAAATTTTTCCCCAATCAATTTTTTTGATTTAATTTTTACAGAGGACATGCTGTCAACAATTGTGGCCCAGTGCAACCTTTATGCACAGCAATTTATTCTAAATAACCCAACGTCCTATTATGCCCGTCCCTACGAGTGGAGAGACCTAACGGTGGAGGAGTTGAAGGTTTTTTTAGGCCTCACATTTGCTATGGGACTCACCAAAAAAAACACCTTGAATTCCTATTGGTCAACCCTCCCCATCCACCACATGCCAATCTTCTCCAAGGTAATGCCCAGAACCAGATACTAAATGATAATGAGGTTCCTTCATTTTAATGATAACACCCAGTGCCCTCCCCGAAATGACCCAAATTATGACAGGCTTTTCAAAATTCGGCCAATATTAAATTATTTTTCTGAATTATTCCCCCAGCTGTTTACCCCGGACCAACATATATGTGTGGATGAGTCCCTTGTGAAATTTAGTGGCAGGCTTAAAATTAAGCAATTTATCCCCAGCAAAAGGGCCCGCTATGGGGTGAAGGTGTACAAACTATGTGACCGAGTCACAGGGTACATGTATGCCTTCAAAGTGTACGAAGGGAAGGACACCCAGCTGCAACCCCCTAATTGCCCGGACTACTTGGGATCAAGCGGGAAAATTGTTTGGGACCTGATATACCCCCTACTGGAAAAAGGCTACCACCTGTACGTAGATAACTTCTACACATCTCTGCCCCTGTTCCACAACCTTCACCGGAAGAAGACGCCTGCATGTGGAACCATAAAAAGGAACCGGAAGGGCTTTCCTCAAAGTCTTGTCAATAAGAGGTTGAGGAAAGGAGAAACGGCAAGCCTGCGGAACAAGGAGATTTTGGCAGTGAAGTGGAGGGACAGAAGAGATGTCTATATGTTATCTTCAATCCACAATGATACCTTCGTAGAAATCCCTAGAAGAAATGGCCCCATTCAAAAACCAAAATGCGTTTATGAATATAATTTGTACATGGGGGGAGTCGACTTCAATGACCAATTGATGGAACCATACCTTGTCACAAGACGGTCATACCATTGGTATAAGAAGGTCACAATTTATTTTTTCAATTGGCCATATACAACTCATATGTAATTTACCGTAACTCCACCCAAAACCCCAAACGCTTCCTTGGCTACCAAGAGGAAATTTACACCGCCCTTATATTCCCGAACGGCCCCCCAGAAACCATCCGATCTGATGTTCTTAGTCGACTCTCCGAGCGCCACTTTCCAGATAGACTCCCTCCCAGACCAACAGGCCAACGACGTCAAAAAAGATGTAAGGTGTGTACCAGAGCAGGAGTCAGAAGAGATACATCTTATTACTGTGCCCAATGCCCTTCCGAACCAGGCCTCTGCATAAGTGAATGCTTTCGCCGTTACCATACTTCACTAAATTATTAGTGAAGTATGGTAACATAATCCTCAGTTCCTGCCTCCACACACCTTCACACCCCTTATGCCACTACCTGCTCTGTAACTGACCCTGGCTTGTTATTTGACCACGCTTCTGCCTGCCGATTCTGTACTTACCGCTGCCTGATCTGGAACTGACCCTGGACTGTTATTCGACCATGCTTCTGCCTAACGATTCTGAACATAACGCTGCCTGATCTGGAACTGACCCTGGACTGTTATTCGACCATGCTTCTGCCTAACGATTCTGTACATACCTCTGCCTGATCTGGAACTGACCTTGGACTGTTTGACCATGATATTTGCCTGCCTCTTGGACTGATCTTGTACCCTGAAACTGGACTAGTGGGATTCAACACAGGGGTCTCACATATGTGAGGGGCTCCAGAATTGTTTTTCTGGATGAAGAAAACAATTTTTTTTGTTTTCTCATTCCTAGATTAGGGTCTGGAGACTCGGAGGCTTCAAAGAGATTTGGGTGGGAGAAGCCTCTACCCCTGTCCCCATTCTGTCCTGAATGAGGCCCTACTGCTGCCTGTAGGACTTACTGCCATTATGTCCCTGCCTGTCGCACTGACCACACCACATGGACCTGCCTACTACCAGGACCAATATTTATGGCACTTCTGACAATATCTCTGCCTGCACTAACCCTGGACTGTATATGGACAGTATCCCTGCCTGCTGCCTGGACAATTGTGTTTGCCGTTGCTGACCAAGTCCCTGCCTGCTGCCTGGACCAGTGCTATCCTCCTGTGTACAACTGCGCTACTACAACCACAGGTAATCTTTTGTTTACACTTTGCTTGTCCTGTATTTTGGGGTGTAATTCTTGGTATGTGCATGCTATGTGTTCCTGGAACACCTGACGGTGTTCCTTGCATGTTGGATCTCTGTATGTGGTCAGGCTGTGTAGAAGTCTGACACATGTGGTATCGCCATACTCAGGAGGTCATTTTGTGGGTGTTTCTATTGTCCTGGTGCTCCAGGGCCTTCAAAAGTGTAATAGGTGGTTGAGAAATGAGATGTGTAATTTTTGCTCCTAGAACACCTGTATGTGGCCAGGCAGTGAAAAAGTTCCACACATGTGGTATTGTAATACTCAGGAGGAGTAGCAGAATGTATTTCGGGGTGTCATTTTTGCTATCTAAATGCTATGTGTTGGAAATATCTTATAAACGTACAACTTTGTGTAAAAAAAAAATGCGTTTTCATTTTTTTCCACATTTTCCAAAAACTTCTGGAAAAAAATGAACCATTCAAAAGTCTCATTATGCCTCATAGATTATACGTTGGGGTGTTAGCTTTCTAAAATGGGGTCATTTTGTGGGTGTTTCTATTGTCCTGATGCTCCAGGGCCTTCAAAAGTGTAATAGGTGGTTAAGAAATAAGATGTGTAATTTTTGCTCCTAGAACACCTGATGGTGCTCCCTGCATGTTGGGCCTCAGTATGTGGCCAAGCAGTGAAAAAGTCCCACACATGTGGTATTGTAATACTCAGGAGGAGTAGCAGAATGTATTTTGGGGTGTCATTTTTGCTATCTAAATGCTATGTGTTGGAAATATCTTATAAACGTACAACTTTGTGTAAAAAAAAAATGCGTTTTCATTTTTTTCCACATTTTCCAAAAACTTCTGGAAAAAAATGAACCGTTCAAAAGACTCATTAGGCCTCATAGATTATACGTTGGGGTGTTAGCTTTCCAAAATGGGGTCATTTTGTGGGTGTTTCCATTGTCCTGGTGCTCCAGGGCCTTCAAAAGTGTAATAGGTGGTTGAGAAATGAGATGTGTAATTTTTGCTCCTAGAACACCTGATGGTGCTCCCCTGCATGTTGGGCCTCTGTATGTGGCCAGGCAGTGAAAAAGTCCCACACATGTGGTATCGTAATACTCAGGAGGAATAGCAGAATGTATTTTGGGGTGTCATTTTTGCTATCTAAATGCTATGTGTTGGAAATATCTTATAAACGTACAACTTTGTGTAAAAAAAAAATGCGTTTTCATTTTTTTTCCACATTTTCCAAAAACTTCTGGAAAAAAATGAACTGTGCAAAAGACTCATTAGGCCTCATAGATTATACGTTGGGGTGTTAGCTTTCCAAAATGGTGTCATTTTGTGGGTGTTTCCATTGTCCTGGTGCTCCAGGGCCTTCAAAAGTGTAATAGGTGGTTGAGAAATGAGATGTGTAATTTATGCTCCTAGAACACCTGATGGCGCTCCCTGCATGTTGGGCCTCTGTATGTGCCCAGGCAGTGAAAAAATCCCACACATGTGGTATCGTTATACTCAGGAGGAGTAGCAGAATGTGTTTTGGGGTGTCATTTGTGGTATGCACATGCCATGTGAGAGAAATAAGTTATTACAATGACAATTTTGTGAAAAAATAAAAATAAAAAAATAAAAATCTTAATATTGCAAAGAATTGTGAGAAAAAAATACAACTTCAAATAACTCACCATGCCTCTTACTAAATACCTTGAAATGTCTACTTTCCAAAAAGGGGTCATTTGGGGGGCATTTGTACTTTCCTGGCTTGTTAGGGTCTCAAGAAATGAGATAGGCCACCAGTAAATCAGATGTGATACATTTTTTATGATTTGCACCATAGCTTGTAGACTCTAAAACTTTCAAACAGACCAAATAATTTCTGCTAATTTTGGGTTATTTTTACCAAAGATATGTAGCAGTATAAATTGTGGCCAAAATTTATGAAGAAAAATTAACAATTTGCAAAATTTTATCACAGAAATTAAGAAAAATTCGTTTTTTTTCAAAATTTTTGGTCTTTTTTCATTTATAGCGCAAAAAATAAAAAACCCAGAGGTGATCAAATACCACCAAAAGAAAGCTCTATTTGTATGGAAAAAAGGACAAAAAAATCATTTGGGTAGAGTGTTGCATGACTGAGTAATTGTCATTCAAAGTGTGAGAGCACTGAAAGCTGAAAATTGGTCTGGACAGGAGGGGGGTTTAAGTGCCCAGTAAGCAAGTGGTTAAAGGAGAAAACCTACTAAAATTCAAAATTCTGTGGAATCTCCTCTTACCTTATCCAGCTGCAGGGTGCTGTATACACAGACCCAATTTTCACCTCTCACGGTGGGCTCCGTTTGAAAAAAACGTCAGAGACTGGGGCCCCCTACGAATAGGGGGATCCTGCAGTTCTGGCCCTGTAAAGCACCCAGCCAGAAATTAGGAGGTTTAAAGCCATTTTCTGATCTGCGGGGTCCAGCTCTCTAAAACAAGAAGCATTACAGGTAAAATCTCGTTTCTTCGGACACGAGGCCTGGGTACCATCCAATTCGGCCATGAAAAGACACTTTGAATGGATCCGGTTCGCCTGGCTTGCCTCAGTATAGGATATAGGATAATCCCAGCGCAGGGCATCTTTACACGTCCAACACCTAAGACACTGGCCTAAAAACTGAGGTATCCCTGCAAGGGGAGGGATTATATAGGGGGTTGAACTTCCTGATTAGGGTGTGACCAGTGTCCAATACCTAAAGGTACCTACATAACCCATCAGTTATTACTGTGGCTCTGTGTCCCGTGATGTCCGAGAAAGAAATAAACCTTAACCTGTAGCACCTCAGTCCCTCTGTCCTGCACCTGTGATGGCACACCCTTAGGGCTCTTTCACACGGCGGACGATCCGTTGAGGTCCGCCTGTCAGTTTTTTAGGCGGACCTGAACGGATGCTCCATAGACATCTATGGAGCGTCGGATGTCAATGGTGACGTGTCTGCTGACATCCGACCCATACTCTACGGTCTGCCTTTATCCGATCCCCCATAGGGGAGAGAAGACCAGTCATCTGCCTGCTCAGCGCGGATCGACGGAGCGATCCCCCGCTGAGCAGAGCAGGCTCTGTACACGGACCCGTCCGTGTGAAAGAGCCTCTACCTGGACCCAAGAACACCGACACACCTGTTATGAATTTATTTATTATTTAAAGAGGCAAAGCCTTGGCATGCCTCTTAATTTTTTTTACACAAATAGAGCTTTGCTTTTGGCGGTATTTAATCACCACTGGGTTTTTTATTTTGTACTAAACAAACATAGACCGAAAATTTTGAAAAAAACAAAAACAAAATTTTTTTATAGTTTGTTCTAAAATTTAGCAAACAAGTAATTTTTCTCCTTCACTGATGTGCGCTGATGAGGCTGCATTGATGGGCAATGATAGGCTGCACTGATATGCACTGATAAGGCGCCACTAATAGGTGGCGCTGATGAGGCTGCACCGATAAGTAGCACTTATGGAATAAGGAAGGTGGCACTGATGGGCTTGGATAGGTGGCACTGATAGGCACTGGTAGGCGGCACTGATAGGTGGCACTGATGGGCACTGATTGGTGCCACTGATGAGCAATGATTGGCAGGACTGATGAGCACTGATTGGCAGCACTGGTGGGCACTGACTGGCAGCACTGGTGGGCACTGATTGGCAGCACTGATAATCAGGACACTAATAATCAGTGCCGTAATTATCAGTGCCGATGTCCATTTAACACAAGCCGGTTATCGGCTCTCTTCTCCTCTCCTCATGCTGTCAGGGTGAGGAAAGAAAAGCGATAACCAGCTTGTGTTTACATCTGTGATCAGCTGTCAGTGGACACAACTGATCATGTGGTAAAGGGCAGTTGTGATTGGCCCTTTACCCTGATCTGTGATCAGCTGAGTCCAAAGGAAACGTGCCACGCGATCACGGGAGGATGTCAATTGATGCCCTCCCTGGCAAAGTAAGCCCGCATTGTAGCCATCATTAAGGAAGGGGTTAAGGCCCTTAGTACATCCATATGACACAGTACTTAAAGGGTAACTCCACGTTTGTGGGGAAAATAGCAAATAAAAAATATATATAGCATTCACAATTGCTAAACAAGCAATAATGCATATGAATGTTATTAAATGCCCTTTCCATTTTAATCTGCAGCTGTGTCACTTTCTGTAAATTTTAATGCAATGTGGCTACCTGGCGGCCTTCTGTACACAGTTGGTGTGCAGAACTTCCCCAGAATTGTCATTTCCTGCTTGTGTGATTGGCTCACTGATTTTACCAGTAGTCTGCACTAAGATATAAGTCAGATTTTAGGCATCCCCAGCAACAAAAATTGTATTTTTGGTGAGAAACTCCCAAATGTTTAATCACTTCTAAAGGGATGCTGACACTGTAACTTTCCTCATTTAAACACTGCAAGTGCATCAGCTGAATAATAATGAAAAAGTCACTCCCATTCAGATTCACTTTGCACATTGACATAATCAAACAGCTTTTTCTTAGGAGGAGAAACAGGTAGGAATCTGCAACAAAGTTTGTTAAAATTCTTGCAATGTATATTGAGCACACAAAGGGGATTGGGGGACAGTTCACTAAAGGATTTCCCCAGAGATATGAAGGTCACGTGACTAATTTTTTAAAACTATCGCATGAGATAATAAAAGTGTCAGTTCACCAACGTAAAATATTGAATGTGAGGTAAATACCTAAAAAAAAAAAAAATAGATATTTAGATCATTCAATTGAAAGTAAACTTCCATCTCTGACTTGTACCTATAGGTAAGCCTTTAATAAGGCTTAAAGTGAATGTAAAGTCTCATTTTTTTCCCTATAAAAATAACAAACATGTTATACTTGCCTCCTCTGTGTAGTGGATTTGCACAGAGCAGCCCGGATCCTCCTCTTCTAGGGTCGCTTTACTGTGCTCCTGGCCCCTCCCACCTGTTCAGTGCCCCCACAGCAAGCAGCTTGCTATGGGGGCACCCGAGCCAAGTCAGAGCTCCCTGTGTCCATTAAGACTCGGATCCCGACCCGGCCACACCCCCTCTCTCTCCTGATTGGCTAGCTGACTTCGATTGACAGCAGCAGCCAATAGCGCCACTGCTGTGTCTCAGCCAACCGGGAGGGAGAATCTCGGATGGCTGAGACACTCTTGGACATTGCTGGACAGAGAGGGACCTCAGTTAAGTGTTAGGGGGGCTGAGGGGGGAGCTGCACACAGAAGGCTTTTTATCTTAATGCATAGAATGCATTAAGATAAAAAAAAAAACTTCTGCCTTTACACCTCCTTTAACTACTGTATTGGTACTATAATTATCTCCTAATTGTGTACAGTTTAGGAGATATTTAATATTTATGCAACCGATGACGTCATTGGTGCATGCGCTCTGAAGTAACGGCTACCCGGGCCGTTCCTTCAGAGTCCTGTGCCGTAAATGGCGGTGCCCCCACACATGTGTGGGAATGACGTCATCGCGGCTCCAGCCAGTTGCAGAGCCGGAGTCCGCAGACCTGGGAGGAAGATGGAAGTGGCCTCCAGCTGTGACAGCGCATCGCTGGAGGGCTTCGTTTTCAGGTAAGTTTCAAATAATGTGCTTGTATGCGATGCTTACTAGCACATTATGCCTTTACCTTGCAGGTAAGAAAAAAACTCACCCAGCAGTTTACAACTGCTTTAAAATCAATTCACTAAAGAACATACACGTTCATTAGTTATCACCTGGCAGCCAGTATCTTTTACAAGATAACAATGAGGGGAAATCTGCAGTAAATTAGAAGTATACAATGTATCCGTGTGGAAATGTTCTGTCCCAAGCTCGGGAATGAAAATAAATTGTAACATTTCACCGGAGGGAGATGGCTCTGTGAATGAAAATCATTAGAATGTTTTGTTTGACAATATTTCTGTGTACATTTTTTTACAAAGCTCCCTTTAGTGCAGGATGTTAGCATTTGACAAAAAATTGTGAAAAAACATTAATGCAAAATTTATGCGATAAATATCGTAAAACAAAAAAACGGATTTGTTAAATAATGCATTTTTTTTAGTGAATTGACTACTTTTGGGATAAATACCGCAGGAGATATTTTAGCTAAAAAATGTATGCAGTATTTATCTTTTAGTCAATTGACCTCAGTGTTTTTTATGTTTCGTAACATTACTTTCACACTGGGGTGGGCAGGCGCCGGCGGTAAAGCAGCACTATTTTTAGCGACACTTTACCGTCGTTTTAGCGACGCTATTTGGCCGCTAGCAGGGCGGTTTTAACCCCCGCTAGCGGCCGAAAATGGTTAAAACCACCGGCAAAGCGCCGCTGCATCGACACTTTGCCGGCGGTTTGGCGGCGCTGCCACATTGTTTTCAATGGGTAGGGGCGCTTTAGGAGCGGTGAATACACCGCTCCTACAGCGCTGCAAAGATGCTGCCTGCAGAACTTTTTTGAGCGTCCTGCAAGCGTACCGCTCCAGTGTGAAAGCACTCAGGCTTAGCATCCCCACAGCATGATGCTGCCACCACCATGTTTCACAGTGGGGATGATGTTCTTTGGGTGATGTGATGTGTTGGGTTTGCGCCAGACATAGCGTTTTCTTTGATGCCCAAAAAGTTCAATTTTAGTCTCATCAGACCAGAGCATCTTCCTCCATACATTTTGGGAGTCTCCCACATGCCTTTTCGCAAACTCAAAACGTGCTATTATGTTTTTTGCTGAAAGTAATGGCTTTCTTCTGGCCACTCTGCCGTAAAGCCCAACTCTGTGGAGCGTACGGCTTATTGTCGTCCTATGTACAGATACGCCAGTCTCTGCTGTGGAACTCTGCAGCTCCTCCAGGGTTACCTTAGGTCTCTGTGCTGCCTCTCTGATTAATGCCCTCCTTGCCCGGTCCGTGAGTTTTGATGTGCGGCCGTCTCTTGCCAGGTTTGCTGTTGTGCCATGTTCTTTCCATTTGGTTATGATAGATTTGATGGTGCTCCTAGGGATCATCAAAGATTTGGATTTTTTTTATAATCTAACCCTGACTTGTACTTCTCAACAACATTGTCCCTTACTTGTTTGGAGAGTTTCTTGATCTTCATGGCAGTGTTTGGTTAGTGGTGCCTCTTGCTTAGGTGTTGCAGCCTCTGGGGCCTTTCAAAAAGGTGTGTATATGTAATGACAGATCATATGACACTTAGATTGTACACAGGTTGACATCATTTCACTAATTATGTGACATTTGAAGGTAATTGGTTGCACCAGAGCTTTTTATGGGCTTCATACCAAAGGGGGTGAATACATACAGCACGCACATGCCATTTATCAGGTTTTTTTTCCTGAAAAATTGTTTTATGTATATATTTTTTAAACTTTACTTCACCAACTTAGACTATTGTGTTCTGATCCGTCACATATAATTCAGATTAAAAAAAACATTGAACTAAAGGCTGTAATGTAGCAAAATAGCTAAAATGCCAAGGGGGTGAATACTTTTGCAAGGCTCTGTGTGTATATATAAATACACATATGCACACACATATAAACACATGCATATACACATACATATATACACATACACGCGCACACACACCACACATACATACATGCACACACATATATGCAGACACACATACATGCACACAGACACACACACATATATGCAGACACACATAAATGCACACAGACACACACACATACACGCACACATAGAGATAGCCTTTTAAAAATCGGCAGTCTTTTACCTTACCTCTTCCTGCCAGGTACTGCACTGTAGGGGGAGACAAAGAGCACAGCACACTCTGTGCTTTCACTTTAGGTCTAATCAGTGTGATGAGCTCCCCGCACAGTGCCGATTACAGTTCGGCTGAGGATCGGGGAGCTCGGTCTCAGCCCACCTTGCCTCTCCTCCCATCGAGATATACAGAGGGCCCCCAAGGCCCCCTGCAGCAAGGGGCTTGGTCGTCATGGCAACCTCAGCGACCCCTATTCTTCCACCACTGATTCATGCTATGCATGAATCTATTCATTATTCATATAGGAGGTGGTGAGGAGAGAGTGGGGTGGTACCTGGGCGCCCCTAATGGACGGGCCGCCACTGATTGTGGGTATAAGTACCTGTAATGAATGAATAATGAATGGTGGCCTGTGTACAGTACCTCCATTCCAGCACTGCAGCTGATGTATGTTTCTTTGGAATTTGACTCTTCTGGGAGTGTCAAATGCCTATGTCCCCCCCCATGGTTCCATCCTCCGACCCATACATCATTCCCGCTCCTGTAGTAACATAGTCAGAGCATGAATCCATGGCCTCTAATGACCTAATTTATGTAGTATAGGGATTGGATCAGCAATATGTATTTTTATCACCCAATTAACCCCGTCTGCTTGGATGCTATTATTGGTTTTACACAATCTATTACATTTTACAGGAAACAAAATACAATGCTTTGTATATGCCCTATCGCAATGTTCGCAATGATAAACAGACACTGTCACTTTGCTCATTATAGCTTGTATAGCCAAGAGAGAAACGACTAATTCAGACAATAACAGCGCCATGTCATACATTGTTCCCTGAAATTTGCTGCCTCCTAATGTTTTGCCTGAGGGGGTCACCTCATCTGACTCATTATAGAGTGCTTCCTGCTGTGTGCTGCCTGCCGAGGGCCAGCACCCAATTCCCTGATCTCATATTAGACAGCGATTTTCTACATGACACTTTAGATGCCGCTTCTGTAAAGTCTGGTTAACCCCGAACACATAAGAGTCTCATGCGAATAGATTTGAAAAAACATAACAAGCAAGTAACATCTTAATATCAAGTAATTATTTTATAACATTTCTGATATATATATATATATATATATATATATATATATATATATATATATATACACACACACACACACAAATGTGCAAAAGTTTTAGGCAGGTGTGAAAAAATGTTGTAAATGAAGAATGCTTTCAGAAATAGAAGTGTCAATAGTTTATTTTTTATCAATTAACAAAATAGAAAATGAATCAACAGAAGAGAAATCCAAATCCAATCAATATTTGTGGTGACCACTCTTTTGCCTTCAAACCAGCATCAATTCTTCTAGGCACACTTGCACACAGTTGTTGAAGGAACTCAGC
The DNA here is from genome assembly GCF_042186555.1 of Aquarana catesbeiana. Classification (NCBI taxonomy): domain Eukaryota; kingdom Metazoa; phylum Chordata; class Amphibia; order Anura; family Ranidae; genus Aquarana; species Aquarana catesbeiana. Next base: position 50,231,899 of record NC_133326.1, on the reverse strand, counting down.
AGGTAGGTTGTTCTAAACATCTTGGAGAACTAACCACAGATCATCTGTGGATGTTGGCTGCCTCAGATCCTTCTGTCTCTTCATATAATCCCAGACAGACTCCATGATGTTGAGATCAGGGCTCTGTGGAGGCCAAACCGTCAGTTCTAGGCAGTGACAGCCCGTAATGCAGGGAGCAGGGATGCGCCCCCCCCTAATCCATGTGTCCGGCCCCCTAATCTACATGCGGGGCGCCGGATGCATGGATTGCAATGGTTTTTTTTTTTCAGACGCACGTGATTGGAGCAAGAGGAGCTATTGTTTTCCCGGCACCCGATTGGCCAGAGAGGAGAAGCGATCCTATTGGCCCCTCGAGGAGAGGGAGGAGATGCCAGGGAAGCCACCGTGAAGCACCAGGAGGAGGAGACGCCACCTGGAAGAAGCGGTGCCTGCAACCTAGATGGGGTAAGTGCGAGACTAGTGACCGACCAACCAGAGGAGTGGGAGTGTACTGGCGGGTGCATTGTTTTCCGCCCCCCCCAAAAATAAAATATATACCACCGGCCGCCACTGGTTCAAGGTCTATTCCCTCTCCATTCTATATATAAAAAAAAAGCTGTTATACTTTAAAGTGACACTAAACTCTGGTTAAAGTGTTACTAAACTCAGGACCCTGCATTCACTATGTCTAGTCTTCCACAGTACACAGAACATGGAAATGCAATTATTTTAGTAAATATAAATTGCTAAATACCTTTTCTCATTAGCAATATATGACAGTCTTGTAACTTCTATCAGTGTCTGGTTAAAGCTTGTAGGTGTTTTTATTCTCCTCTGACTGTCCTATGAGGCTGCATGACCCCTCACCCTCTGTCTGGAGAGTATTGATTGGCCCTGTGCTGATCACATGCACCCTCCCAACAAAAAAAAGCAATACGCATCAAACTGAGCATGTGCAGAGTGCCCCCAAGGCTCTATACTATTAGGAGATGGATTGAGGACTGTGCAAGAAGGGGAGGATCAGAATAGACAGGATCAAACACCTTTTTTTACAGAATGCTGAGGATTAACCCCTTAGGTTCCACCGTGAGTATAACGAGCATGCTTTACTGCATTGATCTTTCTTCCTGTTGTAGGGTGGCTACATTTGTTCTCCATGACCCCTCTGTATGTAGAAAAGTAGAGAGTGTGTGTGTGTGTGTGTGTGTGTGTGTGTGTGTGTGTGTGTGTGGGACATGAAGGGGTGAGTGCAGGGGGGATGACCGTGGAGAGGTGAGTGCAGCAGGGGAAGCCGAGGAGGGATGAGTGTGTGTGTGTGGGGGGGGTGGACCATGGAGGGCTGAGTGTGGACCTGGGGGACCTGGGGGAGGATTGTTTTCCCCCCCAAAAGCCACGGCTATAGACTATGGGAATTGTAGTGTGCATAGAGCAGTATACAGGACCTGCGCAGTAAAGAATGTTTTCATGAAAAATTGATTACAGGACCATTATGTAGTGTATGTGTATGGATGATTTTTTGGAGAAGGATATAATTTAGTGTCACTTTCAGTCTTCATGCACACTAGCATATTTCATAAGCTCAAAAAAATCTAGAAAAAATTTGCTGGATGAAAAATGCTGATAATAGCATTTTTGTGCCAGCTTCTAGAAGTATTTAGAACAGTGGCGGCTGGTGCTCAAAATGTTTTGGGGAGCGCAAACAAACAGAAAAATTCTGAAAAAAAAACATCAATTGCAGCCGCTGTGCCCATCAAACACTGCCAGTGTGCCCATCAATTGCTGCCAGTGTGCCATTGAATGCCGCTGGGTCCTTCAGGCCAGCATCTCCTGCCGTCCTCATCTCCCAACTCTCGTCCTCTCCTCCTGATAGGCATCCAATAGCGGTGCCTGTCGTTTCAGCCAATCAGGTGACAAGTAACGGACCCGAGCACCTGATTGGCAGAGAGGCAGTTCAGTGTTAGGAAAGGAAATATTCATTCGCTTTCCCAACACAGCTGAGTAAACTGCGAGCGCCAATCACGGCGCTCACACATCACTGTTTTTGACGCCTATGGCTCTAATCAGGTGCTTCAAAAACACCCCCCGCCGCTGTAATTCAGGCGCCCGGTGCCTGAATGGGGGTGGCCGCGGCGGCCATCCATAGTGCACAATGGGGGTGGCAGGAGAGAGTGGGGGCGGCACCCGTGCGCCCTTAATGCGCAGGCTGCCACTGATTTAGAAGCTTAAATATTCTGAGCATTTAAGAGCGTTAGCATTTTATTCGTGTTTTTGCAGTACATGAGTAGAAAAAAAAAAAAAAAACTCACACAAAGTTTGAGAGCTTGCTATAAAATTTTCTGACAACAAAATCTGATCGTTTAATTTCCAATCGTGTGTACACAAATCCGACGCACAAAGTGCCACGTATGCTCAGAATAAATTAAAAGACAAAAGCTATTGGCTACTGCCCCGTTTATAGTCCCGACGTACGTGTTTTACGTCACCGCGTTCAGAACAATCGGATTTTTAGAAACAATGTTGTGTGACCGTGTGTATGCAAGACAAGTTTGAGCCAACATCCGTCGGAAAAAATCCTAGGATTTTGTTGTCGGAATGTCCGATCAATGTCCGACCGTGTGTACAGGGCATTAGAAAAGCGAATGAATATTCGCTTTCCTAACACTAAACCGCCTCTCCGCCAATCAGGTGCTCGGATCTGTTACCCTTCATCTGACTGGCTGAAACGACCATCACTGTGATCGGACGCTAGGCGTCCAATCATAACAGAGGATGGGAAGAGAGGATGGGAAAAGAGCATTTTGTCCCACTGAGACAGGTAAGTGCAGACGGCGGGCCGGCGGGGGGCACACTGGCAGCATTTGATATGGCACAGTGATTGGTGCACAGTGGCTGCAATTTATGGGGCCCAGTGGCTGCCATTGATGGTACAGTGAGACTGCAATTGATGGGGTTTTTTTTCAGAATTTTTCAGTTTATTTGTGCCCCCCCCCCAAAAAAAATTTGAGCACCAGCCGCCACTGGTACAAACAGATTGTATCGTGTATGGTCAGCTCCAGCACTGTATTACGTCATGCAGGCATCCCTCCTATCCATGAGAGGGCGCTCGGGCGCTCTGTCCCCTGTGTGGGTGGCGCGCTGTCCCTTTAATAGAAAGGTGTCGGAGGTGCGGGGTGATGTGATTGGTTGGGAGGCGGAGGGAGGTGCGGGGAGCCGGGCTCACCATCCTCACCATGGACGGGCTGTAGCCGGGAGGACGGGATGGACTCTTCCCGGGACTCATGTGTATCTCTTATGGTCATGTCTTCCGGCCCGGTATAGGAGGACGGCGGTGACTGAGGAGGAGTGCGCTCCGGTCTATGGAGGCTTCTCACCGTCATTATTATTATCATTATTATTGTGAGTGCGGACACCGAGCATCCTCATCATCATCCCGAGCCGGTGTATGAGGAGGAGGAGAAGAGAGGAGCGGGTCCCCTCCGTACACAGCACCGGACCGGGGAGAGGATGAGGGAACACACCGGAGAACACTGAGGAGGAGGCCCGACCACCCCACCGCACCAACGTGGAGACCCTCCGGAGAGACACCGGATACCGGAGACACCGGAGGGCGCAGCACCGGGGTGAGCCGAGCACCGACCCCACTGACACCCCCCACTCTACACCCCACACCATCATCATTATTATATACAACAATACAGTTCATATAATACAAATATAAGATTATGATTGTTTTTAATATTAACACTTCATAATATTTACAATAATAGTATTATAACAATAAAAAAATTACTGACACAATAATCTTATCACTTATATAAAAATAACAATACTAAAATATAACCATAATATAATATTTTCATTATTACTATTAGTAGCAGCAATATTATATTTTTTTAAAGTAATTTATTGTTACATTATTATTGAATTAGGTATTCTTAATAATAATTTTTTGAATTATAATACATTGTTAATAAAATATACTGTAATAAAAATATTACTAAAACACTAAATTCATAATATATAATAAGTAGTAATTATTTTAGTAGAAGTAATGTACTGGTTTTATTTTATTGTTTTTATTAAGTAACAGTAGTGTGTGTGTTTTTTTTATTTTTTTATGATTTATATATGTTTACTATATGATAGATGTTCTCTATTACCAGTAAAAAAATTATATATTATTATTATTAAAAAAAAAAAAATTATATATATATATATATATATATATATATATATATATATATATATATATATATATATATATATATATAAATTTTTTTTTATTTATATTTTATTTTTCTTTGTTCTTATAATTGCATGTGTTTATATATTTAAAAAAAAAAAAAATTATATATATATATATATATATATATATATATATATATATATATATATATATATAATTTTTTTTTCTTAAATATATAAACACATGCAATTATAAGAACAAAGAAAAATAAAATTGCCGAATTTTACATAGAAAACAAGTAGAAATACAGCACTCAGGAGAGAGACAAGGATATTCTAGATCCCAGAGACTAAACATAGCCATAGAACACATGAGTGGCAGTACCATTATCGAGGGAGATATACGTATTTTTGTCTTTAATGTTATTAACAATAATATGTAGAAAAAAGGGTGAAAGTACTGCGCTAAACCCAAACAATCATAAACAAAAATCAGCTAACACACAAACAAACCAAGTCTAGGGAGAAATGCTAAAAAAAATGTGAATCAATGAAAATGTGTATACGAGCATCCAGGGTACCTCAATCACAGAGGCAGAATGGATACAAAAAATAAGAAAGAAATAAAATCTGACAACAAAATGTGTCCCCAAAGTGCTATGAAGTGATAACAATAAAAGAGCTAAAAGTCCACATGTGAAGTGCCCAATAATTAGGGGACCTTCTCTTCAACCGAAGTAGAAAGTAACCACACAATGGGAGAAAATAATTCAATTGATAGGATGGTACTCTTACCAGATGGGTTGGACTCACTTACCGTACGGCAGTGCGTCTGATAGGCTTTGGGATACTGGATCCCCAGTGATAAGATGGTGCCAAAGCTGGACGGTATCCTATAGGCTGCAGACTCCAATTCACATGAAGTAAGAAGATGGTTCCAAAGTGGTCGGCCGCCATACCGTTCCAAACAGGAAGATGGTCAAGAGATGGTCAACAGTGTTCAAAACATGGGGAGAAAGGAAAAAAGGGGAGCTCCACATGACGTAGGTCAACCAAGATAGGTTTATTGAAGATAAAAAAACAAATCTTTGTTGACCTACGCCATGTGGAAGCTCCCCTTTTTTTCTTTCTCCCCATGTTTTGAACACTGTTGACCATCTCTTGACCATCTTCCTGTTTGGAACGGTACGGTGGCCGACCACTTTGGAACCTCCGTTTGGAACCATCTTCTTACTTTGTGTGAATTGGAGTCTGCGGCCTATAGGATACCGTCCAGCTTTGGCACCATCTTATCACTGGGGATCCAGTATCCCAAAGCCTATTGGACGCACTGGCGTATGGTAAGTGAGTCCAACCCATGTGGTAAGAGTACCATCCTATCATTTGAATTATTTTCTCCCATTGTGTGGTTACTTTCTACTTCAGTTGAAGAGAAGGTCCCCTAATTATTGGACACTTCACATGTGGACTTTTAGCTATTTTATTGTTATCACTTCATAGCACTTTGGGGACACATTTTGTTGTCAGATTTTATTTATTTATTTCTTCTTATTTTTTGTATCCATTCTGCCTCTGTGATTGAGGTATTCTGGATGCTTGTATACACATTTTACACATTTTCATTGATTCACATTTTTTAGCACTACACTTATTTTTTGCATTAACAACAATATAACAATCTATAATAATGTTATTTTAGTAGAAATAGTATTCTATATATTTGTGTATATATATATGTGTGTGTGTGTGTGTGTGTATATATATATATATATATATATATATATATATATATATATATATATATATATATATATATATAAATAATATTAGACACTGTATCTCACAAAAGTGAGTACACCCCTCACATTTCTGTAAATATTTTATATCTTTTCCTGTGACAACACTGAAGAAATTATACTTTGCTACAATGTAAAGTAGTGAGGGTACAGCTTGTATAACAGTGTCAATTTGCTGTCCACTCAAAATAACTCAACACACAGCCATTAATGTCTAAACCACTGGCAACAAAAGAGAGTACACCCCTAAGTGAAAATGTCCAAATTGGGCCCAAGTGTGTCAATCTTGTGTTTCCACCATTATTTTCCAGCACTGCGTTAACCCTCTTGGGCATGGAGTTCACCAGAGCTTCATAGGTTGCCACCTCTCCTCCATGATGACATCACCGAGCCGGTTAATGTTAGAGACCTTGCGCTCCTCCACCTTCTGTTTGAGGATGCCCCACAGATGCTCAATAGGGTTTAGGTCTGGAGACATGCTTGGCCAGTCCATCACCTTTCCCTCAGCTTCTTTAGCAAGGCAGTGGTCATCTTGGAGGTGTGTTTGGGGGCGTTATGTTGGAATACTGCCCTGCGGCCCAGTCTCCAAAGGGAGGGGATCATGCTCTGCTTCAGTATGTCACAGTGCATGTTGGTATTCATGGTTCCCTCAATGAACTGTAGCTCACCAGTGCCGGCAGCACTCATGCAGCCCCAGACCATGACATTCCCACCACAATGCTTGTCTGTAGGCAAGACACACTTGTCTTTGTACTCCTCACCTGGTTGCCGCCACACACGCTTGACGCCATCTGCACCAAATACGTTTTATCTTGGTCTCATCAGACCACAGGACATGGTTCCAGTAATCCATGTCCTTAGTCTTGTCTTCAGAAAACTGTTTGCGGCCTTTCTTGTGCATCATCTTTAGCAGAGGCTTCCTCCTTGGTATAGTCTGAGCACTGACAGGCTGACCCCCCACCCCTTTCAACCTCTGCAGTCATTCTGGCAGCATTCATACGTCTATTTCCCAAAGACAACCTCTGGATATGACGCTGAGCATGTGCACTCAACTTCTTTAGTCAACCATGGCAAAGCCTGTTCTGAGTGGAACCTGTCCTGTTTAACTGCTGTATGGTCTTGGCCACCGTGCTGCAGCTCAGTTTCAGGGTCTTGGAAATTTTATAGCCTAGGCCATCTTTTTCCTTATGTAAAGCAACAATTTTTTTTTTTTCAGCTCCTCAGAGTTCTTTGCCACGAGGTGCCATGTTGAAATTCCAGTGACCAGTATGAGAGAGTGTGGCTGGGTTCACACTAGTATGACAAACACTCCGACATTGGGAACACATGTCGTGTGAAAATCAGTGTTTCCCTATGAGAGCCGTCTTAACGGTCCGACACAAGGTCGGTCTGAAATGCTCCCTACACAACTTTTGGTCCGACTTACTTCAGCCTGTTGAATAACATTGAAGTCGGATCAAAGTAGGATCCTTGTCCTAACCATCCGACTTTTGAAATCCGACATGGTGATTACAGCAGCAGTAAAAGGAATTTATGTCACACTGGGATTGTGTTGATTGGTCAAAGGACAAGTCAGACTATCACAAAGTTGGATCAAAGTAGTATCCTGTTCGTTCAAGTCAGATGGATGTAGGACTGATGTCGCAGAGCAAAGTAGGATGACAGTCGTATGACTGTCATGTAGTATCAGTGTGAACCCAGCCTGAGAGTGATAACGCCAAATTTAACACGCCTGCTCCCCATTCACACCTGAGACCTTGTAACACTAACAAGTCACATGACACCGGGGAGGGAAAATGGCTAATTGGGCCCAATTTGGACATTTTCACTTAGGGGTGTACTCACTTTTGTTGCCAGCGGTTTAGACATTAATGGCTGTGTGTGTTGAGTTATTTTGAGTGGACAATAAATTTACACTGTTATACAAGCTGTACACTCACTACTTTACATTGTAGCAAAGTGTAATTTCTTCACTTTTCACTCATTTCACTCACTTTTGTGAGATAGCGTGTGTATGTAAATGTATGTGTATATATTGTATGTATTCTTTTAGAATAATGTATATTGTTAGTGCTGTAATATTGTTATTACATTAGATGACATTGAGTTTAAACTCTTCTTCATTGCTTTGTGACAATTTGTAATTGTGATGGACATTTATGTAATTAGGATGAAAAACATTTTTTCGTAGCCCCTGGATCAAAGAATAAAAATAGTGCAGTGCAATACTTGGCCTGGAACTGTCTGCATGCTGAGCAGAGTACTGAGCAGCTTTCCCCATTCCCTACCTGTGAGCTCTCTGTAGATTAGTGTATGTGTTGGGGTTCATCATCATTCATCATCATTCACGCCTCTCATAACCTTTGTACCCGCAGAATCATTTTCAAGTCTTTGGAAAGCCTTACTAAAATCAATTGGTTGGGATTCTTTGGTGGAAATGCTCCTTATAGCAGGTTTCCACCACAGATCACTTTTCAGAGAGCAATACAAAGGTAAATTAAAGAGGAACTCCTGATATGGATTATGAATACATTCAGAGAATGCCTTTCATTTTACTGAATAAATGCAAAGTGTTCTTTGATTGGACAAGGTTCAGAGTATGACCTCACTGCCTCAAAAACACACCAAAAATTTAGAAAAAAACCCCCAAAGTTTACTAAACAGTGGGCGGGAGGTGGTTAAAGGATAAGTTCACCTTGAGGAATCTGTTGCGCTTATGTTCAGGGTGTAACATGTTCCAGCTCATCGGAACCCTGGTTTAGAATAGCTGCTCTGGAAAAACCCTAGGGATTCATGGAACCCTGGTTTAGAATAGCTGCTCTGGAGGAACTCTGGTTGAAAGCAGCTGATCTGGAGGAATCCTAGGGCTCCACGCAACCCTGGTTGAGAGTAACTGCTCTGGAGGAAACTTAGGCCTCCACAGAACCCTGGTTGAGAATGACCGAGCTGGATGATGTACACTTAAAATAAAGCTCAGTCTTTTAGTGAAATCAGTATTCTGATCCTTGCAGAGCATAGGTTCAGATTATATAAGTGAAAAGGGCAATTTCCCTATACGTCTTTCAGGACAGCAAGAGAGTGGCTCCACCCACTAGGAAACACCAGCTCCACCAAATTTTAAAAGAGACTTCTCTCCACGGCTCGTCAGTTTTTGTGTTTTCCTCCAGCAAGGGAACACCTAGTGGGAGTCAGAGTCTCTTGGGTGCTGTCCTGGCAGGCCAGACTGCCTACCCAACCATACCTTTTTTGCCTCCAGAAAGTCCGCTCCTCCTACGCCGCACCAAGGGTAGCTGGTAAGTGGGCTCCTTCTTCAGCTCAGAGAGAGCTTGACTGTTTCTGGGGCCACTCCTAGGTGGCGGCAGCCGTTCACGGGTTTTCCCAGCATGTAGGCGTTTACAGGCCGCCACCATCTTTTTGGTAGCAGAGTAGAGCCGGCTGGAAATGAGGTATCCGACAATGGGCGGCACCGTGGAACAGGCGCAGCGTCATTTTCGTCGGAAATTGCGCAGGGGGAGAGGGGAGGGGCGGTCCTGGTGCCTATATTCTGGTTCCATAGTGGCGCTGATGGACTCTGGAACCGGCGTTCTAAGCCACTAACAAGCAGCACCACGATGGACTCTGTGGCAGCAGCAAGTGGCACAGGCACCAGCAAGGCCCAGGTAAGGGGATATGGTGTGTGTGTGTGTGTGTGTGTGGGGGGGGGGGTCTACCCTGCATACTGTGGTGCCTCCTTTTTTCAATTTTTATTTTTTATTTTTTTCCCCCTGGTGGCTGGAGCCTGTCTGGGCACAGGGAGTTGGCTGTTGTACTACTGTGCACCTGTGATGAGCCTGTTTTAGGGGTCTGGTTTGACTCGCTGGGATGCTCTGATGTTCTTTTGGTTGTTTTTTTTTTTTTTGTCGTTTTTTTTGGCAGGCTAAGAGATCAAAAACAGATGTCCCTCATGTAAAACGAAGTTACTGGCGGGTTGGAAGAAGACTGTGTCAAATTTGTATTGACTCCTTAGTTAAGGAAGAAGCTTCTTCTGCATGCAGTGATTTAATCGCATCAGTTAAGAGCTAGATGCTACTATCTAATCATTTCGCTCTTCTCACCATCCCTGAGTCAGCCAACTACCTCAGGATCCTCTCAGGGCTCACAATTAATTCCAGCTGTGGAGGCTGAAGCTGGTCCTCTTACACAAGGGGAGCATTCCCCCTCTCACTCCAGGGAAGAGGAGGAGGAAGGGGCAGAAGATGCACCTTCAAGATACAAACTGTTCTTAGAACAAGTAGACTCTCTGTTGAAAGCAGTCCATGCAACATTGGGTTTAGGTAAAGAAAAGAGAGAATTATCGCTGCATGACCGAATGTATGCAGGGCTTAGTGAAATAAAAAGTTGCACATTCCCCGTGCATTCAATAATCTCTGAAGCCATCAAAATGGAATGGGCAGATCTAGAGGGGGAAAAAAACCTTTTTTCCCAAGAGCGCATAAAAGACGATTCCCGTTCAATGAAGACCTAGAGGCGCTTTGGAACAAAGTTCCTAAATTGGACGCAGCATTTTCCCAGGTTTCCCGATTGGCCGACTTGGCATTTAAAGACATGGGAATATTAAAAGATCCCATGAACAAAAGGATTGATCAACCGCTTAAAAAGGCTTGGCAATCCTCAAACCACCTATGGCTACTACCTGCGTTTCTAGAAATATGGAGCTCTGGCTAAATCAGCTAAAAGCCCACATTATAGCACATTCACCCAAGCAGGAGATTCTGGATTTTTTTTCAACCCTAGCAGCAGCTGTGGCTTACATTTCTGATGCATCTGCAGAATCAATAAGGATGTCAGCTAGATCCGCGGCCTTAACTAATTCAGCCAGGAGAGCCCTATGGCTGAAGCCCTGTCCAGGAGACACAAAGTAAATTGTGTGGAATCCCATTTATGGGAGATCTTTTATTCGGTCCTGATCTAGATTCAGTTTTAGATAGGACAGATGATGAAAATAAATCTTTTCATGTTAAAAAGAAAAAGCCAGTTAAGTGGCTTTTTCGACCTCAAAAAACTCAGGAACAGGGCAATAGGCCCCAATAAAAGGAATTGGTCGGCACAAAGGGGCAAAGGCAGAGGGAATGTCCTTTTCCATCCTCCTGCGCCAACCAATAAATCGCAATGACTTGTCATTGCCGGTGGGGGGAAGGCTTCAGAAATTCCTTCCTCATTGGGCAAGCATGACAGAAAAGCCATTTATTCTAGATATGCTGGCTCAGGGATACAAAATGGAGCTTTCGGACCTTCCTCCAGAAAGATACTTTGTAGCAAACCTGCCAAGGGATACAACAAAGGCCCTAGCCATGAAGAACCTGTTAGGGGATCTGATGCAACAGGGAGTTGTGATTCAGGTATCCATAGGAATGTTTATCGGGGTTTCTATTCCCATATTTTCCTGATAAAGAAACCGTCGGGATGTTTTCGTCTCATTCTCAACTTTAAAACTTTTAAACAGGTCAGTCCGATACAGGAGATTCCGCATGGACTCAATTTTTTCAGTCAGAAATCTTAGTCAAGGGATGCTTCATGGCATCAATCGACTTAAGAGATGCGTACCTGCATGTGCCTATAGCCTCTGTCTCAAAAGTGCCTCAGGCTGGCAATAAATATGGGAAAGGAGGGGCTGCATCTACAGTTCAAGGCTCTCCCTTTTGGTCTTTCATCCGCCCCACGAATATTTACAAAAATAACGGCGGAAGCTCTTGCTCCTCTCTCCGTCTGCAAGGAATTGCAGTAATCCCCAATATGGACAACCTCCTCTTTGCCCCTTCCAGAGAAAAATTGCAGGTAGACCTGGCCAAGGCCTGCAATCATTTGGAAGCTTTGGGCTGGATTGTGAACCTTCAGAAATCAAATTTCAATCCAGCTCAGAAAGTTCAGTTTCTAGGTTATCAAATAGATTCTGTAGAACAAAGGTGTTTGTTTTTCTTTTCTTCTGGAAGAAAAAAAAAAAGTCATGAGTAGCCAGGCTACAAACAAACCAGGAGATATCAATCAGATTATGTCAGCCCTGGGAACCTTAACTTCGACAATGTCAGCCATTCAATGGGCGAGGCTCAGTTTTGTCAAAGGGCTTACTATGGTCTTTTCTGACAGGAAAAAGAGTCAGACGCCAGCAGTTGGGGATGGGTGGGGCCCACTGGGATCAAAATATAGCACCCCGGAATTTGGTCCCGATCTGAAGCGTGAAGGTCATTAACCACCTCAATACAGGGCACTTACACCCCCTTCCTGCCCAAGCCATTTTTCAGTTTTCAGCGCTGTCGCACTTTGAATGACAATTGCGCGGTCATGTTACACTGCACCTTAATTAAATTTTATTATCATTTTTTTCCCCACAAATAGAGCTTTCTTTTGGTGGTATTTGATCACCTCTGCGGTTTTTATTTATTGCGCTATAAACAAAAGAAGAGGGACAATTTTGAAAAAACACTATTTTTTACTTTTTGCTATAATAAATATCCAATTTTTTTTTTTTTTTTTTAAACAAATTTTTTCCTCAGTTTAGGCCAATACATATTCTTCTACATATTTTTGGTAAAAAAAAATTGCGATAAGCGTATATTGATTGGTTTGCGCAAAAGTTATAGCGTCTACAAAATACGGGATAGATTTATAGTATTTTTATTATTTATTTATTTTTTACTAGTAATGGCGGCGATCTGCAATTTTTATTGTGACTACGATATTGCGGCGGACACATCGGACACTTTTGACACATTTTTGGGACCATTCACATTTATACAGCGATCAATGCTATAAAATTGCATTGATTACTGTGTAAATGTGACTGGCAGGGAAGGGGTTAACACTAGGGGGCGCTCGAGGGGTTAATGTATGACCTAAGGAGGTGATTCTAACTGTGGGGGGAGGGGACTGACTGGGGGAGGTGACCGATCGCTGTCCCTATGTACAAGGGACACACCATCGGTCTCCTCTCCTCTCTGACAGGACGTGGATCTGTGTTTACATGCACAGATCCACGCTCCTGCTCTGTTACCCGGCAATCGCGGGTGCCCGGCGGCACACGCACCGGGTCCCGAGTGACGCAGCGGGCGCGCGTGCGCGCCGCCGGCGGTGCGCGCGCGCGCCCCCTAGTGGCTCGGGAGGGCGAGGACGTCATATGACGTCCTCCCAGAACAATAGAAGCCTCGTCCAGCCGTCATATGACGGTGGGCGGTGGCTTAGTGGTTAAACTGGAGGGAGGTAAAAGTGGTCGTCCTAGTATTGGCTGCCTTCTCTCCAAGCATCCAGGGGTCCCATGGGCAGATTCTATCAGACAATGCTGCTACCATGGCATACCTGAACAAACGGGGGAATCAGAAGTCCTAGATTGGGCAAAGAATTTACTCTCCCTGTCAGCAGTGCATCTCATAAGCACGCTAAACAAAGTAGCAGATGAAAAATTCAGGAAGCAGAATGGAGCTTGTATCCGGAAAAATTTTTATCGATCACCAGGATGTGGGGGCGTCCACAAGTGGATTTGTTTGCGTCAAAAGAAAACGCTCAGCTCCCTCAGTTCTTTTCTCTGCACCGAGACAGCAGGCTCACTAGGGATAGATGCCTTAGCACAGTGTTTCTCAACTCCAGTCCTTAAGGCGCCCCAACAGGTCATGTTTTCAGGCTTCCCATTATTTTGCACAGGTGATTTGATCAGTTTCACTGCCTTAGTAATTACCACAGCCAATTCATTTGAGGGAAATCCTGAAAACATGACCTGTTGGTGCGCCTTGAGGACTGGAGTTGAGAAACCCTGCCTTAGCACATCCCTGGAACTTTCATCTGGGCTATGCCTCCCCTCTCCCCTTTCTTTAGAAAGAAAGTAACTAGAGATATTTACGCTAAAGTTTGGAGAGTCTACAACTTTTGGCGTCGTTCGTCAAACCTTAGAAGACATTGGTGGTTATTTACTTGAAAGTGCACTTGGAAGTGCAGTCGCTCTAAATCTAAGGGGTAGATCTGAAATGAGGGGAAGCTCTGCTGATTTTATCTTCCAATCATGTGCAAGCTAAAAATGCTGTTTTTTATTTTCCTTGCATATCCCCTTCTGATCTACAGTGACTTGGCTTCCAAGTGCACTTTTAGTGCACTTGCAGTGCCAAGTGGATTTGCCTTTAGTAAATAACCCCCACTGGGTCGATTTTTGGAATTTTTACAAAATTACGTAAACAAAGGTCTTGCGATTAGCACTCTTAAAGTGCAAGTGGGTGCCCTGGGAGCATACCTAGAAAGACCAATTTCTTCAGTTCCTTTTGTTTTCAAGATTCTTTAAAGCACTTTACTAGGTCCAGACCAGCTCCTACTAAACCTTTTCATAAATGGGACCTGTCAGTAGTTTTGCAAGCCTTCACAAAAGATCCTTTTTTGAACCGTTACAGACAATCTCGTTAAGGAATTTAACTCTTAAAAAGGTATTCTTAGTTGCAGTTACATCCGCAAGAAGATTCAGTGAACTACACGCTTTATCAGTAAAGGAACCTTTTTTGTAATTTACTCAGACAGTATTGTACTTAAAACAGTTCCGGGGTTTTTGCCAAAAGTAGCACCAGTTCATAATGGGTCACAGGAAATCATCCTGCCAACTTTTTGTTCCCAACCTTATGGTGTAAACTCCTCCTTCCCTTCTACTAGAGCTCTGGCCACTACATGGGCAGAAAAAGCTGGTGCCACCCCAGATCAAATTTGTAAGGTGGCTATGTGGTCAAGTTATCTTACGTTTGTCGGTCATTACAGACTGGATCTTCTGTCAGCCAGTGATCAGGCATTTGGCAGAAAGGTCCTGTGGGCTGTTGTCCCTCCCTAGTTGGTAAGTTGATTATCCTCTCAGGTGCTGTCCTGAAAGACGTTTAGGGAAAATTCAAGTTAGACTTACCGGTAACTTGTTTTTCCAGGAGTCTTTCAGGAAAGCAACAACCCGCCCTTTTCTTGTTTATATCTTTGCTGTGACTAACCATATTCTGATTATGTGTTCCAGCTTGGGCCGGAGGTACTCTGCTACAACTGACGAGCTGTGGAGAGAAGCCTCCTTTTTTAAAATTTGGTGGAGTTGGGTGTTTCATAGTGGGTGGGGCCACTCTCTCTGGTGTTGTCCTGAAAGACTTCTGGAATACAAGTTACCGGTAAGTCTTAACTTGAATTTTTGTAATACCTCATCTTCGTTCTACACTTGTCACCATCCTGCAAAAGCATTATACCCTGGTCACTGTTGGGAGTAGGCCAAACCTGGATCATTTATTATAGCAGAGAAAAAATGACAGCCAATTGGAAAGCACATTTAATTGTTCTGATCACTGATTAACAATGAAATGTGTTGTGTTCTGACTTGCTGTACCTTATACATCATCATTAGTCTTTTGACTGCTTTCTAAATATGCCAGGTTGTCATTTCTCTTGGCAGGCTGTGATAGGAGGCTCACCAACAACAGATTTGCCGTTCCATCACCTCTGCTGCTGCTACACCTTTTTGCTTTTGAACTTAAGTCGAATTTCTAAATGTAAATTCAGCCCAAACTTTTATCTTGGCTCTGAACAGAGTAGGGAAGGTTAGATCTTATCAGAAGCCAATCTCCTCTCAGCTCGCATAATGCTGGGATGGTCAGCAGGACATTGCGTGAAGAGAAGGCACAGAAAACAGTACATTATGTAAGCCATCGTCTCTCTTTTTAAAGCTTTAGAAAAAAAATTAAAAAAAAAAAAATGCAAGTTTGGCTTCAGTTCCAGTTAAAAGGTGTACCTGCGCTAGGCGTGGTTGCCTTGTACCGTGCCCAAGAATGATGCACCTCCCCTGCCGGCTTGTGCTTAGGTTGTGCTGTGCTTGAACATGCTTGTGTCATCACCTCTGTCTCACCAGGATCTGATGTGTACCGTGCCCAAGTCCAGCTGAGCCATGCCCAAGCCCACCTCTTCCAGCAGGACTGGGTAAGGATGAACTGTGTGTAGTGATTGCACCAGTTAAGCAAACTGGACTTTGGGGGTCAGACGTGCTTGGGCACCGTGCACATTGCTTAGTGTGACTACATCCCAAGCCAAATTTGAATTTCACCCGAACTGTTTTATTTTTTGCATAATTTTTAGTGGGAAATTGGGTTACACCTCCTCATGTTCCACTTAGATTTTTTTCAATACAATTTCTGTTTTTGTGTTGCTGGTGT
The DNA here is from genome assembly GCF_042186555.1 of Aquarana catesbeiana. Lineage (NCBI taxonomy): Eukaryota > Metazoa > Chordata > Amphibia > Anura > Ranidae > Aquarana > Aquarana catesbeiana. The sequence goes on along the minus strand of NC_133326.1, from coordinate 50,215,761 downwards.
CTTATGTTCTATAAGCCGCTCCCTATGTATTCTAACTTGCTCCAGTGTTGGCTGCACATTAGGGCCATTTTACACTGAGTTTTTTTTTCCTGCGTTTTTTCCTTGCAAAAAAAGTAAGTGTTTACTTTTAAATCCTATGGGACTTTTTCACACCCCTGCGTTACCGGTGCAGTGCATTTTGAAAAGTCCTGCATGCTGCATCTTTTTGGTGCGGCTTTGAAACCCGCAACAAAAACTACCTCCCATGATTGCGCCCGCTGCGGGGAATGGGCGGTCGCTTTGTGATCAGTGTCCACCAGACACTGCTGATCACAGATTGAGGTAAAAAGCCAATCAGCGGCTCTTTACCCCATGATCAGCTGTGTCCAATCACAACTGATTACGGATGTAAACAGAAGTTGACAGCATGAGGAGAAGAGAGACGATAACCGTCTTCTGTAAAAGGGATATGTACAGTGTCCTGATTGGCAGCACTGGTGGGACTGTACTAATCAGTGCAGCCTCATCACCACATACCAGTGAAGGAGAAAAATTACCAGTTTTGCAACACTTTTATAACGAACTATGAAAGTGTTTGAAAAGAAAAAAAAAATTCAGTTTTTTTTTTTTTTTTTGTTCGGCATAGTGGTGATTGCCAACAAAAGAGCTCTATTTGTGTGGAAAAAAAGAAAAGGAATTTTGGTTTGGGTACAGTGTTGCATGACTGCCCAATTGTCATTTAAATTTTGAGAGCGCTGAAAAATTGGCCCAGTAGGCAAGTGGTTAAAAAGGACCTGTCACCAGCAATAGGTTTTCGCATAGACACTAATGCTGGATACACACTGTGCAATTTTCTTTAGATGTTTTTCCTTTAGGTCTAACAAAACCATATAATATGAGGTCAAACCTTTTAAGAGTTTCAATTTGTATGCAATCAGGCAGGCCCTTGCACTACATAGTTTTGGTAAATCTAAAGTAAATCGGACAACAAAAGTTGTATAGTGTGTATGGGGTCTAAGACCCCTTTCACATTGAGGCGCTCAAACTGCCCATATAATGTCAGGCGTTTTTGCAGCGTCAGTGTGTGGTGTTTTTTTTTTTTTTCTTCGCTCCAAACATGCTGCTTGCAAGACTTATTATTAGCCAGCGCACCGCCTCAAGATGAAAGCATCCGTTGATATTAATGGGAAGCAGTTTTCGGGAGTTTTTCAGGCGCTTTTTTTTTTTTTTCTTTCTCCGTGAAAATGCCTGAAAAGCGCCTCAGTGTGAAAGGGGTCTTGGGGATGATTTACTAATACTGGCGAGTGCAAAATATGGTGCATCTCCGTATAGAAACCAGCTCGGCTTCCAGGTTGTGTGTGGGGTTTTTTTTTTTTTTTTTTTTTGTCAAAGCCCAACTAAATTAAGCGGAAGTTAGAACCTGGCTACCATGCACAGCTGCACCAGATTTTGCACTCTCCAGTTTTAGTAAATCAAACTCGCAATTAAAAGTGGACACTTGTTCAAGGGAACCTGCCATGAGAAAACATGGAGGCCGCCATTCGGTAGCTCTATTTTTAAATTTTTTTGACTGTCATGCTGAACCTCCTGATTCACAGCTTTGAATTGCTGACCCTTAACAAGTGTGTAGATGAGTACCAAGACTTGTTCTTGGTGAATTATTTTTATTTATTGCTAATCTGTTATCTGACATTAAAGCCAAAGAGGATAGCAGCCAGGCAATGTAGAAGCATTGAGGACCATATTGGTGTCATAACAGTTTTACTTTAAGACCCTTCCATATAGCAACATGGAGGATTACTTATCTGCTGAATAATTAGGAATGAACACCCATGTGCCCGTACATATGCACGTTTGCCCATCTATTCTCTGAGCCATCAGTGTACACAAACACACATGACATTTTTTTTTTTCTAGTTTGCTGCAACGCAGGTATCTCCAGTTGTAAGCAGCGCTCTAGGGCCTGGTATGATTTCTGTTGCATAGATGCTTCTTGAGAGATCATTGGAAATTAATGGAACCTCTGGAACCTGTGCAGAATGCCTGTGAGCAACACATGTCAATGCACATTAGAAGACGTGCTCCTGGGTGGGAAGGTGCCCCTATGATATCCTTGGGGCGGTAGCAATTCTTCCATGCAGTTGCACCTTGTACCTCGTTCACCCATTTAGATTGTATATAAATGAAGGGATTTTGTCTGCTAAGCAGATCAAGAGACTACTGAAAATGGTGACTCTTTATTGCCACAGCTTAAAGTTGAATTGAATTCTAGCAATGACATAAGATCTACCCTTGCAGTAGCCCCCCCCCCCATACTGCAAGGGTTAAATGTTGTTATAATCTAAGAGTATAGGGATAAAGTGTATTAGGTAAGCCTTATCCCTCAGTCCAGTAGGCTCTAGTATTATCCTGAAGCTCCAGACTGTGGTGGGTAGTCCCCTGGCAGGGCTATTAAAACGAGAGAGAGAGAGATCTCTATTTCAGCAGCTGTGCTGACTATGCCCAGTTCTGCGCCATTCATAGCACCTGTTTTTATAGATTCCCTCAATGCAAAGGGTTCCATGATTAGAGGATGAGCAAATGAATGAAGGGGTCTGCCTTCTCCAATCACGGAATGCTTTGTGGGAACCTTGGTGTGTCATGACTGGAGCACAGATGTGGACAGGGTGGGCATAGTTGGTGCATTTAACAAGTGCTTGTTGCAGGCACAGCCGCTATATTAATTGGCTTTTTATTATAAGAAGATCGCCGCTGTGGGCAGAGAAATTGAGGTTTTTTTTTTTTCTGTAAACAGCAGCCACCAGCACATGGGACACACTTCATTGCTTGTGGGTAGCAACACTGATGCTATTTTTAATGGGGAAAAAAAAGAAATTGCCAAACTTTACCTTAAAAGTGTAACTGCACTTACATGTTGTAAAAAATGTTTTGTATTTTTTTTTTTAATTGCTACACAAGCCATATTGTAATTTGAAGTGATTGTAAAGGTGTTTTTTATTTTATTATTTTAAAAACACCATTACAATCACTTTAAATTTACAATATGGCTTGTGTAGCAATTGTTAAAAAAATTTGCAATATATATATATATAATTTTTTTTATTTGTTTTTTTTTTTTTTAATTTTAAACATGAAAGTGTAGTTACCCTTTTAAGCTATCGTTTGGCGATTTCCATTTATTCATTTATTTTTAATAAACTTTTATACGTGCCTGGTCCAGGCAATAGTTTTGCACAGAATGTCTCTGATTCTCCTCCTTCTGAGGTCCCCCGCTGGTGCTCGTGGCCCATAGTAAGCCGTTGGTAAGGGGGCACTTGTGTGGGCTCAACCCCTGGGCCGCACTGTGTGCGTCTATTGACACACAGTTTGGCTCAGCCCTGCCCTGTCACTTGATTTGATTGAAAGCAGCAAGAGCCAATGGCTTCCACTGACCAATGAGTCAAGTTAGGAGGGAGAGAGCAGCACCGGATCAAGCTCAGGTAAGTGTAAGGGCGGGGGGAAGGAGTTGCACATAAAAGGTGTTTTACACCTTTGTTAATTAGTACATTGTTAAAAAAAAAACAAAAACGGCAAGGTAAAAAAAACATGGGGGGCGTGGTCAAGATGGCCACATGAGAGGACGTGGGTGACTGGAGCTCCGCACCTGGAAGGCTTAGTTAGCCGATTATACGGGATCTACTGCTACCCTGATCTGCTGTCAGGTATTGGGCATGAGAAGGGGAAAGTCCGGTACTAACTGAAAGCGGAACTCTGCTCCAAAACCCCCACCACCTAAGGGCCTACCTGCAGGTAACAGCCCCAGCATGGCGCCCCAGACTGAGCAACCCAATCTACCTCCCCTGGGGACTAAACAATTTATTGCCCACATGCAAGCTATCATGGGTTGCTAGACCACTCTAACTGCAAAAATTGAATTCGTGCAGATAGGGTTAATCAGGCGTGATATGGATGAATATTGGGATAGACTCTCAAACGGAGGGTGGGAGACACTGAAGACACGCATGATGCCTCCCTCTGTATGCTACAAGTCAAGATGAAGGCAATGGAATCCCACGCTGAGGACCAGGAAAACGCAATAAAAGGGTTAAATTACAACATGATGTTCCCAGCCCGACTGCGTGTAGTGGATTGAGAGTCTACTCGTTACTTTACCTCCCCAGAGGAGGCATCTCAATGGCTCGAATCCCTCCCCCGAGACCGTTAATCCTAATTGCATTACATTTAAGTTTCCCTGCTCCATCCCTTCTACTTGCTTCCCCCGGGCTGTGCCCTGTGGACTACTCCCAATCCTCCTTCTGACTCACATTATCTGCTATGGGGTACTTACCTGGAACACTGGTGATTATCGAGCTGTGAAACGTTGGAGATAGGCCTGGGCTCCCTGGGGCGTCAGCCTGAAGATAACAGCCTGTACCCGGTTGCTATGGGAGATCCCCTACTGACCATCCTACCAGGGTAATTCACCCCCTTGTGCTATGGCAGTGTTTGCTCACCCCCAGATCCTCTGCAGTGCTATGTCAGAATGATGGCTGCTGTCCTGCCCAATTTTCTGATTCTTCAGCAGATATATGCCTTCGCTCCTGGAACTATAGGACTTGAGCGCTCAACTCCAGCTGTTTATGGGCCTCAAGGGGGTGTCGCTGGCTCCCCTCTCTGGATGGACATGAGGGATCTGTAGCTGTGGGCGGGATGCAGCTCTCCTTGCCTACTTGATCCTCATGGAACGCTGACGTGCTCGCCCAGGCGGGTCCCCTATACGGTATTATGTCTGATTACCCTGATGCCACTGTGGGATGTGGGTCACGTGAAAAGAACTCCCCTCCCCTCCACCCATCCCAACTAGTTAATAATATATCTCGTTTTTATATAGGTATATGTCTAAATTCTTTGTCTTTTTCATCTTTCTCTATTTCTGTTCTTCAAGTATTAGATGTAACTAAGTTTGCGTCCTTAGCATGGTCTAAGTGTATAGAAGTAGAGAACCTACAAAGGTACGATATTTATACTGTGATCCCTTTTATTGAATGTTGCCTCTAGGAAATACAAACTACGAAGCGGTATGCTCCCACCATTAGGAACTGTGTTCTTGGTGTGCTACCTGTTATGCACTGCCCCATAGGAGACTTTCTTATGGCTTAAATACTTATGTTTATTGTTGGGTTAGGTATGGGTACTCATACACTCCGTGGTTGTTCTGTTATTGGGGTGTGGTGTGGGAGTTATTTTTTCTTATCTGTTTGTTTTTTTTTTTTTTTCTTTTCTTTTTTCCTCAGTCATACGACAGCGGATCTAGCGTTCAGATGCTGCTTTTTTATGTTTTTTGCTGATTAACTTTTCTCTTTTTCAGGATGTGTTTATGTTGTTCCCATTTTGGCTGGTGTATCGTTCCCTCTGGGTCTAAAACATAGGAACTTACCTGATATTTCTTCCTGCCCTTTTACGTTTTGGCTCCAATAAAGGTCTCCTCTTGGAATGTCAGGGGTCTTGATTATACCAAACGCTCGTTGGTTTTTGACTACTTAAAGAAATATGTCCCCCATGTTTGTATACTCCAGGAGACTCATCTGATTGGGGGTAGGATCATGGGTCTCAAAAAACCCTGGGTGGGTCACCATTACTATGCCCGAGGGGTTAGCATCTTGATCCATCCCTCAGCTTCCAACTCCTCAATCTCAAATTGGAACCGGAGGGAAGGTATGTACTAGTTCATGCAATTGTAGACACGGTTGATATGGTGATAGTTTGTATATATCTGCCACCTCCTGCTACATTTTGCACAATCTCCTCTCTATACTTGCCTAATTCCCTACGGATAATGTTCTCCTTGCGGGGGACTTTAATATACCTCCGAACCCCTCTCTTGATGAGCTGTCTCCGAACCCTGCTACTGACTCGGCCTTATCTCGCTGGGTGCAACTGTTTGGGTTGACGGATGTATGGCAATGGAAGCATCCTTCAGACCGTATTCATATCGGACACTCTATATTCTATAATACCTTGTCTCGTATTGACCTGCTATATGCTAGTGTCAACATGTTACCCGAAATTAAAGGGACCTTTGTGCTTTCCTGCGGTATGTCTGACCACTCCCCAATTTTATGCTGCCTACAAACTAGGACCCCTCCTGCGGATAGACTCTGGCGCCTTTCCTGGTTCTGGATAGCTAATCCCACCATCAAAATTGAAATGGCTAAAATGTTTAGGGAATACTGGCTGGTAAATACAGGTACTATCTCACCATCCTCTATCTAGGGAACGTAGCAATGCTATGATCACACTAGAGGAAGCCGAAACTAAAGCCAAGCTGCTTGAATCCCGCTATGCTCTTACTGCTAACCCCATCACAGGCCAAGCTATGAAGGTGGCATACCGAGAGGTAGTGCTCCTTATAGTAGCCAAGGCACAGAAACGTCAGCTGGCCCAAACACAGAAATCTTTGAACAGGGGGGAAAAGACTGGTAGGCTCTTGGCCTAGATTTCTAGTGAACAGTCCTCTGTGTCTACTATAGCTCGTCTTAGGGGGGAGAATGGTGCACTGGTGGTGGATCCTGTGAACCTCAATGCCTGCTTTGGCTCTTACTACTCCAAACTATATTCCCCCAGAACACAACACTCCCAAGAGGAGCTTTCCGAGTTCTTGGATCGGGTGTCTTTTCCTGTTCTTACCCCTTCGGCACGGGAATGGCTGAATGACCCGATCACATTAGAGGAGGTTCAGCAGACATTGGGCTCCTTACAATCAGGTAAGAGCCCAGGAATGGATGGATTTCCGCCCGAATTCTATAAACAATATATGGAAGAGGCGGCAGCTAGGATGCACACCATGCTTACGAAAACTTTACAGGAGGGACTTCTCGCAAACCCCCCCCCAACCTGTGCTTGTCGTACCGGCCTATCTCTCTGCTCATTTCCGATGCCAAGGTATTGACTAAGATTCTCGCCAAGCGTCTAAATGAATTGATGATTACCTTAGTTCATGAAGACCAGTCAGGATTCATGCCAGGTAAGGGGACGGATATTAACCTTATGAGACTGTATACGGTCTTGGCCTCTGGGGATGGGCATGACCAGATCGCGGTGGTGGCCTCCCTGGACACCGAAAAAGCTTTGATTCAGTGGAATGGGAATACCTATGGGAGGTCCTCCGCAGATTTGGGTTCAGGCCTGTCTTCATCTTCTGGGTCGAGGCTGTGTACAGATCTCCGACGGCCAGGGTGCGCACCGGTACTGTTCTCTCCCCTTCTTTCTCTATAGGGGGACTAGACTGGGTACCCCCTCTCCCCGGGGCCTTTTGCTCTGGCGATTGAACCCATGGCTATCCTACTGCGCTCTGCACCCGAGACCCATGGCTATCCTACTGCGCTCTGCACCCGAGGTCCAGGGTATAACTATAGGTCCCCTTATTATACCTCAGATGACGGGGTCTTCCTACGGGCTGCCCTGACGGTCATCGACTGATTTGAGCGGTTCTCGGGAATCTGCATTAACTTGGTGAAGCCCATGCTTTTTCCGCTAACATTCAGGGGCTGATCCTCTGCTGCCGGATATGCAGCTTCGGAGGGTTTCAGTTCCGATAACTGGGGGTTGAAATCCATCGAGACCTAAAGCAATTTATCACCCTTAACTTAAACCCAGTAGTTTCCCGATTTGTCCCAGCGCTATGTTGCCTGGAAGTCTCTTCCCGTCAGTCTTGATAAGATGTCAGTCCTGCCTTAGTTTACCTACCTTTTTAGACAGACTCCTGTACAGATACCTAATATATTCTTTAAGAGACTGGATAGCATCATTACTTAATTCGTTTGGAATGGGGCTGTTGCTAGAATATCAAAAACGACCCTTCAACTACCTGTCCTGTTGGGAGGCCTGGCCCTACCTTGCTTCATCAAATACTATTGGGCAGCAGTCCTGGTCAATGTAAAATGGTGGCTGTCTGAGTTGCCTGCCAACCCCGCTTCTACTCTTGAGGTGGCGCTGCTCGGTTCCTACTCAGATTTGAGGAATTTAATCCACTGGGGTCACCGATCTAACCCACATGTGTGACCCTTAAGGTATGGGATGCTGTTCACCCGAAGGTTGAAAAGCTGAATACTTGGTCTCCCAAAACCCCGCTATGAGGCAATCCCCGACTTCCTCAATTCCACTTTATCCCAGATCCGGTCCTATGGACCAGAAAGGGGATTACAACTTTGTAAGACACATTTCAAGGACAGTTGATTACCTTTTTGATGCTCTTAAAAGGGGATCACATGTTCTTTAGATATTTCCAACTACGCCACGCTTTTCGCTCTCAATTTTCTTCCCCTGTACTATTAGTGATGTCTGACTTAAATGTGCACCAGTCTTCAGACAGCGGGAGAACACTTTCTACCCTCCTATAACATACTAGCCACTCTCGGCACATGCAAGGTCTCAACTATTTACACCGTGGCAGCGGGATATCCCAGAATTAGCAGATGACTGGGAGGAAGGCATCCAACAGTATCTTCCCCTGATGATTTCGGCACAAGATATTTACCCAACTTAAACTTTTGCACCGCGCTTACTACTCCCCAGCACTCTTGGCGAGAATCTACCCTGACCGTACGGCGATATGCCCCAAATGTGGCTTGGGCGATGCTGTTTTCTTCCATGTAGTTTGGTCCTGCCCCAGACTGGAAATATTTTGGAAGGAGATACTGGACGACAACCTTATTGGGAGAATTAAAGTCCCATATAGCCCTATTTCCCCCTCCTCCTAGACATATGTGATTTCCTTGAGGCCCCTGAGGAAAAAATTGTTTTCTACACAAAATTATACGCTAGGAAAGCAGTTCTCCTCCAGTGGAACCAAGCCCAAGCACCTACCAGACAGCTCTGGAAATCTTTAGGAAGGAACTGCTGAATGAAATTCGATAAAATATGGGTTGAGGCGAGACGGCTGACCCTTGAGTAGAGTTCGGAGGTTCCCTTACCACTACTACTTGCCCCCTGGTTCTATCCCCTTCCCCGCCGACCGTACGCACATCTGCGTACTCTGCTTTCGGGGGGTTATACCGGGATGATGCCCGCTGCTTATGTAAACATATGTAAACGGTGTTCAAATCACACATGTGAGGTATCGCAGCGATCGTCATAGCGAGAGCAATCATTCTAGCCCTAGACCTCCTCTGTAACTCTAACTTGGTAACCGTAAAAAAAAATTTAAAGCCTCGCCTATGGAAATTCATAGCTACCATAGTTTGTCGCCATTCCACGAGTGCGTGCAATTATAAAGCGTGACATGTTTGGTATCTATTTACTCGGCGTAACATCATCTTTCACATTATACAAAAAAATTGGGGTAACTTTACTGTTTGGATTTTTTTAAATTCGTGGAAGTGTCCCTTTTCCAAAAATTTGCGTTTAAAACACCGCTGCACAAATACCGTGTGATATAAAATATTGCAACAATCTCCATTTTATTCTCTAGATTCTCTGCTAAAAAAATATATCTAATGTTTGGGGGTTCTAAGTAATTTTCTAGCAAAAAATATGGATTTTAACTTGTAAACACCAAATTTCAAAAATAGGCTTAGTCATGAAAGGGCTATACATGACTTGGTCAAGTTTTTAAGAGGTGAAAGAGTTGATTGTTTGTTTTTATATTTACTTACTACTCTCTATATTTACTGCTACTCTCCCCTTGCAATGGCAGTAGGATTCTCCTGTTTTCTCACCCTCTTTCTATCTAATAGACTCCACTACGCCTTCTATGATATATATCTCATTGGATCTGGTATACTAGCCACAGGCTGAGATATCATATTTTGCTAGCTGATACGTTTGCTGTATTTCCACAATTCTTCTGTTTGTGTGTGGTGTGTGTTTTTGTGATGGGTTTTTTTTTTTTTTCCATTTATTTAGATTTTATGAAAACGGACAAAGGGGAAAAAAAATAAATAAAAAAGTAAGAACTTTACAACCACTTTAATATTAACAATGACCTTTCCTTTTTCAATCTGCAGCCGCTGCGATTCTCTGTAAAATTCAATGCAATATGGCAACCTGGAAGCATCCCTTACACCATTAACCGATTTCCCGTCCAGCCGCCGCAGTTAAACTGCAGCAGGATGGCTCCCCTGGGCGAGCCGTTGTAGCTGTATGTCGGCCCTTTAAGACACTGTAGGAGGCGCCCGCCCGCATTGTGTCCCCGGAGCCAATGCAAGTGTCCGGCAGGCACCCGCGATCACTTGTGACAGAGCGAAAACCTGTGTGTGTGTGTGTGTGTGAACACACAAATCCTAGTTCTGTCAGGGGAGAGGAGACGAGATTGTGTGTTCATATTAAGTATGAACACCGATCGGTCTCTCCCCTAGTCAGTCCCATCCCTCCCACAGTTAGAACCAGTGGTGGACTGACAAGTCATGGGGCCCCCGGGCAATAGGAGATTATGGGGTCCCCGGGCAATAGGAGAAGAATATGGGGTCACACAGTACACACACACACACACTATACACATATACACACACAATATACACACACAGAATACACATACACACACTGAAAAGGTACTGGAGAGGCGGGGCAGCTATAATCTTGGGATTTTTTAAGAAACACAGATTTTTACATACTGTCCCTGGTTTTATTGAGGCTGGCAACCCTGATGGGGCCCCTTAGTGGCATGGGGCCCTCGGGCAATGCCCGAATGGTCAGTCCGCCCCTGGTTAGAATACACCTAGGGAACACAGTTAACCCCTTCCCTGCCAGTGACATTTATACAGTAATCAATGCATTTTAATAGCACTGATCGCTGTATAAATGTCACTGGTCCCAAAAATGTGTCAAGTGTCTGAGTTTGTCCACCGCAATATCGCAGTACCGCTAAAAATTGCAGATTGCCGCCATTCTAGTAAAATCCAAAAAATAACAAAACTGCCATAAATCTATCCCCTATTTTGTAGATGCTATAACTTTTGCGCAAACCAAGCAATATACTCTTGTTGCAATTTTTTTTTTTTTTTTTGGGGGGGGGGGATATTTATTAAAGCAAAAAGTAAGAGATACTGTGTGGTGTGTGGTGTGTGGGGTGTTTTTTTTTTTTTTTTCTTTTCAAAATCAGTTAAAGCAACGCAGTGCCATATCGCGAAGAATGGCCTGGTCAGGTAGGGGTTAAATTGTTCCGGGGCTGAAGTGGTTAATGTATGGACCCAGAAATGTCTTTTTGTGTTTTGGCTCCCAGAAGTCTGCACAAAGATACAAGTCAGATTTTGGGCATCCTCAATAGAATAATCCGTTTAAATACTTGTAGAGGGATGCAGACACTGCAGCTTTTCTCATTAGGACACTAAGAATACACCAGCAATCGCAGCCCTTTAGAATCAGTTTGTAATTGGCTTGGTGAAACAAGCAACTATTTCTTTTGGACATGACTCTGAAACTGCCTGAGCTATCTTGTCAGGAAGCTGTCACTGCGAACAGCCAATTGTAAGTGGTGGAGGCATTCCCCACCTCACAGCCGCACATATACATGCCCCTTTGGCTGTCCGCAGTGACCGCTTCCTAGCGAAAATAGCTCAGTTGGGTTCGGAATCATGTCTGATCCCACCTGAGAGCCTTGCTGGTGAGGATGTGAGCATGCAACTGCAGCCCAAAGCTGCTTGGATGCTGTAGGGAATCAGCCAAATGGATTGAGAAATCCTGCTGGAGCCAAGATTCTTGTAAGTAATACACCTGATCCCTGCACCCCCAGACTTGGTGTGTTGGGAAATGGGGGGGGGGGGAGACTCAACTACAAAGGCAGATTCTGTCTCTGTCCCAAAGTTCATCTTTAAAGCAGAGACCCCCTTTAAACAAAGGAGCCGTCATGGTATAGTGAGTATTGGAGGCTCGTTAATGTGAGCTGTGTGTACATCAGCCGTCAGGATAGCTGGATGAAATGGCAGCTGTTAGATTAGTAGGCTCTTAAGGATTTGTTGAACAGAGGCATGAGACTGCAGTAAATCTCGACACACGTTGCTGGGAATACTAACATCTGCCGCTGGTTCTCTAGAACATCATTACACCTCCTTCATGTTGATTGGCTCGAACGAGCCTTATTTAAAAGATTTAGTTCTCCCTGGTGAGTTCATCCATTCGATTATCCTGGAGAGATTGGTTAAATGTTTTCTTTGGGATGCCGTACGGTTATTGTGTCTCTATAAACTGATTTCTTTCTATGATTAACAAGAGGAAGTGTAAAAGTCATCCACTATGACAATTACCACCGAAATGTGAAGGAAAGATTTTTCTTCCTGTTTATATGGTAAGCACGGTGGCAGGGTTGTTATTTGATGTATGAATGGATTCTCGTGGCTGTAAATTATCCTTCTAAACCTGAGCAACAAACAAGTAATCGGTGTTTATTCTGAACATATGTTATTCTCAAAGGCTTTTATGAAAGCAGGTATTTTTTAAATATATCAGGAATAATGTTTTGAATTCATGTGGAATTGGTGCATACCGGTATACCTGTATATAAACTGCCTAATGAATGATGTTAGGAAAAAAAAATGGCTGTATAAATACACAGATGCCAATGGTGTATTAGCTCTCCAAGGAGGAGGACATGGGCTGTAGCATCAACGTGAATGTGGTCATCAGTATCATTTTCAATCTATTAAAGGCATAGTCCACCCTTTGAAAAAATGTAGTTGGTGCACCCAAATTAACAACTTTGACCTCCCAGAAGTTACCCCCTTCATGACCATGCCATTTATTAATATTCAGCACTGCGCTACTTTAAACCGGCAATTGTGGGGTCATGCAAAACTGTACGCAAATGTACGCTTTTTTTTCACACAAATAGAGCTTTCGTTTGGTGCTAATTGGTTACAATTGGGTTTTTTTATTTTCGAATATAGAGGAAAAAAGACTGAAAATTTTGAAAAAAAAAAATGGCAGAAAGTAAAAAATATGATAAAAAAAAAATTTAATTTCTTCATAAACTGAGGCCAAAATGTATTCAGCTACATGTCTTTGGCTAAAAAAACAAAAACAAAACTGTACATTAATTGGTTTGTGCGAAAGCTATAACGTCTACAAACTGAGATGTATATACTGGAATTTACGCAGCTATAGATGCTATACTATGATGGTGGTGATCAGCAACTTATAATTGTCTGCCACCCTGTCGGTCACATCTGGTGCTAACACACTATCTGGAAGGGTCACTAACACTGATGTCGCTAGTTACCCTAATTTGGTGATACTACTACACATTGACACTGTACTAATGACATTGGCTGGGAAGCGGTTAACCTCTAGGGGCAATCAAGGAGTTAACTGTGTACCTAACAATATGTAATAGTGCTGCTTTTACTTTACTATCTGGCTGTTTTTTCTCCCTGCTTTGCAAGGAAAAAAAACAGTCAGATCGCTGTTCAGAGTTATGGGTTTTTGTACACACAGGACTCTTGGCCACAGCTGGTCAGCTGACTTCAGCCAAAATCGTCGGCTGAAATTGGCTGCCAAATTTGCTTCCCAAACCCGGGAGCAAGCCGGCAACATACAGCTATGTTGTCCGGCCTGCCTGTGCCGCCTGCAGTAAAACAATTGTGGGTGAGCAGCAAGTAGTTAATGCGGAATTTTATTCCCCTGATTAAAGTGTAAGTAAAACCCCCATTCCCCCCCCCCATTGTTTTCAGCCAAGGAAGCTGACAGCTTTTCCTCTGTTTAATCTAAAACTGTCATGCTGCACATGCGATCAGTTTAGACACAAGGCATTGGATGGCTTGACAGTTTGGTTGAGAGCACAACCAATGGTAGTGTTACATTTCTGGCACGTGTCGGAAATGAAACTGTTTTATGGATGGGTTTACGTCCACTTTAAATTTATGTCCATGAAAACGCCAGAATGGGACACTACGGCTATACTGCTCTGAACACTAGCGCCGTATGCGTTCAGAGACATATGCCCGAAACATGGATATTCTGTGTTCACGGCATAGGGCCCTAAATGTGAGTACCATGTAGAGTACAGCATTGAGCCCTATCCAGCCTCAGTACATTTAAGCCTGCCATTGCTCCATTGAGATCTACAGTCCCTCTGCCATGGTGGCAGATGAGACTTGTAGTCTTATCACAAACCCAGTGAATGGATGACGGAGCTGTGTAGGTGGGTGTGTTGGTGGAGCAGTGTCCAGTGCCTCTTGTCAGGCCTCTGTCCACCCTCTTGGCATTTTTAGTCTTCAAATTCTGCTTCAGCATCTTTGTTGTTCAATCAAATTCCATGCCATCATTCTCAATTGCAGTAAATTAAAAAAAATAAGTAATTGAAAAATAAAATAGAATGCCGTGATCCAGTAATTTATATTCTCTTTTGGCCCACTCTGTCGTTTAGGGAATAGAGTGAGGAAAGGTTAGCTCCTCTGGTCATCTGTGGGCACTCACCGAAAAGTTTTAGCCAGGAGTGCTGGTGGGGGACCCGAGAAGAGGAGGATTGGGTCTGCTCTGTGCCAAATCATTACACAGAGCAGGTAGATATAACATGTTTATTTCAAAGTGGAAGTAAAGTTGGCCTGCTAAAAACCGCTGACAGGCAGTGTGTGTGTGTGTGTGTGTGTGTGTGTGTGTGTGTGTGTGTGTGTGTTTTGCACAATGCAATTCTTGTGTGTTCCTATACTGCAGTGGGGTGTCTTTGAAAATGAACAGCACTGCAACATCTCTGACACATTTGGGCTAGGATTACATCCAACTGCTGAGGTTTGGTGGCCCCTGGGAACCACAGTTGCTTTGTAATTTTGCCTGTAGTTCTACAATACAGAATACGCTATATGCACATAAACACTGGTACTTTTATTTACAAATGCATGCATATGGATGTATTTCCAGGAATGCAAACCTTTGCTTTCAGAGAAATATGTTTCCATATGTGAAAACACAGGTACCGGTGTGTTGCGTTCATATAGCTGTGTATTCTCTAATGCATGTTTTTATGGGCAAAATTAGGCAGCAGCTATAGCTCCCAGGCTCCACACATTCAGGCAGATTTTACTCTGTACAGCCATACATCATATTACACGGCCATGGGTCTTGCATGCATATGTAAATGGTGATCGTACCATACATGTGAGGTATCGCCATGAACGTCAGAGTGAGAGCAAGCATTCTACTGCCAGACCTCCTGTTTAACTCTAAACTGGTAACCTGAAAACGTTTTTTTTTTAAAGTGTCTCTATAGATAATTTATTGTACCGTCGTTTGTTGCCAGTTTCAAAGCGTGACATGTAAGGTATCTATTTACTCGGTGTAATCCTCTCTTATATTTTACTAAAAATGTGGTGTTATACTTGTGTTTGTGTGCACTAAAATGAAAGGTGTATTCTTTTTATTTCTGAATATTTGCATTTAATTGCTTTTCAAATATTGTGTGACATAAAAAATTCCAACACCCGCTATTTTATTCTCTGGGGCATTTGCTTTCATAAATATATGTTATTTTGGGGTTCTTAATTTTCTAGGAAAAAAAATGCATCTTTTTTACATGTATGTGAGAAATGTCAGAATGGGCCTGAATGGCAAGTAGTTAAATAATTGCGGTTTCTACAAGAGACATATTGACATATTGTACCATTTAATTTTAACATACTTTGTATACTGAAAGATTTATCATAACAAAAAACACCAAGAAGGTAGTGTTCATTAGTATAAATATTGCTGTAGTTAGCTAGTTACAACTTTTTCATCCGTACAGTCTACTTAGTGTGGCACCCAACAGCTCTTGCAGAACAATAGTGAAAACATCAATTAGCCTGCAAATGCATTGAACATAAAATAGTTGGAAAGCCTCATTTGACACTGAGGGTCAGTGTCTGCTGAGACACCTGTTATGACTGCTAATGGGTTGAAGGTTTTTGTAGGTGGCAAAAATCATGTGTAACAAAACACTAGTCCAGCTTATTATAATGCATAGCATACCAAGTGCAGGGGTCAAGAGTATAATGTACAGCATAGTGAATGCAGGGCAGGGGGGGGGGTCTGTGATGTACAACATAGTGAATGCAGTGCAGGGGGCAGGAGCTTAACCTACAACATGGCACATGCAGTGCAGGTGTATAATGTACAGCATATCTAATGATGGCATCGCCTAGAGCTGCACAATTAATCGTTAAAAAAATTGTGATCTCGATTCACCTCCCCTGACGATCTCTCCTGCAGAGGTTGCCGATTCTTTCATATAATCAAGTGGAGAGACTTTATCTGCTCACTCAGCTGTCAAAAGAAAGCATCATTCTGCCAAGTCTTTTAACTTGGAACATTGTAACTAAGATTCCTTCTTAGATCAAAGAACTTCTGTGTAAATAAGTAATCCAGCAGTCTGCCAAGTTTTCAACAAGTGTAAATGCAGGAAGTTTAACGACTTAAAGTCTAAATCTTTTTCTGACACTTCTTTCTTAAGTTAAAATCAATATTTTTTGCTCGAAAATTACTTGGAACCCCCAAACATTATATATATATAAAATTTGTCCAGCAGTCTTCCAAATGCAATTTTTTGGGAAAGAATACACTTCAATGAATAAAAAAAAAAAAAAAAAACGAAACAGTAAAGTTAGCCCAATTTTTTTGTTTTACTGTGAAAGATGATGTTGTACCGTGAGAATCGTGATCTATCTTCTAAGCCAAAAAATTGTGATTCTCATTTTAGCCAGAATCGTGCAGCTCTAGCGTCGCCCTGCACAGAGATTTTTCTGTTTGCAGGACTACAATCTATGTGCCGGCTGACTGAAACTGACTGTCATTGGGGTAGTTTACTGAACAATTAACCCTTTATTCACTTAAACATCTGCCACCTCCTGTTTTAACTAAAACGTACACCATTCACAGTATGAGCTTTAAAAGTTGTGACCTTTACGAGATATCCGTGACACTCGCTGCCACGCAAATAGAAAGATATCAGATTTTAACCTTTTCATTGCCAGACCCCATACTCAAAGCTAAACTTTTTTTTTTTTTTCCATTTTTCACCTACAGCTTTTAGCGTTTGTAAAAGACCCTCACCATACATTTTCTGAAAGTACAGAACTGATAGACTAAAAAGGTGACGCTGATTTTGTAGGTCCTGTGATGGTTGTGCAGATGTTTATCAATTCTATATCTTCTTTTTTTTTTTTTTTTTCCTAAGAATACACTAAAATCATTATTCGCACACATAATCACAACTTACCAAAATCCTATTAAATGTATACAGTGCAGGGATCACAAGTAGAACATACAACTTACTGTAATTATGTGAAAAAATGGAAATGAACTTATGTGCTACTCAGTTTATAGATTACAACTATATTTAAATAATAAAGTGCGGTGCAACAAAAATGGTGATAAAGATGCAAAACTCCTTTTAGTGTCACTAACGCCAATAATGTTAATAAAGCCTAGATGTTGTAGCAGCGCTGAATTTAAATACACCAATATAAGTGTAAAAACTCAAACGTGTAAAGACAAAAAAAAAAATTAAATAATGTACAATATTGAGTGGAAAATCACATTTAAAGTCCAGTGCACAAATAAAATCAAATAATTAAGTGCAGTCCTTTTTCCAGGATAAATGGTGAGTGATTGAGAAACAGATCCCAGTGTCAACGATCATAAATTAGTGCTGAATCCTAACAAGGACACAAATCCGCCACCATGTGCAATGGCCGTTCACCTCAAATCCATGGATTGTGCGCATCAAACTACCAAAGCAATCTCCATATGATGTCATCTGTCAATGGTCATCACACATGCAATAAGAAAACCTCTCCTCATGGTGTAGTATGAAGCAATAGTTTATTTAAAACATAGGTAGACTTACAGTTAAAATTTATGAAATGCGAGTAGCCAGAGTGTGGTCACAAGATGCTGAAAATGGAAGGGTTTCGGCCATAACCGGAAATGTCACCCGGCTCCTCCCATTGCGTTGCGTCACTGTCATGTGACTTTATCAAGGGTTGGACTGCACTTTTTTTTTTTTTGTGCACTGGACATAAATCAAATTTTAATTTTCTTTTTCAATATTGTACCTGCACCTGTTTTTTTTTTTTTTTTTTTTTTTTTTTTACATATGTTTCTTGAGTTAGAACATAGTCAATACAGTGCAGGGGTCAGGAGTATACTGTACTATGTAAGGGATGCAGTGCAGGGGTCAGGACTATGTAAGATACAACACTGTGTACCGAGTGCAGTGGTCAGTAATAGTGTGTCCCTTACTGCTGGTCAGTAACAGAAAATGATGCTCTAAAGTTGGTGTAGGAAAGTGAGTCCCTCTCCATCTCCCACCTAACCTCCATCCACAAATAGCTAGCCCCTTTCTTTGCCTCAGCCCACAGAGGACACCCAGTGCCCAGTTGTCTGTATAGGTGCATAGTGTGCACAGAATCTTAACTCCTTTCTCTCATTTAGTTTTTTCAGTGCTTCTCCAGTGCCAGGCAAGACCTTGGCTTTGCCCACTGCCACAGTCAAACATATTGAGCAATGCTCTGAATTTCCTGTGGGGAAGAATTTGCATATCAATAAACCACTGTGGGATTCGCATATGAATGAGCTGTGGGAACAACTGAATAATATCAGGGCTGCTGGACAGAGGTATTGACAGGCACACTCCGCAAGCTTCATTCTTTTGATCCTGGGATACAGCATTGTAGGGACAACTGAGTAAAAGTTGGGGACTGCCCTGGCAAATCCAAGACTGTTTTGTAATAATGCCTTAGTTGTACATAGCCCACCCTATCTACCTACAGATCGGGGCACCAAACATGCGGAAGAGCCAGAAGCCTGCAGCTTTTGGCTTTTTTGAGAAGGGATTTAAAACCGAAGTGGAGTCAAAATAAAATGCTGAAAAATCAGTCTAGGGACATAACTTGCAGTTAGAAGGATGTGTCCCTTGTGCAGATTTCTCTTCTGTTATGTGAACTCTGCCATTGATGCCCCCCACGCAACCGCGCCAATCTTTTGGTGTGGCAGGAGTAATGGCACTGAGGGAGCTGTCACACGCTCTCATCAATAGTTACCAACTATGCTGCCCTTTCTGCCCAGCTCCGCCATTCGTAGAACCCATAATACAGCTTCTATGAATGGAGGTGGCAGACCTTTCAATCATTTGCCCCTCCTCCATTCATAGATCACTTTTCTTGCATCAAAGCTGTAGTAAGGATTCTATGAATGGTGAATCTGGGTGAAAAAGGTGGGCATAGTAGGGCATTCTTGATAAGTGCCTGTGACAGCTCCCACAATTCTATTAACCACTGCTGTACTGGATGAACGCAGTGGGGGGGGGGGGGGGACATCAATGGAGGAGAATTTTACTTAACAGAAGAGACATTAGGGCAAGGGTAAAAGCTTACTGACTGGTATATCCACATCACTGACTGTTATAAGTTGGTCTCCAAATTGTAGTCCTTTTGCTTGCCTTTACCCAACCCTTGGGGCACTTTTCCTCCCTCTGATACAAGGCACTATTCCTCCCCCTGACGCCAACGGTGGGGCTCTATTCCTATTTACTCCCAATGGCACAGTCTGGCCCCTCTAAAGTCGGGAGAGCTGTAAACTGGCCCTTTGTTTAGAAAGTTTGGAGATCCTGTTAGAAGTTATATCCCTTGTGTTGATTGTTTAAATGAAATGTTTGTTTTGACCTCACTTGGGCTTTAATATCAATAGATACAAAATAAAACTGTTTAAAAATGAATAAACTTCATAGGTTGACCCAAAGCTATTAAGGCAGATTCACACGCACCTTGCCAACAGAGGCGTGTTGCATTGCAAAGCACTAATGTGCAGCATGCTGCTCTCCCGAAAATGCTGCATGCATGATTTTACGTTTATTTTGGTGTGTTGGGAAGCCCATTTAAATTAATAGCCTGCACTAATGTAACGCGCATTAGCGTGCGTGTGTTTAATGCACTGTAGCGGACCAGGTTGGAGTTAATAAATTATTATAGTTTCACTTTCAATCAATACCTTGGTTTCAATTAATATAAAAGTATCTGCATTATCTAGTAATATCAGACTGGATTACATTCCAACAGCCGCTCATGTCTCCAGCTCATAAATAAAATCCTATGTGAATACCACCCATAGCGCTAGCAGATGCTCATTTTTACATGGGGTGGGAAGGGACACTTTTCATCAAATTTGTGTTTGCTTAAAGGGTATCCTCAAATTCACCTTTTTATTCCCGGATTATGCAGTTATTTTTGTTTTCGTTTTTTTCCCTCCTTATCACTGTACTGTATGAACAGTCTGCCAGCCTAATTCACTGCGGGCATTCTTTTCTCATTGTAATAGATTGGCAAGCAGATCTCATTATAACCGAGTGCCTTTGTGATGGTGACTCGTGTGTCATACTGCTATTACAATGCATATTATTATTATTATTATTATTATTATTATTTTATTATTTTATTTTTTTTTTTTTTGTACCTAACCTTTTATAAGATGTTTCTACACATCGCATGGCTATGTAACTAAAACAGGCCTGTCTTGAACGTCCATTAATGAAACCATCAGCCGAGGTTTGGGGCCAGCACTATCGCCAGATAGCTGCTAAAGTGCCCCGGTAGCCCCAAAACCCTGGATTCTCTATTCTGAATCCCTCCAGATTGTGCAGTGAAGGTTGTGCTCCACCGACTCTTTCATTGCGTCCTTTTTTTACTGATCATTGAGGCTAATCATCAATCTAAAGGAACGGAAAGTGGGGAGCTGGATTTGTGGAGATCTCAACATTCCCTGCAGAAGTCAAGATTGACGAAATGGAGTGCTCCAGGCTCTAGATTACTTTGCAGATATGTTAAGGCACCCATGGGGATTGGCTATACATCTCTTTTGTTCCATTTGTTTGTTTTTATTACTAGGCAACACGTGTTTTGGTGCACTGAGGAGCAGGCTTGCGTGTTTACTCTGTGCTTTGGGCTGCTATTTAAAATGGCAAAAGGCACCACAGCGTGCATAATAACACAGGAACCTGCACACCATAGAATGAATGCAGACTAAAACAATCCCTTTTTGAAATCCTATTTTTTTTTTTCCTTTTTAAGAGAACATTATTGAAGACCACCTCCACTAGATGCTATTTGTACCCATGTTGTCATAATATAACCACTAAGTAATTCACATTTAGCCCTGGTTCACACTGCTCACCACGTGTGATTTGCACAGGAATTGCACCTCATTGCTGTGCAAATCGCATGTGATTTCCATGTGGTGTGACTTGAGCCTATTCATTTTGAATGGCTCAAATCGTACCGCATCCACATTAAAAAGGTGCAGGCAGTTTTTTTTTTTTTTTTTCCACAAAGCGCCCATGCGATCTGGTTCAGGCGAACGCACTGCATTTTTGTGACCTGCTTTTGGGGAGGGGTGATAACTTTCATTTGACACCCGCAGCAGATTGCATGAACATAGTACACTTGCTATACTGTGTAGGAAACGCACAGGAATCGCTGCCACTGCATCAGTGTGAACCAGGGCTCAGGCATTTTTCATTTTGCAGAAACTCTACAGTCCATGTAACATGATTTTACTATGGGTGATGTTCACATCTGCATTTTTAACCAGGGCGTTTTTTGGAAAGGGTCAGGGACTTTTTTGCCTTTTTTTTTAGTTCCATAATATAGAAACCAAAAATAAAACAAAACAATAGTCTTTGCGCTAAAAATGTCCAGTCCAAGCCAAGAACACACTGACCCAGGAATCCCTTAATTAAAATGGTTAATGTGAAACAATCTTTTCAGCACCACACTCCTTGCAGCTCCGTGATCAACCCGAGGCTGTGAAAACAAAAGGGAATACAAGCCCACAGACTCATGGTGCAATAATGTCTGTTTATTTTAATATAAAAAGATTGATACAAGTAAAGGGTGAATCATAAGAGTCAAGCAGTTCCTCCAATAGAGAGCCCTGACCAGGGACACATCCATGCTTCGGAATAGATGAAAGATCCGCTCGATGGATGGATGAGCTGGCTCCACAGACACAGGCTCATAAAGCAGCTGCCGACAGGCTGCCAGCGAGCTGCTCACTGATTCCAGAGATGGCTGGTCAGGAGAGAGCTGTGGGGCGTTTTCAACACTTGTCCCGGAAGAGCTCGGCTGGGGCAAGCTGACGGGGGATGCTGTGTGGTTGTCAGGACAACGCGTTTCGGAGGGCGTGGCCTCCTTCCTCAGGTCTGCCCTATGTTATCCAGAGAGCCCTTTTGTAGCTAAGATTGATTGTCCTGGGTTTTTAACCCTACACTCGAGATTACCAAACTTCTACTGGAAACATACAGGTAATATTATGACAACTAGATATCATTCAAAAACAGCATACAATATGCCTAACATACTGTATATCAATAGAAAGAATTACATATATTTTCTTAAAAAAGGTAGAGATAAGTTTGATCTTAAATTTCAGTAAAATAACATAAAAATAAGATTGCTATATGGCAAGTAGGCACTCCTCTAGCGCCTGAGGCCTCTCCTGTAATGCATATGCTGTGCAGAAGGTAACTCATATGGTAATAAGGCCCATAGACAAGCCTGGAGGAGTGAACCGATGCCCTGCAACATTTAATATTATTGTATTTTATTTTATTTTCTGTCAGCTTATTTTTGCTATTACTTAAAGAGAAGAAGAGAGAAAATTCACTCTATTTCTCTTATTTTCTTAGTTTTGTTTGTTTTAATTTTATGTTCTACAAAAAACGAAGGTATACGTACCTAATCCTAGGTAACGGAGATATAATAAATATATAAATATATAATCATATGTTTGATGTAATGTATAATTACAGAATGGGGAAATGTGTATGCCCCTTTTATTGTAAAACAGTTACCCATTGATTCTTGTCAATAAAAAAAAGTTTTGATCCAAAAAAAAAAAAAAAATTGCTATATGGTTAATTTGTTTGAATATTATTTATTTATTTTTATTTTTTAATCAAATCGTATTTTAATATATTACTTATTTGTGGAATATAAATGTAGCGCTATAGGAAGACCATAATTAAAGAGTCCATAGAAAAAAAGTTTTTTTTGAAGCAGTCAAAATCAATTCATAGTAGATCTCTGTAGATATAGAGGGAGAAGAAGCCCATCACCCAAACACACTGACCCTTACCGTCAGCAAGTGGGTTGTATAGCAAAGCATTATTGGATGGTAACCACGGAAAATAACTTCTCATTACCCAGAGCTCCTTACTCCAATGATGGACTCAAAATTGCAATAGAAACTGGTAGCCAAGGTGGTTAAGCCAAAGGACACACTCCACATTTGCAGCGAGATATTGGATATACATGTGAATGAGAAAAAATTAACTCATTGCGCAGACATTCCAAAAATAGAGATACATTTATTAGACACCAACTCACAAGCAAAAACTCACACTTTGGCAATAAGTTGAAAACGAATAAGGAAAGCGACCAGCGCTTCCTACCACTGAGACGGCCGCAGCTCCTCCGTCCTCTCCGATGCGTCGCACGTCCCTAAGCTCCCTAATTGATACAACTAAGCAATATATTAAAATTCATTCAATAAAAAAATCAAATAAAACCATATAGCAATCTTTTCTATTTTTATTATAATTTTACTGAAATTTAAGATCAAACTTGTCTCTACCTTTTTTTTCTTTAAGAAAATTATATGTAATTCTTTCTATTGATATCTCTTAGGCATATTGTATGCTGTTTTTGAATGATATCTAGTTGCCATACTATTCCCTGTATGTTTCCAGTAGAAGTTTGGTAATCTCTGAGTGTAGGGTTAAAAACTCAACAAGGACAATCGATCTCTGCTACAAAAGGGTTTTCTGGATAACATAGGTCGGACCTGAGGAAGGAGGCCACGCCCTCCGAAACACATTGTCCTGGCAACCACACAGTGTCCCCTGTCGGCTTGCTCCATCCGAGCTCTTCCCAGGTTCAAGTATTGAAGACTCCCCACAGCTCTCTCCTGACCGACCGTCTCTGGAGTCAGTGAGCAGCTCGCTGGCAGCCTGTCGGCAGCTGCTTGATGAGCCTGTGTCTGTGGAGCCAGCTCATCCATCTAGCGCAGTGGTTCTCAACCTCTCTAGGGCCGTGACCCCTTGATAAAATTTCCCAAGTTGTGGAGACCCCCAACCGTAAAATTATTTTCATAGCGTGGGTTGTCAGCACCCAAGGCAAGACAAGTAATTTGCGCCCCTAACCCACGGATATTTAGCACTCCCTGAGTCCCTAACACTCCTACAGTATTAAAACCCTTATGGTACATTTTAGGATGTACCACTCTCTCTTTGTTCTCCTTTTATTTACCTTTTATCTCTCTCTATCCTATCTATCTCTAATTTCTTGTCCCCCCCCCCCCCCCCCCCATCCCCCTCTCTAGCCATCTTTCTTGTTCTCTTATTCTTTCTCTCCCTTTTTCTTTGTTCCTCCCCCTCTTTTCCTCTCCCTTCCATGTATTCTCTATTTTTATTCCTTCTTACTTCTGGGTGGGGGTGGGGAGAATGGGATAAGTGGCAGTGTTGGCAGGGAGGTTCTGATCAGCCAACTAAGGTGCTCTTGATAAAGGTCATCTGCTGATCTGAGAACTGTAGTGGGGACCTTTTAATGGCAACTATAATCACAGGTAGTGTTACTCACTGTGTCTCCGACTTTGTGGTGTCTCGTAGCAGTGACACCTCTGCCGAAATCAGGAGATAGGGTCTCCTCCAGACCCTCCCACTTCACATTCCTCACCAGTCAGCTGACCTCTAGTCTCTGCCCCCCAGTCATGTCGTGAACTGAATGGGTGGCTGCGAAGAGACTGAGTGGGCAGTTGTGGGCTCCAGGGGCAGCCCTGCTGGGCGGCTGCAAAAATGCTGGGAGAGCGGTTCGGGCTTCAGGAACAGCCAAGGATTTGGTGACCCCTGTCAAATCATCATTTGACCCCCAAGGGGGTCCCGACCCCCAGGTTGAGAACCTCCTGATCTAGCGGATCTTTCATCTATTCCGAAGCACGAATGTGTCCCTGGTCAGGGCACTCTATTGGAGGAACTGCTTGACAGTTCTGATTCACCTTTTACTTGTATCGCTTTTATCTTTTTATAGTAAAATAAACAAACAGATGTTATATCAACATGAACCTGTGTGCTCGTATTCCCTTTTGTTTTTAGTTCCGTAGACTTCACAGTGCATGCATTTTTGCTGAGTTTCTGCTGTGTGTGGGTTTTTTTTTTTTTTTTGCTGCTTTCTCCTGCATGACTACCGATTTAACCCCCCCCCTCCAAAAAGACGCAAAACTAATCAAAACTGAGTGTGAACGCAAAACGCATCGGGGAAATTCATCAACTGTAACCTGCATAAATGTGTGAACCTAACCTGAAAAAAAAAAAGGTAATCTACATCAGCTGGTTATCAGGAGTCCAGTATGTGCTGACCATAGTTGATGATGGATCTGAGTATTGGGTCCTGTGCTAGTGATACTATATGTCAGGGGATAGGCAACCTCAGCACTCCAGCTGTGGTGAAACTACAAATCCCATCATGCTTCTGCCTCTAGGAGTCATGCCTGTGATTGTCAGGGTCTTGCAATGTCTCATGGGACTTGTAGTTTCACCAAAGCTGGAGGGCCGAGGTTGCCTACCCCTGCTTTTATTCTATGCTAGTGCTAGTTTATGACACTCTTTTTAGAATTGTTTTGTGTCTCCTCACAACGAATGTTGGTGCACACAGCAGATTCATGTACCAGTTTTCGGCAAGCACTGTGTATAGAGGTGCACTGGGGCCAGTATGTCCATACTTCGCTCCATCCTCAACGCATCCAACCTTCATAGACAGCTTGCTATTGGCTAGCAATCACAAGGAGACAGCAGACCTGACGAAGTTTCAGCTTCCCCATTAGGGTCTGCTCTTGTCAGTGTCACCGGGAGGTTGTTCACTGTGATGCCGACAGTATCTATGACAACCAGTGACGGGTGAGGAGGGGAGGAGGTACTGGAGACTCTGCCGGTCTCTGTATACCAACTTACACTTGGTCTTGCATACCTCCAGCTTGGTTATCTACAAACGGGAGGGAATTTATCTTTAACTTGGTGCAGTAATAGAACCACCCTGGATCTGCCATACGTGTCAGCAAAGCTACTGAAACAGGCGGCAACGATATTTTGAATGTGGTGCAGGCCACTTTAAAAGGCCAGAAATGTGTCATGAGGGCTTGATTGAACCCCCCCCCCCGATAGTGTTTAATGACTACTGTTATGCCTCACAAAGCTTCCTCGCTCAGACCTACATGGCAGACAGGCAAACATGGGATCTGGCCTCCTCCATGTTTTCTCTATCTGGGACAGGTAGCTTGCTTGGTTCACATAAGCGGCTGGGGCCTTCTGACCACTCACCTACAAATACATGGCACTTGCAAGAGTGAGTTCACATTGCTGCAGCCGTGATGATTTGCTTTGTAGTACAGCAGTTTTAACTCTGCATGTTGTACTTGACTGGCAGCACCACCTGCCAAACACACTCATTGAAGTCTGGGGACTGCACTTCAACCGCTTGCCAAATGTAGCTATGGCTAATACAGTGCAATAGTTCAATGTAAAATCCCCCTGGGAATTAAGACAAAAAATGGCATTCAGGAGACAACAGTAGCACCTACTGAATACCTGTAAATTGTCTGTCAACCATGGTCTGAAAAGAAATTCACAGCCAAAAGCACCTACAATGGCACATGAGCATCAGAACTGAACCACGGAGCAATGAAAGGAGGTGGTCTGGTCTGATGAATCATATTCTTTTACATCATGTGGATGGCTGTGTGTGTCACTTACCTGGGAAAGAGATGGCACCAGGATGTAGTATGGGAAGAAGGAGCAAATGTCCCTCAGATAAATAATAGGACTTTTCAGGCAACAAGAAAAAAGGGGGTCTAAGTAAACATTAAAAAGGTAAATTTTATTGATATATAGGAGAAAATATAAAGTTATTCAGGTGCAGACACCACCAAAAATATAGTAAGTTAAAAACGACAACAAGTATACAAAAACTGTATCGTTAATGCATTGTAGACAGTCAGGCCGACGCGTTTCAGGACACTTGGGATCCCTTCATCAGGGTGTTCAAGATGAGGCAGAGTTACCATAGCATATTCGATTAGATGAACTTGATAGTGTGTACACCTCCAAATAACGTGACGGCTGCTGCCATAGGGTGGTTGGATAATAGATTAAAAGGCCGTAGAATAATATGAAGATCACTGCTTGGCTATGTAGAACCAAGGAGTCTGCGTGGTTAACGGCAGGTTGGTTTGAAGCCGACAATGACACTATTATAAACTGTCTTGCAGTTTAACCAAGTGCAGAGCAATCCGCAGCATCAACAGCATGTCCGTATGGATGTAAGTGATTATTCTTCGGTCTTTTAATCTATTGTCCAACGACCGTACGAGCTGTAGCTGTCACGTTATTTGGAGGTGTACACACTATCAAGTTCATCTAATCGAATATGCTATGGTAACTCTGCCTCATCTTGAACGTCCCCTGATGAAGGGACCACAAGTGTCCTGAAACGCGACGGCCTGAATGTCTACCACGCATTAACGATACAGATTTTGTATACTTGTTGCTGTTTTTAACTTGCTATATTTTCGGTGGGTGTCTGCACCTGAATAATTTTATATTTTCTCTCTCTCTCTCTCTCTCTCTCTCTCTCTCTCCCTCTTCTCTCTCTCTCTCTCTCTCTCTCTCTCTCTCTCTCTCTCTCTCTCTCTCTCTCTCTCTCTCTCTCTCTCTCTCTCTCCTCTCTCTCTCTCTCTCTCTCTCTCTCTCTCTCTCTCTCTCTCAACTTTTTAATGTTTACTTAGACCCCCTTTTTTTCTTGTTGCCTGAAAAGTCCTATTATTTATCAGGGGGACATTTGCCTCTTTTATATATTGTATTTGGGATTGGCAACCTCCAGCCCCCCTGTTTTCGGTGGATCTCTTTTAATCCTATAGTATGGGAAGAAGGCCAGCCAGGCAATGTTCTGCTGGAATCCCTGGGTCCTGCCATACATGTGGATGTTGGGTTGATTTACTAATGCAAATAGACTGTGCACTTTGCAAGTGCAGTTGCACCAAATCTTAGTAAATGAGGTGAAGCTTCACTTTACAAAGTACACCCAATCATGTGCAAATAGAAAAAAAAAAAACAGCATTCCTATTTTTTTTTTTAACTAAGATTCTTCCAGGCCTGTCCCAAATGATTTTTATTTCTCCAGCCCTTTCAGATTTAGGAACCAAGATTAAACTTTAGAATTATATAGGGAGTTAAACAGCTCTGCTATTACAAACTTTATGTTTAGATGATTTATGGCGCATACACACGACCGGTTTTCCCGACAGAATAAACTCTGAAGGTTTTTCCGACGGAATTCCGCTCAAGCTGTCTTCATACACGCGGTCACACCAAATTCGGACCTTCCAGAACGCGGTGACGTACGACGGCACTATAAAAAGGAAGTTCAATAGCCGCTGCACCACCCTTTGGGCTCCTTCTGCTAATCTCGTGTTTATCTCGTGTTAGTAGAAGTTTGGTGAGAGACGATTCACGCTTTTCAGACTCGTGACTATAAAAAATAATTCTAAACATTAATTATGGAGATCTGGCTTTAAAAAAATACGATTTTTCATAAGATCATGAGAAATAATAAAAGAAATACGTTTGTCAGAACTCTGTGTGAATATCAGCAGCAAAACATCTTCATTATTCTAGCATTATAAAGCACAAAAGAATGCGCTGCATTAAAAGATCACAGAATTTGCAGCGTGAGGAATGTGCTATCTCCATTATGAACGCTAGTTTTACCAGACCGAGCGCTTCCGCCTCGTACTTCAGAGCATACGTCATTTTTGGTACGTCGGTACAGCAAACAGACGAGCGGTTTTTCCGATAGGAATTTGTTCCATCGGAAAAATATAAAACATGTTCTCTATCTGAGTCCGTCTGAATTTTCGACGTAAAAAGTTCGATGGAGCATAAACACGGTCGGAATATACGATGAAAAGCTTCCGTTGGATTTTTTCTGTCGGAAATTCTGACCGTGTGTACGCAGCATTAGACTTCATTAATATTTCTGTAAAGAAAAGCAATCCCAAAAAGTATGATTTACCCCGACTGACTTTTTTCTTTTTTGCTAGAATGTGAAGATTGTAAATAAAGGGAATGTGAAAGGTTTCCATATTCAGGAAGATTAACATAGCAGTGTAGAGAAACGAGGTATATGATTTAGATGCTGTTATAAATGAGGTAAGTAATTACACCGCAGGGCTCGAGCATAATCTAAATTTGCCCCGGGTTCTTTTTTTCAGTTCTTTTATCCAATTTATTTGGAGAACACTGAGCCAATCATACATCCAGGTATATTTGAAATCTCTGAAGGCATCCTGTACACAGAATGCCTTCAGGTTGCCATACTGCAAGGAAGGGATTTTTTTTTTTTTTTTTTTTCCCACCATTTTAGGAAACCCTGTCTGCAGACTGATATGAAAAGTCAACTTTTAATGATATTAAAGGGAAACCAAAAGAGCCAGTTCACACCACATCATCAAAAATGCATTGCAAGTAGGTTATATGGTTTTCAATGGTATAGTTCACACCCGTGCTTGCAGTTCCAGAAAAAAAAAAAACATGCTGCATTTTTCCTGCACTGGACTGTACTGGAACTGGAAGATTAAGAAAAAAGAGGAGGAAAAATGTGCTGGACTGCATCAAAAACGCGCATACAGAGAAGCATCTGGAACACATCCGGACTGCGTTTCTATGGTGTGAACTGGCCCTAATGGTTTAGGCTCAGTTTTATCTTAGTAGTTTTAAGCCTAAGCCTATATGCAGTTTTAGGGCCAGTTCACACCAGAATGCGGTTTGCGCAAACCAATCAATATACGCTTACTGGGATTTTTTTTTTACCAAAAACATGTAGCAGAATACATATTGACCTAAATTGAAGAATTTTGAGAATATATTATATATATATATATATATTATATATATTTTATTTTATTTCTTTTTTAGTTTATTGGATGTGTTTTTATAGCAAAAAATTGGCTTTTTTTTAACCAAAATTGCTGTTTTTTTTTTATAGTGCAAAAAATAAAAACCACAGAGGTGATCAAATACCACCGAAACAAAGCTCTATTCGTGGGGAAAATTTTTATTTGGGTACAGCATTGCACGACCCCGCAATTGTCAAAGCAAAGCAGTGCCATATCGCAAAAAATGGCCTGGTCAGGAAGGGGGATAAAACCTTTCCAGAGCTGAAGTGGTTAAATACCACAGTGCAATTTGTGACTCAACATCTTCACTCTATCACGTGCCATGCGTGCCTCCACCAGGTGAAAAACATGCTCACCTTAATGGTCATGGCACACTCATCCCCAATCCCAGGAAAATCTGTCAACTGCTCGTTGGGAAACCAACTTCATAAAACAGAAAAGCAGAACAATAGTGCTCTCTAGATTTAAATCTTTATTTTGCACCCAAAAAGATTATAAAAACGTAGAAAAATATAAAATGCTCAAAGTTTTCTATTACCGTGACTGTCCCGGCTCACCACATAACAGTTAGATGGCCATGGGATGACATTACACGCTCAGCTCCTCCTTCCTATATGTGTTGCGCCAAGTGATTGGGCTTCCTCATTAGGTGACTTTAACATGGATTTCAATGGCCCTGGATCACACCAG
The DNA here is from genome assembly GCF_042186555.1 of Aquarana catesbeiana. Lineage (NCBI taxonomy): Eukaryota > Metazoa > Chordata > Amphibia > Anura > Ranidae > Aquarana > Aquarana catesbeiana. The sequence goes on along the minus strand of NC_133326.1, from coordinate 50,185,155 downwards.
TGCAGTGACTCCCAATGCAGTCAACAAAGGTAAAAGTGGCAGAATGCATCAAAAACTTCGGAACGTACATGTCCCTAATTGAGGTACAGAAACGCATCAAAAACGTGCATGCAGAAATGCATCCAGAACACATTGTGGTGTGAACTGGAACTCCAAATGAATGGGCTGTAATCGCACTGCACCCGGATTGCATGTGAATTGCACAGGAATGATGTTTTTTTGTTCTTTTATCATCTCTATGTAGTATTTTACAAATAAACATTTAATTCATGACAAAGGATTCTCGAACTATTGGTGAAGTTAAAAATCAGTGCAGCAAACTTTTTCTGTTTTGAGGCACAATTTGATTGAAACTGTTGTCAGATTGGAGAGGAGTTGTTGAATTCTGTAAACTTGCTGGTTCTATAAAGTTAAAAGTTGAACACTGAACAGAGTCCTTTCATCAAAGAAGCAAACTGAGCACCTGTAAAATGCAAAGTATTAAAATGGTATGCTTTTATTTCATATTTAGCAGCCTAAATAAATTATACCTATTTACATATTGTTGGTAAGGTTGAATAAAGACACCAGTCCAACCTGTGTGGGTGTATGTGTGTTCATGTCAAAAATCATATCCCATATCTTTGTATATTGTGCTTGCTAAGATGCCCATCTAAGAGGTGTTTTTTTTTTTTTTTTTTTTTTTTTTTTTTTTTAGCTATCAATACTTCCCGCTGACACCACTTACTGTGGAAATGAGTTCCACATCCTTACTAGGGATGGGAAAATGGTTCAGCCCGAGCATAAGTTCGGGCCGAACTTTGGTTGTTCGGGTGTTCTGCAGAACACAGAACAACATGCGGTGCTCGGGGCAAATTCGAAAGCCGCTGGAACACGGTTAAAGTCTACGGGACATTAACATGAAAAATCAAGTGTTCATTTTAAAGGCTATTGTCATAAAAAGTGTTTGGGGAGCTGGGTCCTGCCCCAGGAGACATGTATCAATGCAAAAAAAAGTTTTAAAAATGGCCATTTTTTCGGGAGCAGTGATTTTAATAATGCTTAAAGTAACCGGGGCTACCCGGTTACATAAATGGCTGGCCCCGTCCCCCTATGACTCCCCGGGAAAGTCATGGGAAAGTCCCAGTGCGTCAGAGGGGGGCGGGGTCACCCAGGAATGTCACTGTGTGGCCCCGTCCTCAGTTATAAAGGTACTGTCATCAGCGCTGAAGCGTCATACGGCGGGTGCCTCCATGGAGGCGGGTCGGTCACGGCTTTGTTTTTTTTTTTTTTCTTTTCTTTTTCGGTCCTGCGGAGGAGCGAGAGAAGATGAATGGACTTTGTGGGACATTTTTATTTTTTCATAAAGGACTTGTTCCAAGCTGTGTCTTGTCATTTGTACCATTTTGACACTTTTTTTTTTTTTTTTTTTGTGAAATGGTAGGGGTACATTTGTACCCCGTTACCATTTCACACAGGGGGGGAGGCCGGGATCTGGGGGGTCCTCTTGTTAAAGGGGGCTTCCAGATTCCGATAAGCCCCCACCCGCAGACCCCCACAACCACCGGGCAAGGGTTGAGGGCATGTGGCCTGGTACGGTTCGGGGGGGGTGGGGGGGGGGGGCGCTCCCCCCCCCCCCCCCTTTTCCAGCGGCCTGCCAGGTTGCATGCTCGAATAAGGGGGGTCTGGTATAGATTTTTGGGGGGACCTCCACGCCATTTTTTTTTTTTTTTTTTAATTCTGGTTCGGGGTTCCCCTTAATATTCATACTAGACCCGAAGGGCCTGGTAATGGACTGAGGGAATCCCATGCCGTTTTTTTTCAATGACTTATCTGTTTTGCCGGGACCAACAATTCATTATAGCCGCGAGTAGTTTTAAATTACTTTTTCCTTTTTAGAAATATCATTTTGTGCAGGGACTGTTCTAAACACGGGAAAAATGTGCCACTTTACAGGCATACTATAGACACCCCCCAGGTACAAAATTTAAAGGAATATTTCACTTTAAGCATTATTAAAATCACTGCTCCCAAAAATATGGCCTTTTTTAAAACTTTTTTTTGCATTGATACATGTCCCCTGGGACAGGACCCAGGTCCCCAAACACTTTTATGACAATAACTTGCATATAAGCCTTTAAAATTAACACTTTTGATAATTCATGTTCGTGTCCCATAGACTTTAACGGTGTTTGTGTGTTCTACTGAATTTTTTGCCTGTTCGGTATGTTCTGGTGTGAACCGAATGGGGGGCAGTGGGGGGGGGGGGGTGTTTGGCCCATCCCTAATCCTTACCGTCCTGACAGGTTGAACCACTTGTCCAATTTCATTGAGTCGCCCTGTGTCTTCTTACAGTCACTGACCTTGAATAGTTTATTCCCTACGCTAGAATCACCATTAAAGGGGTTGTTAAAGCAGTGCACATAATCACTGCCAGCCCCTCTGCTAGTATAACCTGTAGTGTGTGTGTGTATACTGCATGCCGTTTTTTTGTAAGATTTTTCTTCTAAATATGTTATTCCTTCTTCCCGATCAGCGGGCACGTGACCGCCTGTCGCTTTCTTCCTCTAATGTATGTACTAGGGAGGGAGGGGCCGAGATCTCCCTCTGTCATTTTGCAGTGCAGTCACGTGAGCTCTTTCTGTAGTACATACATCAGAGAAAGACTGCGACGGGCGCGGTCACGTGACCGCTGATTGGGGAAAAGTAATAAGGCATTTAGAAGAATAATTTTACAATACGGCGTATAGTGGTCGACTGATTATCGGCGCGGCCGATATTCACTTTAAAAAAAAAAATAAACTTACTGATATTGCCTCAAGTGGTTGTACCGGGGTGATGCCTGCCCGGTACCATTCTTCAGAGCGGACGGTCGGCTTCTTTGTAATAACAAGCAACGTGGCTAAGCAGCCACTCAGCCGTTATCACAAATAGTGCCTTCTGGCGCACAGCCTGAGTCTCCCATCCCATCGGGAGGCTCGAGGGACCAGCCGTCACATCCACTGGCTGGCCAGAGACCCGAACAAAGCTGATTGCTTTGTTCAGGTCTCGAATCTAGTAACCCGGAAGCGATGTCATGACCTCACTTCCGGATTACTCTCATCTTAAAGGCGCCAGTTTTAAAAATTAGAAAGTATCCAAAAACACAGATCTTGGAGTTTTTAAGTGCAGGGGAGGAGTTTGGAGTCTTATAGACCCCAGGGGAGGGGTTTGGGGTCTTCATAGATCCCAGATCTCTAAATAAACTCACTCTGTCACTGCCTATTACTGTCACAAGGGATGTTAAAAAAAAAAAAAAAAAAAAATTGTAAAACGAGAGTAAAAATAAAAACTTCATCTACAGAATATCGGCACCTGATATCTGCCTTAGAGGCAGCCAAAAATCGGTATCGACCCTGAAAAAACAATATCGGTCGAAACCCCCCCCCCAAATACAGTATATACTACCAAAAGAAAGCTCTATTTGTGGGAAGAAAATGATAAAAATATAGTTTTGGGTACAGTGTTGCATGACCGTCATTCAAAGTGTGACAGCACAGGGGGGAAGTGTCTGGTATTGAAGTGGTTAAAGGAACAGGATCCTCCTGTAGTTGCCCACTCCTTTATTTTATTGAGGTCTTGCAAAATTTCTATATCTTGCTGTAAAGTAATTGTCCTGCTTAGCTTTGTATCATCAGCAAACACTGAGATTGAGCTTTGTTATCCCATCTGCTAAATCTGGGGTAGGCAACCTTTCAGAGGTTGATCTACCGGGAGAACATGGTGAATATCAAGGGTCCCAGGGTGGGGGGGGGGCGTGCCGCCCTTTAAAAAGAAACTAAAAATAAATAATTTTTAAGCTCCCAATTAAAAGATGGCATCTACATCTCGGTGACCCACTATCTTCTCTGGTGCAGCAAGTAGGTGGCACATTTTCCCTCTGGGCATATCCCTATGGGGGAAGTTTGAGGAGAGGTGGCACACTGTAAGCTGCTGGCTGTGTTCTGCAGGTTGTAAGCTCCACCAGGGGCTGCTAGGTTTGGTTCCTACAGGCTCCCAGGACTTCTCAAGTCTGGACTATGCTCCTCTATCCTCTAACTCAGTGTTTCTCAACTCCAGTCCTCAAGGCGCACCAACAGGTCATGTTTTCAGGATTTCCCTCAGATGAAAAGGCTGTGGTAATTACTAAGGCAGTGAAACTAATCAAATCACCTGTGCAAAATAGTGGAAATCCTGAACACATGACCTGTTGGTGCGCCTTGAGGACTGGAGTTGAGAAACACTGCTCTAACTCATAAGACAGCGGGTGCAGGAGGAGAATGTGTGCACCGAGTAGAGGGAACAGACTTACTGCTCCATGTAGGGGAGAGGCTGCAGTGCTAGAGGATGAAGCCACCTGTGTGCAGTTCCAGAGCTCAGAGGCTGAGAGCGACTGCTACACTGCACAGATCCACTGTCTCTCGTCTCTGTACTGAAATCCCAGGGATAAAGCAGCAGCTGGGGAGTAAAGAAAGTGCAGCGTATGCACTGCAAGGAGCCTCCAAAAACTTCATCTTTTCACAGGACCATCTTGGACAGACCTCCATACCAGCTTAGCAAGCTGGTGATTGTCTGTTAGGACTGCCTGTTATTCTAACAACCAATCACCTGTGGTTGCCTTGAAAGGTTAACTGAGGCAGCTCCTGCGCCTGCCCTCAGTCCAGAACTGTGATGCCTCCCCGCTCTTCGCTCTGCAGTGAAGATGAGAGCAGAGGAGGCAGAGCGGGAGGACTGGCAAAGCAGAGACATGTTCGCAATCTACCCATCGGCTGCCCACGGTTGACAGGTAGATCACGATCAAGGGGTTGCCAACCCCCACTCTTATCATTTATAAATAAATTAAACAAAATTAGTCCCAGGACAGAGCCCTGGGGTACCCCACTTACCACTCCAGACCAGTCTGAGTACAGGCCAGTTATAGATTGTGATGGTTGCCACCTTTTTGTACAGTTGAATGGGCCGTAGAGCATGCAATGCATTGACCAAAAATTAATTGCTTGACTTATCAAGGCTATTTTCTACATATAAAAAAAATGTTTGAAATAAGGATTTGAGGACTTAGAGATCCAAACCTCCTTCCCTAAAAAAAAAAAAAAGTCAGTGTACACAATAGCATCTGTGTTCTCTGATAAATAGCGGTAACATGAAGTGTTCTGACCTTGTGATTTGTACATTGTGTGTCTGATCTCATGTGTCTTGTGCTGACTGATCTTTTTTAATGAACAGAGTTGCCTCTATGTTTCACCAGCATGTAATGAAGTTTATTTATCATTGATGTGTACTGGCAGTTACATTATTTTATGGAGATATAAAGACATACCGGTATATTTTATAAATAATGTAGCCTGGAATAAATGGTCCACTAAAATGGAACTTAAATGTTGAGTTTAGGAATTGGTCAAACGTATTGAGTACATTGCAAAGTGGTAAACTGCTTTTAAAGTGTTTGTTAACCCTTACATATAACCACTGAAGGCACTGGCCTCAGGTGTTGCACGGACATGAAACAAATACTCCTATAAGTTGTACCTGATTATCCACAGCACTTCTCTACAGCAGTGGCGGCTGATGAAGTTGTAGGATGGGGGGTTCCAGACCCCGCCCTTCCTTTTTGACCCCTCTCACTTGGTGAAAATGGGCGTGGTTTCAGCAAAATAGTGGGCGTGGCTCTAAGGTGGTGTGGTTAGCGTCTGAGATGAACGAGGGATGGAGGGGGAGGCAGAGAGGGAAGGACAGCAGGCCCAGATCCTACACAACAATAGAAATATGTGTATTCTAGAAAATTTAACAATCAGCAGATAAAGATACTCCAAACACCTGGTGTTAGCACTTCAATCATCCCGGCACCATGGTTGTTATGATGTCAGGATAATTGAAGCGCATTATTTCTATTATTACATTGTAATATAAAATGAAATCCTTCAACTCACCATAATGAAGAATCAGTGTGAGCCCTGAGTGTGTCACTAGCCACGTCACCTGCCACCAGATGCCATCAGGTGTCCCCAGCGGAGTCCGTCCTTACATCATGTGCCCCCAGCGGAGTCCCACCTTACATGCAGCCTGTGTCCCACCAAATGCAGCCAGCCTGTGTCCCACCAAATGCAGCCAGCCTGTGTCCCATCAAATGCAGCCAGCCTATGTCCCACCAAATGCAGCCTGCCTGTGTCCCACCAAATGCAGCCTGCCTGTGTCCCACCAAATGCAGCCTGCCTGTGTCCCACCAAATGCAGCCTGCCTGTGTCCCACCAAATGCAGCCTGCCTGTGTCCCACCAAATGCAGCCAGCCTGTGTCCCACCAAATGCAGCCAGCCTATGTCACATCAAACCCCCCCCTCTCTGTGGGAGCACAGCGGTACTTGCCTTGCTGTGTTGTCCTGTCCTGCAATGTCTCCTTCCACTGGCAGCGGCGATAGAGGAGTCCGCTCCTCATACTTCCAGTTTTCTCTCTCCCGGGCACAATGGGAGATAGAAAACAGGAAGTGTCATCAAACTCAGATGTCAATCAAACCGCCTGGCCGTAGTAATAGATACTACGAGCGCCGGGCGGAAGCTACTTGGTGCTTCGGAAAGCGCAGCAAGGCGGGACAAAAGCCCGCAAATGAGGCACCGCGTCTGCAATCTCGTGATTGCATAGAAGTGGCGCTTCCCATAGTGCACTGTGTTTTTTTTGTGACTGCCTGGAGGGGGGGCGGCCCCCGTGTGCCCCCTATGGACAGGCCGCCACTGCTCTACAGCTGTTCATATTACAGAATTTAGACAGCTTTTAATCCTCTCCCAAAGGGGATCTTATGTCACTCACTGCACATAATACAGCATGGAGCTGAGTGTAATCTGAGACCTGAGTGGAGGGAAAGGACCCCTCCCTTACAGTCTTATCGAGAAACATTGACAGCCTCAGCTGTACATCACCTGCTGTGTGCTGGGGGGAGGCGGGGGGCATCTCCCAGGATTGTCTGGTGTGGAGTTAGACTCTCAGAAGTGACTCATGCAGATGGCAGCTGACTGAAAGATGAGACAGAAATCACATTGGGTGGTTTTGTATAAGGGATACAGTGAGGCAAAAAAAGTATTTGATCCCCTGCTGATTTTGTATGTTTTCCCACGGACAAATGATCAGTCTATAATTTTATTGGTAGGTTTATTTTAACCGTGAGTGACAGAATAACAACAAAAAAATTAAGAAAAATGCATTAAAAAAAGTTATAAATTGATTTGCATTTTAATGAGTGAAATAAGTATTTGACCCCTTCACAAAACATGACTTAGTACTTTGTGGCAAAACCCTTGTTGGCAATCAGAGGTCAGACGTTTCTTGCAGTTGGCCACCAGGTTTGCACACATCTCAGGAGGGATTTTGTCCCACTCCTCTTTGCAGATCCTCTCCAAGTCATTAAGGTTTTGAGGCCGACGTTTTGGTAACTCGAACCTTCAGCTCCCTCCACATATTTTATATGGGATTAAGGTCTGGAGAGGCCACTCCAGGACCTCAATGTGCTTCTTCTTGAGCCACTCCTTTATTGCCTTGGCCATGTGTTTTGGGTCATTGTCATGCTGGAATATCCATCCTCGACCCATTTTTTTTTTTTTTTTTTTATAATTATTTTTATTGCATTTTTCGAGACAAACAATACATACACAACTCATAAACTATGGTGCCTATACAAGGTATCATATCTATTATACGGTGGAATACTGTAATTTGTATTTAACATATATTGAGCTAAACCCATGGCTTGCTTCTTGTATCTTTTTAGATGTCCCTTGATACGTCAAGTCCCCCCTCCCAATCGTAACAAAAAGGATAGAACCCCTCAACACTTTTATTATTCTCAACCACAATCATGTTATTTTAGAGACTCACCAAGCTGTTTCCGCTTCATCTAACCATGTCCGCCAGACTCTATCGTACTTCATCGGGCACCCTCTGTTGAAGTATGTGTCTTTATATAAAGGAAGGTTATTATTAACCAGACTTTTCCATTGTGTCAAAGAAGGGGGGGTGGGCTTCTTCCATTGTATGGCAATGTTTTTCCGGGCATAGAATAGTAACAACCGGACCAATGTGCGTTTTGCTATTGTTGGTACAAGTGTTTCGATTAGCCCCAAAAGACAGACTTCCATGGCATGTGTTAATGCGATTGATGCTACTCTATTGACCACACCAATCACCTCACTCCAATATTGCTGAATTGCAGGGCAATGCCAGAAAATATGAGCGAAATCTCCTGGGGAGATTCCACATCTCCAACACTCCGATGGACATGTAGGGTTCATTTTATGAAGTCTATGTGGAGTAAAGTACGCTGTATGCACTTAAATTGGATCACCCGATCCCGCATAGAAACTAAAGAGCTGAAAGGAAAATCCCAGACATCATCCCAATCATCATTGTCCAGTGAGGGTATGTCAAGCTGCCAGCGAGACCAGAGTTTATCTAGAGGTGGGAGAGACACATAGACCAAATACGCATAACTGTGAGGTAGGTTTCTCTGCACACTTAGTTCTGAGTGTCTTCTCCAGCCCTGACTGAACCATGATGCAGGAAGTGCGTGGAAACTGTGCAGCAAAAGCATGTGACAGTTGGAGATAATGAAATTGATAATGATGAGGTACGTTCTATATAGATGAAAGGTGTGAAAGGGGAGATAATGACATTTGTGACACTATGTGGGAAAGAATTTTTATACCATATTTGGTCCATGCGAAGGGGTCGGGAAGTTTGTAAATGTGTGGCAGATTAGGGTTCAGCCAGATCGGGGTGTTAGGAGAGATGTCGGTTGATTTGTACTTTTCTATATCTAGTCCTGCCCGCCAAGCCCGCAGGGTGGTATGCATAGAGGGTGTCAAGGGATATGGGGCTTGAGGGCCTCTGAAAATCAGAAATTGCAGGGCTTCCAACGAGCCCACTATCGTGGCCTCTAGGATTGTGGATGAATTAGTTTTGTCAGGGTGCAGCCACCAGGCCGCTGTCACCAGTTGGGTAGCTAAAAAATATTTATAGCAATCAGGAAATGCCATACCGCCCTGCGTTGATGGCCACATCAAGGTCGACAGCCTATATCTGGGTGGTGAGGATCCCCAGATAAAGGATGAGAACAATTGATTCAGTTTTTTAAAAAAGGATTTTGGTATCCACTGAGGGGAGTGACGGAACAGATATGTGAGTTTGGGGATAATTTTCATTTTGAGGAGATTTACTCGTCCCCAAACTGATAGAGGTAAGTTACTCCATAATTTAAGTTTTGTCTTAGTGTCCAAGAGTGTAGGGGTAAGGTTAAGTGGGATAAAGTCCGATGCTTGCGTGGATATATGAACCCCTGGGTACTTAAACGTTTCCACCCATTTTAGAGAACAGTCTGGTGGGGAAGTGGTTTTGGCCGCCTGATCTATCGGAAACAGTATGGATTTGGACCAGTTAACCTTTAGTCCGGTAACCCCTGTGAAAGTGTCCAACACGTTCAAAACACCCTGCAAGGACGGACCAGCATCATTGAGGAACAATAACATGTCGTCCACGTACAGGGCCAATCTCTCCTCCAGCAAGCCAACACGAAGACCTCTAATATGTGGGGATGTACGCAGCGCCTCCGCCCCACCGGTTCAATAGCTAAGGCAAATAAGGCTGGAGAGAGAGAGGACAGCCCTGTCGGGTTCCTCTAGTGAGCTTAAAGGGAGCTGATAGTCCACCCCCCAGTCTCACCGATGAAGTGGGGCATTCGTACAATACCTGGAGCCATTGAATAAATAACAAGGGGAATCCCATTCTACGCAATGTTTCCCAAAGAAAAGGCCACTCTACGGTGTCAAAAGCCTTTTTCTATGTCAAGTGAGGCTATAGTTCTCGATCCCGTGTTGTGGTGTTGGGCATGTATGTTGGTATATAATCTTCTGAGGTTGACATCAGTGGATCTACGGGGCATAAAGCCAGTTTGATCCGAATCAATGACTGAAGGTAGTAGGGGATATAGTCGTAGAGCAAGTAATTTGGTCAAAATTTTAAAGTCGTTATTTAGCAATGCAATTGGTCGATATGAGGCGCAAGAGGTTGGATCTTTAAAGGGTTTGTAAATTAAAGTCAGATATGCGTGATACATTGAGTCTGGTAGTTTACCATGTTTTAAACACCTATTATATAACTGGGCCAACAGGGGTGCCAGGAGGTCTCCATGCGACTTATAAAAGTCAATCGGGAGGCCATCTGGCCCCGGTGCCTTACCAGTGGGGAAGGATTGAATAGCGTTCAAAACTTCTAGGGCTGTAAATGGCCTAACTAGCGTCACACGCTCCTGGTCTAAAAGCCAGCCCAGCGCCAGGGGATCTAACAGGTCCCACAGCCGCTCAGGCTGAAAATCAGAGGGCAACGTGGATGTATACAGCCTTTCGTAAAAAGATCCTCGACCCATTTTTAATGCCCTGGCTGAGGGAAGGAGGTTCTCACCCAAGATTTTTTTTTTATAATTGTATTTTTATTGGTTTTCAAAAATTAAGTACAAAGTTGTAACAAACGAGCATTACATTATCAATGTATGTGCATTATACAGCAATCATAATAGAAAAAAGGAAAACAAAGTATAAAGTAACAAATATAGGTAACAAAAAGTGTTCACAGTAACAAAACACATAGTAGATCAATTCCCTATGGTGTGTATAATAAGCGTAATATTGGAGGGAGTCTGGACCCTTGAGATCAGTTCAGGCCATATACACAGGTAGTATAGGGTTGAATTAAGATTAGGGTGAACCTGGTGACATGGGGGTCCCGTACTCCGAAAGATCCCACGGTTCCCATATTTCAGTAAATTTGGAGACACAATCGTGTACCGAGGCTGTCAAAAACTCCATTTTCCGAATCTAAGCCACCAAATGTAGTAATCTGGACCGTGGAGGAGGGGTATTGGATAACCAGAATAACGGGATAAGTCTTCTGGCGGCTAGTAATATGTAGGATATTAATTTGTTTGTCTTTTTAGATATCCCTGATGGAGGTAAGCCCAATAAATAGGTCAAGGGATCCACCGGAAGGGACACCCCAGTCACCTTTTGTCTAAGAAAATGTACATCACACCAAAAGGGTTGAATCAAGGAGCACTGCCAAAAAATGAGAAACAGTGAGCCTATATCAGTTCCACATCGCCAACAATGCTGTGAGACTGAAGGGTCATACTTATGAATTGCATCGGGAGTTCTGTACCAGAACATGAGAATTTTAATGGTTGTCTCTCTCTGAGTGACACATTTGGAACTCACCCAAGATTTGACGGTACATGGCCGTGTCCATCGTCCCTTTTGATGCGGTGAAGTTGGCCTGTCCTCTTAGCAGAAAAACACCCCCAAGGCATAATGTTTTTCACCTCCATGCTTGATAGTGGGGATGGTGTTCTTGGGTCATGGGCAGCCTTTCTCTTCCTCTCGAGCAGGGGGACCTTGCGGGCACTGCAAAATTTCAGTCCTTCATGGGGTAGTGTGTTGCCAATTTGTTTTCTTGGTGACTATGGTCCCAGCTGCCTTGAGATCATTGACAAAATTCTCCTGTGTCATTCTGGGCTGATTCCCCACCGTTCTCATGATCATTGAAACTGAACAAGGTGAGATCTTGCTTGGAGCCCCAGACCGATGGATATTGACAGTTCTTGTGGTGTTTCTGTTTGCAAATAATCATACCAACTGTTGTCACCCTCTTACCAAGCTTCTTGGCGATGGTCTTGTAGCCCATTCCAGCATTGTGTAGGTCTACAATCTTGTCTCTGACCTACTTGGACAGCTCTTTGGTCTTGGCGATGGTGGGGAGATTGGAATCTGATTTGCTTCTGTGTCTTTTTTTTTTTTTTTTTTTTATATACAGGTAACAAGCTGAGATTAGGAGCACTCCCTTTAAGAGAGTGCTCCTAATCTCAGCTAGTTACCTGTATAGAAGACACCTGGGAGACAGAAATCTTGCTGGTTTGATAGCGGATCAAACACACATTTCACTCATTAAAATGCAAATCAAATTATGACTTTTTTGAAATGTGTTTTTTTTGGATATTTTTGTTGTTAATCGGTCTCTCATTGTTAAAATAAACCTACCATTAAATTTATAGACTGATCATCTCTTTGTCAGTGGGCAAACGTACTGAATCAGCAGAGAGAGGATCAAATACTATTTTTTTTTTTTTTTTTCAACCTCACTGTACGTACATGCTATTGAAGGATATGCTTTGTTTATTTTTCATTTCACAGGTTTACAACCACTTTAACAGGCTGGCAACATTGTGCATACTGGTGCTATGCAGGCGCATGGTGGGCTCCACTATAATTTGTGCCTCCTGATGATGATTTTTTGCTTTTATTTAGCACCTGGCTGACATTCTAATCTCGCTAAGAGAGCAAGTTTTTCTGAAATTGTACAGTGTCCAGTTCAAGACCAGCTGACACTTCTGAGCGAGTAGGCAACGTGAGAACTACAGAAAGCTCTTCATTTTAAGAATTGGGTGGAATTTTAGACACACTAGATACCTGCCTCCAAAAATTTGTAAACCTTCTAGCTAACCCTATACCATGGATCGGGAGCATTATTGGTTGATACTGAAATGTTAGTTAATTATATGTTGTGCAGTTGCTCCCATCTCTTCCTTTCTACAAAAGTAGGCATGTCTTTTTATGGTTTTTCATAGAAGTCGAGCAGATCAGTTATTTTAAATCCCCTTAATGCAGACCTTTCCCCTGTTATACAATAGCACATGATAATGTGAAATCCTCTAACGCTGTGGTTTTAATTTAATTTTTTTTTTTGTTTGTTTTTGTTTTATTTACCTTTCTTTTGTCCACTTACTGGTTCCCTTGAAGGCATGGATAACCCCTGGGAAAGCATGGTCATCAGTGCCTTCAGGGAGATCTTCTATCTAATCTGCAAGAACGCGCAGTATTGTCATACTGCACACATGCGTGAGATGAAGCACAAGACTTAATACGGCTCATCTGATGCTGGGTACACATGTAGAGGTGTGGAGTGGGGTTTTTTTTTTTTGGCTCTACCCAACCAGCTGTAGGGAAAAAAACACGAGAGGTTATCATACTAACTAAGCGATGTTTGTGTGGAAATCTCCCCCCTCCACCCCCCGGTCGTGTTCTGACAGGAGGACTACCCCCCCCCCCCCCCCCACCCGCCAGAGCACACTGATCTGCGCACATCGGATAGTTTTCCAGCATGCTCGTTAGACAGAAGCCAGACCGGCTTCTGTTGGACAGGGAACTGTACACATTGGCCCAAAGTCAGCCGGTTCCTGCTGAACTGACAGCCTATTTTGGACCCGTGCGTACCCAGCCTTACCCATGCACCATACGATGTTTTAGTCGTCTTTATTAAAAAAGAAAGCCTTCCCCCGAGTCCTCGTAAGATAGCTTTATTTTTCTATAAAAGGAGAGGTCACTGCAAAGCACCTTTACCTTGTTTACACTGCGATGTTTGTGCATTGCTGTGCTTTGCGTTTAAATTACAACCTGTCTGCATTTTTTAATACATAACACATGAACATATAAATACAGTACAATTGAAAGTAGGGGTATAAAAATTAAAATTTGATATTTTGACCCTTCCGGGGACCTGTCCGCTTAGAGAGTATGACATGAAAACGTGCATAAAAATGCAACAAAGCACAACACTGTGCACATGAAAATGCATGTTAAATGTATATCAATGTACATGCGTTTTTCAGGCATTGTGGTGAGATTTTATATGCAATCTGGTGTGAAAGGACCCTAAAACTGGATAGTCTGGCCTACACCTTCCAGTTGCGGCTTTTTGTAGATAAGGGCCCAGTTCTATGAGGTGTGCCTGATGCATGGGTTATGGTGATTAAAAAGCTGAAGCTGTTTTTAGAGGCTGAGGTTTATTTGAACACCCCTTTTCAATCTTTAAAGCTATTCTGAGAAAAAAGGTGTGCATGTGTGTTTATTAAACAATTTCAGACAGGTTAAACATGAGCCAGATAGCCAACCAATGCAGAGGTGGACTACTCAAGAATAGGTAGATACAGTACTGAAAACCCATGACCAGTCACATCTGTTATCCATTTTTGTCAGAGGACATATCTGGAAATGCAACCATAAGGAGATAATTGTATAGAGTCAATGTTGACCCTTCAATAGGGTCCGAATGGAGCAAAAATTTGTTGCCTGAGCAGTTGAGAACATTGAGGAAATTGAGATTCAAGACATTCCAAGCTTTTATTGTGGTTACCATAGTTGGGGTAAGGGGATAGGGAGCCTTAATACTTGAAGAGCTTCCAAAGTGTGTAGTACCTCCTCTTCAAGCTTTGTGAAGAGATTAAGAATGTCTGGACGTAGCCACCAGTGTGCTGCTACTGAGCAACAAGAAAATATTTGACAGTCCAAGAGTAGCAAACCACCATGTAGGGGCGGTCTCATAAGGGTGGTAAATTTGTATCTCAGGGGTTTTAAGGGCCCCATAAAAAGACAAAAGCAGTTGGTTTAATTGAGTGAGTAAAAAAGGTTTTGGGACCCCATTGTGGAACAAATGGGTGAATTTGGGTAGTATCTTCATTTTGACAGACAACGGCAGATTTCTCCTTGCCCTAAGCTTAATCTTGACATCATGCAATAAAGGCAGTAGGTTAGGAGACATACAGTAATCAAAAGCTTTGCATGTGATAACTCCCAAATACAGTATCTAAACCTGTCAACCCACTGCACAGTAGGTCCATTGGGGCATAGCTCTGGGATCTATTCAAAATGGGATGGAATTATTTCAATTAACATGGAGGCCTGTGACCACTGAGAAAATATTGAGGAAGATATTGAAGATTATCGACATACAGGGCAACCCACTCCTCCCGCAAAGTCCCCTAACGTCATGTGAGATGAACAAGACCCGGCTATTGTCTCCATTGGTAAAGCAAAGAGAGTTGGAGACGAGGCAGTGCTGCCCCATGCCCCTAAATAATGGAAACAGAGCAGAAACACAGCCCCCAAGCCTGACTGATGCAGTTGGCTAATGCTACAAGGCATGAAACCTTTGTATAAAACAAAGTGGAAATTGCATTATGTGCAGTATCTCCCACAAGTGGGGTCATTCAGCAGTGTCAAATTCGGGTGCAACTACTCTAGTACTGGTATTGGAATTCTGTGCATCTACGGATGTTAAATGCATGTGTACTTTGTTCTGTTTTTGTAATGATGTTTTTGTAACATTTGAAAATGCCACAATCTTTTCTACTTTTGCAATTTCTGTGTATTCCAACCAGATGTGATAAATTAATCAGGAATTGGAGAAACTATTGTTTAAACTTGGCAAATGTTAAGGTATAATTATGTATGCATTTCTGTTGTACATAGAATATAGGTATCTAAACTGAAAGATGCAATAATCTTGGTAAATACAATGATCCTGCATTGAGTGCCTCCTATGTTTACTTATTTCCAGCAATAATTGCCTGTTCATGCTGAGCTCTTTCTTCTTTCAGAACCTGCAAATTAAATGCGGAGAAGCTCAACCTGTGCTGGTAATGTTTATTTACTGCCTGTGTGACCAATATGGGACCTAGATAATGGCCACATTGTGGATGTAGAGCAATTTGAATCATCCACATCTGCGGCACTAACCACTGATTAAAATGCTATTATTTTTGCACAAATGGGGGTTATCTGTGGATCTGAGCATAGCTCATCTGTTGAAATGGGCTGACTGGATAATCTGGAAATACACATCTGTACTGCAAGCCTGAACATTTCTGTAGGTGCTATATAAACTATGGGAGAAATAGAAATGTTAAAAAGAGAAGCATGGGTTCTTCTTTCTTCTTTTTTTTTTTTTTTCTTTTTTAATTTTCCAATCATACTTACCTAGGTGGATGCAGCATTGGCATGATGCTGCATCCCTCCCCCGTTGGCTCTAAGGCTGAGAACCGAGCAATCAAACACTTGCTCAGTTCTTAGAGCTCCCTGAGCAGAGAGCTGGTGACTGCTGGTAACCGCTGTCTGCTCTAACACACAGCCCCCCCCCCCCGCGCACTCCCACAGGCTGTGGAGAGGACAGAAGCAGCTGGCTCAGGCTCTCAGCAGCTCGCTGAGATGCTGAGCCGGGTGCTGGTCTAGGCATGTGGGCGGATCCCGACCATATGGTTGCGTTCTTCCCCGAGCCTCAACCAGCTCTGTGATACACGTCAGCCAACAGTGGGCTTCAGCCCACTGTTTGCCGAAAACTGGTCACAGGATGCAGAATGAACTGTACTCCTGTAAGGTTTGGCTGTACTTTTCCTTTTAATGTATAAAAATGATCTGTGTTATTTCTTATTACTGCTTAAAATGGAATTCCAGTTAGAAAAGGAATATGTACCTTTCATAGTAGGTGAGGTTGAAAAAGACACAAGTCCATCAAGTCCAACCTATGTGTGTGATTATATGTCAGTATTACATTGTATATCCCTGTATGTTGTGGTCGTTAAGGTGCTTATCTAATAGTTTTTTGAAACTATCGATCCGCAGAAACCACAGCTCTGGAAGGGAATTCTGCATCCTTGCCGCTCTTACAGTAAAGAACCCTCTACACAGTTTGAGGTTAAACCTCTTTTTGTCTAATTTTAGTGAGTGACCACGTGTCTTATTAGACTCCCTTCCGCAAAAACGTTTTATCCCTATTGTGGGGTCACCAGTACGGTATTTGTAAATTGAAATCGTATACCCTCTCAAGCGCCTCTTCTCCAGAGAGAATAAGGTCAGTGCTCGCAACCTTTCCTCATAACTAATATCCTCCAGACCCTTTATTAGTTCCAGGTGAGGCCGGATCAGAGTCTTGTAGAGTGGGAGAATTATCGCTTTATCTCTGGAGTTAATCCCCTTTTTAATGCATGCCAATATTCTGTTTGCTTTGTTAGCAGCAGCTTGGCATTGCATGCCATTGCTGAGCCTATCATCTACTAGGACCCCCAGGTCCTTTTCCATCCTAGATTTCCCCCAGAGGTTCATCCCCTAGTGAGTAGATTGCATTCATATTTTTGCTACCCAAATGCATTATTTTACATTTTTCTACATTAAACCTCATTTACCACGTAGTTGCCCACCCCATTAATTTGTCCAGATCTTCTTGAAAGGTTTCCACATCCTGCGGAGAAGTTATTGCCCTGCTTAGCTTAGTGTTGTCTGCAAATGCAGAGATTGAGCTTTTCACCCCATCCTCCAGATCGTTTATGAACAAATTAAACAGGATTGGTCCCAGCACAGAACCCTGGGGGACCCCACTTCCCATCCTTGACCATTCTGAGTATTCCCCATTTATCACCACCCTCTAAACTCGCCCTTGTAGCCAGTTTT
The DNA here is from genome assembly GCF_042186555.1 of Aquarana catesbeiana. Classification (NCBI taxonomy): domain Eukaryota; kingdom Metazoa; phylum Chordata; class Amphibia; order Anura; family Ranidae; genus Aquarana; species Aquarana catesbeiana. Next base: position 50,167,848 of record NC_133326.1, on the reverse strand, counting down.
CAATACATGTACTTACCCTATTGTCCATGCCAATGGACCTTACTTTGTACAGTAAACCTTTATGGGGAGCTGTGTCAAATGCTTTTGCAAAATACAGGTACACCACATCTACGGGCCTTCCTTTATCTAGATGACAGCTCACCTTATAGAAGGTTAATAGATTGGTTTGGCAAGAATGATTCTTCATGAATCCATGCTGATTACTGCTAATGATACCGTTTTCATTACTAAAATTTTGTATATAGTCCCTTATCCCCTCCAAGAGCTTGCATACTGATGTTGGGCTAACTGCACTATTGGTGCTACATTGGCTTTTCTCCAATCGGCTGGTACCATTCCAGTAGACTGTCAGTAAAAATTAGGAACAATGGTCTGGCAATTACTTGACCGAGTTCTTTAACCTCTTCAGATCCGCGCTATTGCCAAATGACGGCAACAGCGCGGATCTACATTGCCGGGACGACGTCTATTGACGTCATTCCGTGCACGAGCGGCCCCTGCAGGGCACGCGCGGTGCGCTTGGTGATCAGCGAGTCTGAGACTCGCCTGATCACAGATCATGTGATGTAAACAGAGCCGGTAATCGGCTATTTTTCCTCCTCGCGCTGACAGCGTGAGGAGGAAAAAAAAAACCCGATCACCGGCGGCCGTGAGAGGGACATCAATCCCGATCACGGCGATCATCTGCCCCCTGCCAGTGACACAGCAATAGGCAGCAGTGCCGCCTACCAGTGCCCACAGTGCCACCCATCAGCGCCCACATCAGTGCAACAGTGCTGCACATCAGCGCCACCTATCAGTGCCCATCAGTGTCACCTACCAGTGTCCATCAGTACTGCCCATTAGTGGCCCCCCATCAGTGCCGCCCCATCAGTGGTACCTATCCGTGCCACCCATCCGTGCCACCCATCAGTGGCCATCAGTGCCGCCTTATCTGTCCCCATCAGTGCCGCCTTAACTGTGCCTATCAGTGCCGCCTTAACTGTGCCTATCCATGCCTATCAGTGCAGCCTATCAGTGCTGCCTCATCAGCGCATATCAATGAAGGAGAAAAATTACCTGTTTGCAAAATTTTATAACAAACTATGAAACATGATTTTTTTTTTTTTTCAGAATTTTCCATCTTTTTTTGTTTGTTTTAGCAAAAAATAAAAATCCCAGCTGTGATTAAATACCACCAAAAGAAAGCTCTATTTGTGGGGAAAAAAATGATAAAAATTTAATTTGGGTACAGTGTTGTATGACCGCGCAATTGTCATTCAAAGTGCGTCAGCCCTGAAAGCTGAAAATTGGTCTGGGCAGGAGGGGGGTTTAAGTGCCCAGTAAGCAAGTGGCTAAGTACCCTCGGGTGAAAGCCATCTGGTCCCGGTGACTTATTAATGTTAAGTTTCCCAAGTCTATTTCTAATTCTGTCCTCTGTTAGCCATGAGGGTGCTTCCTGTGATGTGTCATGAGGATAAACACTGCAGTTTTGGTTACTGAAGCCCCTCAAATCCCTCGTGAAGACTGAGAAGGAGAAGAATAAATTCAATACCCTTGCCATCTCCCCATCCTTTGTAACCAGATGTCCTTTCTCATTCTTTATGGGGCCAATATGGTCTGTCCTCCCCTTTTTTGTTTATATACAGTATTCATCGGCATAGGGGAAAAAATCGCGTGTGCGTGTTATACGTCGATATAGGCTGCCTCGGAGGGGAAGGAGGAAACGAGCACCGACGAAATACAGAGCCGCAATCTCCTGTGTACTCGGCTCGCAGTCATGCCCAGTCCCGCCCCCTGGACGGCTCCTAGTGTTGATGTCCCGGCATTAGACTGCCGTTATGTCCATCATAGGAGCTAAGCCAGGGGGCGGTACTGGGCGTGACTGCGAGCCGAGCCGAGTACATAGGAGATCCGGCTCGGTCTATCGCGGCATAGACAAGGCTGCAGATGGGCACTGATTAGGCTGTAATGATGAGCAAGGATGCAGATGAGCACTGATTAGGCTGCAATGATGGGCGAGGCTGCAGATGGGCACTGTTCAGGTTGCAATGATGGGCAAGGCTGTAGATGGGCACTGATCAGGCTACAATTATGGGCAAGGCTTTAGATGGGCACTGATTAGGCTGTAATGATGAGCAAGGCTGCAGATGGGCATTGATTAAGCTTTAATGATGGGCAAGGCTGCAGATGGCCACTGATCAGGCTGCAGTGATGGGGCAAGGCTGCAGATGGGCACTGATCAGGCTGCAGTGATGGGGCAAGGCTGCAGATGGGCACTGATTAGGCTACAATGATGGGCAATGACAAGGCTGCAGATGGGCACTGTTCTGGCTTCATTAATGGGCAACGGCGAGGCTGATCCTTATTTTGCTTCAAAATTCTTTATTTAAAATGTAGGTTTTTTTTCCTAAAACTTCCCTCTTAAAATTAAGGTGTGTGTTATACGCCTGTGCGTGTTATATACCGACAAATACGTTACTTAAAGGATTTTTTTTGCTTTCTTCCGCTATGTGTCTTTCGTGCTCTATCTTAGCCACCCTAATTGCACCCTTGCATATCTTATTGCATTCTTTGTAAATTCTCATTGCTGGTGATGATTCATCAGCCTTGTATTTTTTGAAGGCCTTCTCCTTTGCTTTTATATGCATTTTTACATTAGAGTTAAGCCATCCAGGGCTTTTGTTCGCTCTTTTAAAATTTATTTCCCAATGGGATACACTGGCTAATGCCCTTATTTAATATGCTCTTAAAGCAAACCCATCTCTCCTCCGTGCTCTTTGTTCCTAAGATTTTATCCCAATTTAGATCTTCTACCAAGGTTCGTAGTTTAGGGACGTTGGCTCTTTTGAAATTCGGTATCTTTGTGTTCCCCTTAAGTGTCCTATTTGTGTGATTTTATACAGAAGCCAATTGACCTGTGATCGCTACTTGCTAAATTTCCCCGTATTTCCACATCCGTGATCAGGTCTGTATTGTTGGTAATCAGTAGATCTAGTAACGCCTTGTTTCTAGTTGGTGCGTCTACCATCTGACCCATGAAATTGTCCTGCAAGACATTTAGGAACTGGCGAGCCTTAGACAAATGCGTGGTTCCCTCCGCCCAGTCTGTCTGGATAATTAAAATCCCCCATTATGATAACACTTCCCATCCTTGCTGCTAATCCAACTTGTGATAGGAGGTCCTTCTCCCCCTCCTCCCTTGGGTTAGGGGGTCTATAGCATACTTCCAGTATTATTTTCCCCTTAGCTTCATCCCTTTGTAGCTGTATTATTTTCCCCTTAGCTTCATCCCTTAGTGATGTCATCTCTCACATTCACTTGTACATTATTCTTGATATACAGGCATACCCCTCCCCTTTTTTTACCCTCTATCTCTGCAATAAAGGGAATACTCTTGCATGGTTGCCAGACAATCGTGAGAGCTGTTGAACCAAGTCTCTGAAATTCCCACAAAATCTAAATCCTCCTCGTTTAACAGTATCTCTAGTTCACCCATCTTGTCCGCCAGGTTCTTGGCATTGGTGAACATGCCACGTAGTTTAGACCGGTCGCATACTGTCCTCTTATTGGGTGTTCTGAGATTGCAAATAGGACTTGTTACTATACTTACCTTGGGTTTATGTGCTTTAGTCAACCTACCACTAATACCCCCAATACTACCCTCTGGAATATGTTCATTGCTGACTATCTCTACCTCTGGACCCTCCCCCCATCACCTAGTTTAAAAACCCCTCTAACTTTTCAGCCATCTTCACTCCCAGCAGATCTGCACCCTCCTCATTTTAGGTGCAGTCCGTCCCTTGCAAATGTTATAATGGGCAGCATGTGATTAAAGCCTCCTTGGTTTATTTTCTATGAATAGCCAGACTTGGTGGTGTCTGAGTCAAGTGAAATCCAATTTCTGGCCTAGTATTGCATGCGTAGACCCCACAACTGTAAACCAGTGGATAGGTTCCCTGAGGCATGTACTTGGTTTTTCAAGTTGTAAGCTGCAAATTGAGTCAAGCCACTTTCCTGGTATAATCTGTGGGGCATGGTTAGTTTAACAGTTGGGTCCCACTCTGTTTCTCGGGAGCACTGACAGCAGTCCCTGGTTAAAGGGAGTCTGCAGTTGTCATAGAAATTAAAGCGCTACACTAAAAATGCCCATTTCTTTTAAAGGCTTTCATTTCTGAATAATGCCATCATACTTTATACAAGAAATATAATAGAAAGAAGGAACAAATCTCAGAATGAAATTTGCACCTTTTTGATGAGATACAAGCTGCCTTAGAGCCCAGATGGAAGATGAAAAAATGTGTGTTTATTATAATCATTGCACCCCCCCTCTCTCTACCATTTTAATTCGCAATTAGAAGTACCTGTGAGGTATGATACAGAACTATACGTAAGTTGTTCAATGTGTTTTTTTTTTTTTGAAAGACCCCTTTTAGCTGGGTGGACTGCAGCAGTGGATCTGCCTGCTCAGCGGGGAATCTGTCCTCTGATCCCCGCTGAGCAGGCGGATGACAGGTCCATGTCTGCTCCGCTTATGCAGAGCAGACACAGCCTGTCCTCTATGGGCGGTTGGACCGTCTGTCCATTTCCATCCAACTGTCATCGGATCTGCTAGACAGATGATGAATGGATCCCCCAAACGTCTGTTTAGTGGCCAGGATCGAATGTCGGTGGGGGGTCGGTCTATTGACTTCCACTGCTCCATGAAGGGTGATAGTTGGTCCGATCGGGTCCGTCTGAAAAACTGACAGGTGGACTCAATCGGTCAGCCTATGTGAAAAGGGCCTAAGGCAGTCTTCAAGATTTTTACCCTGTAAGAACCCTTGAAATTTTCTTCAGTTCTTAAGCTGTTTACACATTATTCAATTTCCTTTAGATTTACACTCACCGGCCACTTTATTAGGTACACCTTGCTACTACCGGGTTGGACCCCCTTTTGCCTGTAGAACTACCTTTTAATTCTTCATGGCATAGATTCAACAAGGTGTTGGAAACATTCCTCAGAGATTTTGGTCCATATTGACATGATAGCATCATGCAGTTGCTGCAGATTTGTCGGCTGCACACCCATGTTAATCTCCTGTTCCACCACATCCCAAAAGGTGCTCTGTTGGATTGAGATCTGGTGACTGTGGAGGTCATTGGAGTGCAGTGGCCTCATTGTCATGTTCAGGAAACCAGTGGTGAGATGATTTGAGCTTTGTGACATTATCCTGCTGGAAGTAGTCATCAGAAGATTGTCGGATTGCCCAGGGTGTCAATATGTTAGGTATATCATATTATTTATTATATTTTAAACGGTCTGCAATTTAGTGATCACACTAATGTACCATGAATGGTAGCTATAATTATTTTTAGCAGAGGTTCCCTAAAGCTGGCTTCACATTAAACTATTTTTTGCACAATTTTCCTTTAGATTTACCAAAACCACATATAATGAGGTCAAACCTAAATGCTTTCAAATGTGTATGCAATCAGGCAGGTCCTTGCACTACAAAGTTGAGGGGACAGTATATGGTTGAATGTGGTGTACCTTCTGAGATCTGCCCAGGGCCTGAACAATCAGTTGGGTTCCCATAGCACGCAACACAACCACAGTAACCAGTTTTCATTTGTCGTGTCTTGTCTCAGGAAAGAAAAGAGTTGAGTTTCCCACAGAGATCGCTTTTCTATTATTACTGCATAGCATATACTTTTTTTTTTTTTTTTACATTTAACGTGGTGCTTTATTGAAAAAAGAAAAGTAGTTGTACATACAGGTCATATTCATCCATAATACAGGGGAATAATACTCAAGATACAACTGAAAGTAGCTTAGGCGACAAACAGACAGGCAAATAAAAGAAAATATAAATGTAAAGAGATACCAAACATGCATCGTACAATGTTGTATTACATCACATCTATAAGACCTGGATAGTACATTCACAATTTAATACTTCAGAGGGAGTTTTTAGTGCAAGATAAATCATTCTGAGGGTGTGTTACAAGTGGAAGCATTTTCCAGCCAGGCATCCCATACTTTGCCATATTTAGTTGGGCAACCCCTGTGGGCATAGATTTCCTTTTTATAGGGAAGAACATTATTAATGTTGGATATCCATTCTTGGAGTGTGGGAGGGGCAGTTTGTAACCATTTTCTGGCTATTAGTAGTCTAGCTATGAATAGCGTTTCTTGAAGGAAGATCTTATGATATTTATCCGAGTCAGGGTCTGGAAATATTCCTAGTAGGCATTGTTTGGGGCATAGTGAAAGTGGGGATCCCATTTCATCGTGGATAAATCTAACTATCTGGGACCAGTAATCCTGTACCACTGGACATTGCCAGAGGAGATGAAAGAAGGTACTAGTTGGACTGTCACAATGGGGGCAATTGGGGTTCTGAGTTGGTTTGTATTTGGCTATATGATGGGGGGTTAAATATGACCTGTGTAAAATATACAGGTGTGTGAGGCGGTCCGAAAGCTTAGTAGAGACCTTTCTGCAAGTCTCCAGGGCGTCCTCCCATTCATCATCCTCCAGCTCCCCCACATCCCCCGACCAGACGTCTTTCAATTTATATGCAATGGAGAGACTGCAGTGGGTCTTAGCATCAAGTTGTAGAAATCTGAAATGAGCTTGCGATGTTCGGTGCCCAACATGACGTGCAAGACATCCGCACGTTCCACGCCAGGAGGGGTCCCACCGAATTGAGTATGAAGGGCGTGGCGGAGCTGGAGATAACGAAAGAACATATTGTTTGGGAGGCTAAAGTTTGTTTTGAGCTGTTGGAATGACTGTAAGATGTTGTCATGGTAGACATCTGATAAGAATCCTATGCCGTATTGAAGCCAAATTTCGGGATTTGGCACCTTGTGGAGTTCTCCCAGTTCAGGATTATCCCATAGTGGCTTGTGGGAGTGCGTAGGCGGCAGTTTGAGTTTGTGTTTTACCACTTCCCATATCCTACAGTAGTGGTAAAGCATTCCTTTCTTGTTATCTATATACCTAGAAAAAGAATCTGGAAAGGGTGTGAGGTTCGACGTCCCCGTGGAGCACAGAGCAGGGATAAACAGCGCTTTTTGTCATGTTTATCTAGGTGGAAAAACTGGGACAGTTGCGCCGCCAAGTAATAGAGATTAAAGTCCGGCAAAGCCGCACCCCCCAATTCTGTTGGGTTCTTCAATGTTTGCCAGGATAATTTATGGCGGCCCGATCCCCAAACAAATGAGTTAAGAATAGCTTCAATGGATTTAAATATTCGCAAGGGTAAATAGATCGGGGCATGCCACAACACGTATAAAAATTTAGGAAGAAGGACCATTTTGATTAGATTAACTCGACCCATCACCCCTAGGGGTAGTTTGGCCCATATCTGTGTTTTGCGTTTCAGTACTGCTATTAGGGGTTCTAAATTGAGGCGGACATAATCTTCTGATGATCGAGTTATCACTATTCCTAGATAAGTCATCTCGCTGACCCTGAGAAGTGGGGAGCTGGATTGTTCACTGGTGGGCGCACTGACGTCTATCGGGAGGATCTGGGATTTATCCCAGTTAATTTTCAATCCCGAATATTTGCCGAAATTTTGAATTACTTCTAGGGCCAATTGTAAGGACGCGCCTGAGTCTGCGAGGTACAATAACATATCGTCAGCATATAAACTGATCTTTTCCAACAAGGTACCACGGGTAAGTCCTATAACGCCTGGGTGGGCTCAAAGGGATGCGGCGAGAGGCTCCACCGCTAGGGCATACAAAAGGGGAGAAAGTGGGCACCCCTGCCGAGTGCCCCTGGAGAGAGGAAACGATTCCGAGATCTTTCCGTTGACCAAGATCCTGGCGCATGGGCTCTGATATAATAGTTGGATCCATTTAATAAAGCGGGGTCCGAACCCATATTTTGTGAGGCACTCCCACAAGTACGTCCACTCAACAGAGTCAAACGCCTTTGCGGCGTCTAAGGACACCACCACTCTGGAGCCCATGGTGTCATGTTTAGCTTGGACATTCATATAAAGCCTACGTAGATTATATGCCGTGTTTTTAGCTGGCATGAAACCGGTTTGGTCCGGATGAATTAATGAGAGGATCACCGTGTTTAAGCGAAGCGCCAGGATCTTGGCCAATATTTTTACATCTAGTTGAAGGAGGGATATCGGGCGGTAAGACTCCGGGATCTCTGGGTTTTTTCCTGGCTTAGGTATCAGCACTATATGGGCTTCGCGCATAGACGGGGGGAGGGTTTCAGATTTAAATATATGAGAAAATAGTTCACGTAGTTTGGGGGTCAGCGCCTCACTATACGTTTTATAGAACTCCAGAGGCAGCCCGTCAGACCCCGGAGCTTTTGAAGTATTAAGCAATGAAATTGCCCTGGAGACTTCGCTTTCGTTAATGGGGGCCTCTAGCTGATCCATCTGGAGCTGAGTGAGGTGGGGGAGTTCTATGTTGTATAGCACCGTCGCAATTGCCTCTACTGATGCATCTGCATTGGATGAGTATAAGGATGCGTAAAATTCGCGAAACTCCCTGGCTACCTCATCAGGATCGGTCAACACCCCACCGGTCGCAGCCCGAAGTGCTACCACCGTGGGAGGTCTGTGGTCCAGATGTGCTAAATATGCCAAGAGTCGACCCGCCCGCTCTCCACATTCATAGTGTCTTTGCTTATTATAGAAAATTTTTCTGTCAGCCTTTTCAAAATATAAGTTATTCACTATTCTTGCTTGTAATTTTAATTGGTCTGCTGTTAATGCGGAGGGGTCATTTGTGAAGTTCTTTTCTGCCTCCACCAGGGAGTGTTCTGCCTGTGTAAGAATCTGGGAGGAAGTTTTGCGATACCGGGATATGCGTTGCGATAAAATCATTAGGGCATGAGCTTTGAAAGCGTCCCATATAATCTCAGGGGGTGCTGTGCCCTTATTCGTGTGGAAGAAGAACTCCCATTCACTGGCCACCTCCTCCAGATCAGGAACAACTGTCAGCCAAAACGGATTTAGATTCCAGCTGTATGTCCGGGGGGGAGCGTCAACCCCAAGCATAATCCAGTATGGGGCATGATCAGATAGGATGCGTGGGTTAAATCCTACCTTGTTAAGTAGGGGGGTGAGAGTACCTGAAATAAATATAAGGTCGATGCGTGACATGGTGTTATGTGATGCGGAGAAGCAGGAGTATGCCTTTTCTGATGGATTACAGTGTCTCCACGTGTCTATAAGAGCCAGGTCTGTGATCATCTTACTAAACCTAGTGTGTGGCTGAGCGATACCATCTTGAGGCGCTGTTGACATACGGTCCAACTCCCTATTCATTATGTTGTTAAAATCGCCCAGCCACAACACAGGAACCGTGGGAAATTGAGACATGTACATTATCCCCTCATTTATGGCACTTAATTGAAAGGGAGGTGGTATATGAAATGCCATAATTAACACTTCCAGTCCATTCACCTTAGCATGCAAAAATAAAAATCTACCCTGCGGGTCGGATCTAAGAGCAAGAAGCACGAATTGTACTGTTTTGGCCACAAGTATGGCTACACCTCTGGAGTTGGCAGAGTATGGGGCCTGGTATAGCCATCCCACCCAGGGTTTCTTAAGTGTCGTTTGAAGTTGCCCCGTGAGGTGAGTCTCAACGAGCACCGCAATGTCCACGTGTTGGGACTTGAGATATGCCAGTACTGCGTTGCGTTTGGGCTTGGCCCTGAGACCTCTCACGTTCCAGGTCAAACATTTAATATCCAACATGGTTTTGTTGTTTTATGTTTGCATGCCATATAAACATTTATTAAGATTCTAACATCATTCTCATATGCAACAAAGCCCCTGCTCCCCTTCCCCTCCCTCTCTTTTAAACATATAGGGCCGGATAGATAGGAAAACCGGGCTGGTTGTATATGGTGGCCTTTGACATAATAGTTGGAGTGCATGAACATTATAGCAGGAAGTGGGCACCACGAGCTATTTCCTTTCAGTATAAAATTTTTTAACCAAACATTAACACAAACATAGCAGCCTAAGATAAGCTGCATCAACACACTGGCGTACCCGGGTAAGCAATGCATCCATTTAAATATACGTGCAGTTTGCTGATGCCGGGTGTGCCAGAGAAACTTCACTTGTGCCCTAAGGCAACTGTTGCTAAGAAAAAACAAAAAATGAGAACACGCGGGATCCAGCCAGACATCCGCGGCTAGGGGGGGGCGATACTTCGCTGTGAAGCAAGCAATAGCGTCAGGAGCCAGCGCACCGACCTGGGGGATAGTTCCATATTCCCCATTGCGAGTGTCTTACCGGGTGACCGCCTGCCAAAGCCTGTAAAACTTGTGAGGAATACTAGCTGTGTCTTTGGCAAATTCCTGAGCAGGCCCTTTCATGTGGAGACTCACGCAAGTCCTGTGGGTATTTATAGTGGCGAAAGCGCCCATATAGCACCAAAGGTTAATCTTGACCACATCCACGGGTGCCAGGAAACAGATTGTCCTCAAATAGGGGAAATGCAGGTGCAACTAAGCCAGACACCAGAACATTATTGTAAATAGCATGTATTTTTTGTAAGAGTACCTGTAGGATGGTAAATTTGCAGGTTTCAGGGAGATGTGTAGTTGTTGCAGGACCTATTCCCTCCTTTGCTGAATATCAGGTGGGGGTTTCAAGCAGGGTCACGCCGCGGGGCTTCCTTGTTTTCAAGCCAAGTAAAAACAGCTTCAGGCGTGTCAAAGAAGTGTGCCCTGTCTTCTCCCACAACTCGCAACCGCGCTGGGAAAAGCATTGCATAAGAGTAATGGCGGATTCGTAACTGGCATTTCGCTTCTGTAAACAGGGCTCTCTTCTTCTGGACCTCCGCCGAGAAGTCTGGGAATACTTTAACCTCCACATTCTTGAAGGGTATATTACCCTTTGTTCTAGTCAACCGCAGTACAGCATCTCGATCGCGGAAGTTGAGCAGCTTAGCAATAAATGTCCTCGGCGGAGCGCCCTGCGGGGAGGCTTGGCCGCAAGCCTGTGTGCCCTTTCAACCACGAAGGAGGTGGAGAACTCAGCTCTCCCGAACGTGTCAACCAGCAATTTCTCCAGAAATGAGGGGGGGTCAGAGCCTTCTGATCCCTCAGGCAGGCCTATGAACCGCAAGTTACACCTTCTCAGGCGGTTTTCCATGTCGTCCTGCTTGACTATCACCATGTTAAGTTGGTGTTGCAGTCGTTCGGTATGAACCTGTAAGGGCGATACTTCATCTTCCACGCGGCTAATGCGGGCTTCAGTCTCTGTGACTCTGTCTCTTAGTTTTTGCAGATCTTGGTGTATTAGTGAGACATCCACCTTAACCTCCTCAATCTTGCTGGTTAAAGTGCTCTTACAATCTGATATTGCTTCCAGCACTCGCGCCGTATCTTCCGCCACTGAGTCTGCATGGGGAGAGGAACCGGCGCCATTTTCTCCTCCAGCTTCCTTATATGTATTCCTATATTTGGCTAGCTTTGCAGCCGGATCCGTTTTCTGTTTCGGCGGCGACATGTTCCCAGAGGGCCAGGAGAGTCAGGCGTCCACTCGTGGGTAATAATTTAGCAGTATTACCTCCAGGATCTTGAAATACGGATAGTGGGCAAGCGGAGCTCTCGTTTCTAGCTCCCTACGCCATTCCGGTCCAGGCCACGCCCCATAGCATATACTTTTACATATCACCTTCTAGTGGCGGAAGATGAAAAGCATACTGCTTTCACATTGGAGAGGCTAGGATGCAGTTTACTCAGATCTTCCAAGGATATGAAGTTTTGAAGTTATTTGAAAGATATATGAAGTTTTGGGAGAACCAGTTGTTTCTAAGAAACTGGCCTAATTTTAGTCTTATGTTTCTGGTGAAGTAATCCTTTAGGCTGTGATTACATTTTTTTTTTTTTGCGGTGCTGGAACGCACATGTTGCGTTGCCATTAATTTTTATTGACACCCCAACCAACCTTGCAAATGGAACAGACAACCTTTGCAATGCACCACAATGCATAGTAACACACTACGGTTCTTACAGTGTGCTCCTTTACAAAAAAACAAGTACATGCACTTTTTTTGGGTGCATTTCTCTTAAAACGGAGGTCCAGCCCGCCCCCCCCCCCCCCCCCCCCCCCCCCCGAAAAATTAAGTCAGCAGGTACAAATTTTACAGCTGCTGATTTTACAGATACTACCTACGTCTATTTATTACTGCTAAAGCAATAAAGTTGGCTGTGGCCAGTGTAAAGCAGTACTGAGCTCCTGCCATAATGTGTAAGTATGCATAGCAAATATGGACATTATGGCCAACCTAACTCTGAATTTGTCATCCTCCGGTGCTCACAGCTCTGATATCCTCATTGCCAGTCAGTCCACACCACTGTCATTTTCTGCTGCTCAAGTTGAATCATTCATGCACCCAGCTAATTTCTTGGTATTTTTATAGTTTTTTTGGCCGAAGAAACATGCAACATCGCTAATCCGAAAAAGCTCTACCTCCCTAGCAATTTAAGGATTTAGTTCCACTTTAAATGTGAAATGTGTACGCTCTGTTCACCATCTGAGGCTGTCTATCTCAAGAGAAAGTTGAAGGGAAGATTTTATTACATAGACGCAGTGAAAGCAAACACTTGATTAAATCTGTTAACTTCTTCAATACTGGGCGCTTTCCTGCCCAGGCCAATTTTCAGCTTTCAGCGCTGTCACACTTTGACAATTGCGCGGTCATGCCATATGACATTTTTTGTAATTTAATTTGTTTGAGACAAAGCTTTCTTTTCTTTCAGTTTTATTGTTACAGGGTGGCAGCTGTGCGCTGGGTCACGTGTGTGTGTATGTATATGTTTTATGTATATAATGTGATCCCGCACTTCTGGGGGGGGGGGACGCTCGCTCGGCTTTGATTACACACAGCGGGAGCTGATTGGTGGGTACTCGATGTCCGCCGCCACCCGGCGATCATCAATCAGAGAGGCAGGACATCGCTCTGCCTATGTAAACAAGGCAGATTGCCATTCTGACAGGAGGGAAGGCATGGATCCTGTGTCTCTGCAAAGCAGGGACTATGAACCATGTCTTTCCCCTAGTAAAATCACCTCACACAGTTAACCCTTTGATCACACCTGATGTTAACTCCTTCCAAGCCAGTGTCAGTACAGTAACAGTGCATATTTGTAGCACTGATTAGTGTATTAGTGTCACTGGTTCCCAAAGTGTGTAAAAACAAAAGTGTCAGTGTCTGAATGTCTGCCACAATATCGCCATCACACTTGAAGTCGCTGATCGCTGCCATTTCTAGTAAAATAAATAAAAATATCCCATAGTTTGTAGAAGCTACAGTGTCGCACGACCGAGCAATTGTCAGTTAAATGTAACGCAGTGCTGTATTGAAAAAAATGGCCTGGTCGTCAAGGGGGTAAATCTTCCATAGGTCAAGTGGTTAATTGCCACTGGGGTTTTTTTTTTCCCTTAGTTTCTGTTATAAAATTTTACAAATAAGTAATTTTTCTTCACTGATGTGCGCTGATGAAGCGGCACTAATGAGGCTTCACTTATAATCAGTGAACACTGAATGGCACCCCTGCCAATCGGATGACTTCCTGTGTTCAAAATGCAACACTGCAGCCTCACTGTAAATAACCTGAAAGCTATTGGCTATCACTGGAGCAGTGGTGTCTACTATAGTGATTTCCAGCTTCTAGAGGGATCCCACAGGTATGGTATGTGCAAAGTTACATTGGTCTAGGCTTTACCAATGTAACTATGTGAAAATATCCACACCTAGAATTCTTCTTTAACCACTTTCTGCTCGGCCACAGTACATTCACTGCAGCACGGTGGCATGGCCAGGCAGGATCGCGTGTACATGTATGTCCTCCTGACTCTTATGGGTTAGCGGCATGTTATATAATCACATGATCACAACGTCAACAAAGCTGTTGTGAATGAGTTTCATTCATAACAGCTGTGTGGTTCCTTTAGTGATGCTGTGATTGGCCCACAGCTCTCATATGGTACCTGGGCCAATTACAGCACCCTGTACCATGTGATAGCTGTTTGAAAAATCGCAGAACACAATAGTAAATCACAGCTGTAGTTAATGTAATCCATTCATGACCATTCAAAACATTGCCATTACAATGATGATCACAGTAACAGCAATCAAAGTGTTAAAATAAATAAATAATCCCCTGGTTGTAATGAGTGGATATTTGAATTACGGTTGCCATTCTATCATCTGGAACCAGTCTGCCCATTCTCTTCTGACATCAACAAGGCATTTTCATCCACACAACTCCCGCTCACTGGATATTTTCTATTTTTTGGACCATTCTCTGTAAACCCAATAAATGGTTGTGTGTGGTGTGTGTGTGTGTGTGTGAAAATCCCAGTAAATCAGCCGTTTTTGAAATACTCAGACCAGCCTGTCTGGCACCAACAACCATGCCATGTTCAAAGTCACCTAAATCCCCTCTTTTTTTCCCCATTCTGATGCTCGGTTTGAACTTCAGCAAGTCATCTTCACCATGTCTAGATGCCTAAATGCATTGAGTTACTGCCATGTGCTTGGCTGATTAGCAATTTGTGTTACCAATCAATTGAACAAGTGTGCCTTTTATAAAGTGTGCGGTGAGTGTACATGCTGCATTCGCCGGCTTGTGTAGCAGCAGATTCCCCATTGAAGCTGGAGCGCTCGTCACATCCTAATGACGGGCAGCAGCAGGGCAAAGATTAGAGATTACTGCCATTGCCGGAGGGTGTTGGATATGTATAATTTCAGGTTATACTTGTCTTTTTAATTTACGCCCAAAAACTAATGAATAGTTGCAAGTAGATCTTTTCTTTATATACAAGATGATCATACAGGCTTCCTTTTGCAGCCTTCACTTCAGCTGACTTCCAACTGTTCACTTTGATGTGTGGGCTTATTTAATAAGGCAGTGCAAAGAGCAGTGCTGCACAGTAACTGTGTTTAATCAATCAAGCATGCACACAGAAAATCTTTTATGTGATTTTAATCAAAGATCCTATATTTGGATATTCTCCTTGCAGTCACAGAATGCTATCTATAGCCATGTATTCTTGGCGATTTAAAGCGGGTGTCATTTCTGCTCATTAAAAAAAAAAAAAAAAAAAAAGTTGACAGACAAGGAGCCATACCTTTTAAGAAAAAGAAATTAAAGTATACTTAACATTTTCTACAAGATCCCTAGGGATGACTTCAGGTATGTCCCCTTTTATTAGCCAAAGATTTAAACAAGGGGGCTGGAAATAGGTATTGAAAAGGAAAGCTTGTGTCTCATTTACATAGTTACATAGTAGGTGAGGTTGAAAAAAATACACAAGTCCATCAAGTCCAACCTATGTGTGTGATTGTATGTCAGTATTACATTGTATATCCCTGTATGTTGCGGTCATTTAGGTGATTATCTAATAGTTTCTTGAAGCTATCGATGCTCCCAGCTGAGACCACCGCCTGTGGAAGAGAATTCCACATCCTTGCCGCTCTTACAGTAAAGAACCCGCTACGTAGATTAAGGTTAAACCTCTTTTCTTCTAATTTTAATGAGTGGCCGCGAGTCTTGTTAAACTCTCTTCTGCGAAAAAGTTTTATCTCTATTGTAGGGTCACCAGTACGGTATTTGTATATCGAAATCATATCCCCTCTCAAGCGTCTCTTCTCCAGAGAGAATAAGTTCAGTGCTCGCAACCTTTCCTCATAACTAATATCCTCCAGACCCTTTATTAGCTTTGTTGCCCTTCTTTGTACTCGCTCCATTTCCAGTACATCCTTCCTGAGGACTGGTGCCCAGAACTGGACAGCATACTCCAGGTGCGGCCGGACCAGAGTCTTGTAGAGTGGGAGAATAATCGTTTTATCTCTGGAGTTGATCCCCTTTTTAATCCATGCCAATATTCTGTTTGCTTTGTTAGCAGCAGCTTGGAATTGCATGCCATTGCTGAGCCTATCATCTACTAGCCTATCAACTTCTGTTTGGAAGTTTCTAATCAGTAAGGCTACTTTCACACTGGAGCAGGCGGGCATTTGGCGGTAAAACGCTGCTATTTTTAGGGACGCTTTACCGTTGTTTTAGCGACGATATTCAATGCTTTTAACCCCCACCAGCGGCCAAGAAAGGGTTAAAACTGCCCGCAAAGCGCCGCTGCAGCGGCGGTTTGGCGGCGCTGCCCCATTGATTTTAATGAGCAGAGGCGCTGTAGGAGCGGTGTATACACCGCTCCTACAACGCTGCAAAGATGCTGCTTGCAGGACTTGACCGTCCTGCAAGCGCACCGCTCCAGTGTGAAAACACTCGGGCTTTTACACTGGAGAGACAGGAGAGGCTCATTACAGGCGCTATGCAGGTGCTATTTTAAGCGCTGTAGCGCCTGTAAAGCCCCTCAGTGTGAAAGTAGCCTAACAGTTGCTAGGTTTGTGAAAAAGCCTAAAAAGAATCCTTAACCCTCGTTCACATTAAACGCGGCTTTGAAATCGTGCGACTTCATCTGAAATTGTAAGATTTCAAAGCTGCATTTCAGTGCAACTTGAAAGACATCTGTGCCGCTTCATGCACAGATGTCTATTGAAGTCGCACTCGGCATCAGCAAAATTAGTGCAGTAACTACGTTTGCAAAGCGGTGCGGCGCCACAGTCAGTGACGCACCAATTGGAATGGTGCCCTTGCCGGTGTTTCGTCAGATTAGGCGACCTGTCAAACTGTAATGGCGTTCTGTCGCCGCCATCTTGCTACACCCCGCACTCGTCCTCAGTAAGACTACAGTGAGAAGACGGGAAGCAGACATCTTGTTACACCCACCAGAGTTTTGCATCTCACATGTATTTTTAACAGTTAACAGAACTTATATGCGAAATAGAGTATTTAGAAATCCATCGGACTGTTTACATGTTAAATTATAAAAGCAGCAGTGTTCTGTCAGATTTGCAAACCTGTGAGATCAGCAGGCTTGCTGCTGCTTTTAAAATTCAGCATCTAAACAGTCTGTGAGATTTCTAAATACTGTATTTCACCATATAAGCTCCGTTTACTGTTAAAAATAAGTGTGAAATGCAAGACTCCGGTGGGTGTAACAAGATGTCTGCTTGCCGCCTTCTCTCTGTATCAATACTGTGGACGAGTGTGGGGTGTAGCAAGATGGCGGCGACAAAACGGCACTTCCGTTACAAATTCTGATGGGTCACCTAATCTGATGAAACACCAGCAATAGGCTGGGACTTGTCATGCCATTTGACCTGTCAAATCACATGACAAATTGCTTCAATGTGAACGAGGGCTTAATACCCTAAAAAAAAAAAAACTTTTTTAAAGGGCCAGCTGCAAAGTTTTCTTTGTTCACCTGTATTTCTTTTATGTCTATAAGCCTACAAAAAACAGCATGTCCAAAGGGATGGTGGTTGGGTTAAAATTTGTGTATGGATATTTTATAGATATTAATTTGGAACCACTAGTCAATATTTATAACTACTGCAGTAGGGAACAGACACAAAAGATACACTCCCCCATCTTTCCAAATAACTGTTCTGCCTTATTTAGAAGCAATTGAAGGTTTTTATACACATGACTAGGTAGGTATCGAATTAATATTACAATTGTACTTTTATAGTAACAAGGGGAGTAACATAGGCAGGCTAATTCTTATCAGGACTCAAAAGAATGCAAACATGTACTGACAACATTATTAGTGCCATGTGCAATACATTCAAAATAGAATATAGTTATATACAGAACTTACAAATTTCCTTTACAGTTATGCAGCATATGAGAGACATAGGTTTCATGACACCCCCACCCCTCTTTTTTTTTTTTTTTTTTTTTTTTTTTTTCAGAATCTACTGACAGTGGCATCACTAGGGGGTGACTTTTGGGGCTAAAGCTCAGAATCTGGGGGCCATAGCCCCGAGTCTTTGCAGGGGTCCCCAAGGGGAGGGAAGGATCTCTGGGGACCCTGATTTTAAGGGGGAGGCTCCCTGGGGACCCTGATGCAAGGGGGAGGCTCCCTGGGGACCCTGATGTAAGGAGGAGGCTCCCTGGGGACCCTGATGTAGGGGAGGGGGGCTCTCTGGGGAGAGAGATATATATATATCTCTATCTATCTATCTATCTATCTATCTATCTATCTATCTATCTATCTATCTATCTATCTATATATATATATATATATATTACACACACACGTATATTACCGTATATACATGTGTATGCCCGCCCAAGCATATGACTTTCTTTACTACGCTGCTATGGGCTCTAGCCCAAGATCTTTCGTAGACCTAGCAACGCCCCTGTCTACTGACAATATTTTGGGTACTTTAAGATTAATTTAGTGACCTGCTGAAATTCCACGAGATCATATTGCTGGTTGATAGAATTTTGATGATCTTGATGTAATCAATTCATTCTCCAAGGTTAATAGTAGCTGGGAGAAGAATTTATTTAAAAATACTAATGGGAACTGACCCTGACAATAGAGATATCTTTAAACCAGATTTCAAGGTTAGATCATAAGACACCAACTGTCTAAAAATGCTAAAATACCTTTTTTAAAAGAGAAATATGGCTGACGCTTGTCTGGCATTACTTCTCCATGGCCCGCTGGTGGCACAGAGCTGTTCTAGGCTGTGCAGGGATCCCGACTTTAATGTCAGGATCCACCCAGATGCCTGACCAGCAGCTGGCTCAGCCTCTCAGCACATAGCTAAAAGCTTGAGCCTGGTGCTCCTGCCCCTTCAACTCTGGCACTTCAGGGAGCGCTAGAGGGGCAGAGCAGGGACTGGCAGTTACCATTCAATGCTCAGATAAGACTGAACTGAGCGATCAGCTGTCAAGTGGTTGTTTGGTTCTTAGTCTTAGAGCTGGTGATGAACGATGATGTAGCCATATAGGGGAGTATGTTTATTTGTTCCCCACACTTCCCCTTTTAAACGTGATTGTAAAGGCCGAAGGTTGTTTACCCTAAAGTGGAGGTCCACCCTAAAAAAAAAAAAAAAATTGCATAAAAAAATACCTGAAAAAATGGAGCAAAAAAAAAAATTTTTTTACTTACGTGAAATGGCTGTTGCTAGGCAGTCTTCCTAATCTGCCTCTTCCTACACCGCGGTGATCTTCAGTGTTCTGCTCCCCGCGTTGTCTTCTGGGGAATGGGGTGCAGTGTGTTATGGGAACTGTGTGTGTCCCACAACACATCGCGTCCCATTCACAAAGAGCCGTTCGCACGTGCGCAGTAGGAAACTGGCAGTGAAGCCGCAAGGCTTTACTGCCTGTTTCCCTTAGGATGGCGGTGCCGGGACCCGAGAGCCAAGGGACGGGTCAGCCTCGGGCGGCCGACATCGCGGGCGCCCAGGACAGGTAAATCTACTTATTTAAAGTCATTAGCTACAGTGTTTGTAGCTGCTGACTTTTAAAAAATTATCCTGGCCGGAATCCTGCTTTAATGCCTTCTTTGCAATTAGAAGCAAAATAAAATTGAAAGGTCTGCAGTCACCAGTGATACACCTCCATCCCTATATACATATACAAAAAAAGAGTCGCTCTGGGACTTTAAATGAGGTGGTCACAGTTTGCCACTGAGTAACAAGACTAATAGCAGTATAAATGTTTATTAAAATTAATGCACATACATGGATAATATAGCATATTAGCTCAGCCAATGGATTTGCACATAATGAAGAGAATAAAGTTGATACAAGCGTTATACAATGCAGTATATACAAATGCACGCATCAGAAAACCCGACGTGCGTTTCGCGAGATCATTGCTCGCTCATCAGGGCTGGATACAGATGAGATGTATTTGAATAGACAAAAAGATGTGTCACAGAGGTAAATGTAAGAACAGTGGCAGAATGGGCCAGAGCAAAACGGCCCAATACTTACCAATGAATGAAACCAGAGTTTCCATCGCTGAACCCCCAAATGGACGGCAGCAGCCAGAGTATGGCACGGGAGCTGAGGGGGAGAAGACGGACACGGGTACCCCCAGGGGGGATGACAGGCGGCAGACATGGCATAGGTGAAGGTGAATGGTCCTAATTGTCTCAGTATGTAGCTTGATAGATGTATATGTCTCAATGATTTGACAAATTTTGTAAGATGAACATCAAGTTATATAATGTAATAATATTTTTGTATGAGAGCATGTATACTCTAGCATAAGTATATATGTCAAGCTTTACTAAATAAGCAGAGTAGACAAAAGTTGTACAATTATTTGTATAGAAACATATGTGGACTAACCTGATCCAATAATGGAGCAGACATAGAGACCATGGGTAAGAAAGTAAATCCTGAATAAATGTATTTGAAACAAAAAAGTACAGGGAATGCAAATTAAGCACCAGGTGAGTGCTGGGGTGGGGAGAGTGTATTTACCTTGATATACAAACAGCTGAACAGCACCGGAAATCTCTGTGGTGTGCATAGTATTGGTGAGTGAAGGAAGTGATCTCAGCCACGTCTCACCCCTGACTTATATCCCCGCACACTCTATGCACACCACAGAGATTTCCATTGCTGTTCAGCTGTTTGTATATCAAGGTAAATACACTCTCCCCACCCTAGCACTCACCTGGTGCTTCATCTGCATTCCCTGCACTTATTTCTTTCATTTATAACATAGCTTTTCACACAACCTTTTCCTTTTCTCTTTCCCAGACAAACACATTTTTTCAGGATTTACTTTCTTACCCATGGTCTCTATGTCGCTCCATTATTGGATCAGGTTAGTCCACATATGTTTTCTATACAAATAATAGTACAACTTTTGTCTACTCTGCTTATTTAGTAAAGCTTGACATATATACTTACAGGATGCTAGAGTATACATGCTCTCATACAAAAATATTATTACATTATATAACTTGATGTTCATCTTACTAAATTTGGCAAATCATTGAGACTAAGGATGAGCTCCGGCGTGTTCGCATGCTGCACGTGCAGAGCCCGCCAGGAAGTCGGCACGGCGCAGCGCTAATCACAGGCAGTGAGACATTTCCCGATCTCTGCAGCCGCACATCAGGAAATGCCTCGCTGCTTGTGATTAACGCTGCGCCATGCCGACTTCCTGGAGGGCTCGGCACGTGCAGCATGCGAACACGCCGGAGCTCATCCTTAATTGAGACATATACGTCTATCAAGTTACATACTGAGAAAATTGGGACCATTCACCTTCACCTATGCCATGTCTGCTGCCTGGCATCCCCCCTGGGGGTACCCATGTCCATCTTCTCCCCCTCAGCTCCCGTGCCATACTCTGGCTGCTGCCGTCCATTTGGGGGTTCAGCGATGGAAACTCTGGTTTCGTTCATTGGTAAGTATTGGGCCGTTTTCCTCTGGCCCATTCTGCATTTACCACTGTGTGACATCTTTTTGTCTATTCAGATACATTTCATCCGCATCCACCCCTGATGAGCGAGCAATAATCTCGCAAAACGTGCGTGCATTTGTATATACTGCATTGTATAACGTTTTGTATTAACGTTATTTATTCTCTTCATTATGTGCAAATCCATTGGCTGAGCTAATATGCTATATTATCCATGTATGTAGATTCATTTTAATAAACATTTATACTGCTATTAGTCTTGTTGCTCAGTGGCAAACTGTGACCACCTCATTTAAAGTCCCAGGGCGACTCTCTCTTTTTTTTCTTTGCAATGAAATCGCATGCAGTTTGAACAGGAATGCGTTGCGATTCCTGTCTGAATAGCATTTGGTTTTCAGCGGCGCTCCTGTGTGAACCCATGCTGAAGTCACTGACAATGCAGGAAACCGCATGCGATTCAGAAGGAATCGCCCCACATTCCTGTTCAAATCGCATGCAATTCTTAGCATTGCGATTTGAGCTCATTCATTTTGTATGTGCTCAAATCGCACCACAAAGGTATGGGTACTCGGTATCGGCAAGTAGTTGTGTACGAGTATTGGTACTCGTACTCGCCAGTAAAAAACTGGTATCGGTGCAACCCTAGCGATGAGCATTACGGCCAGTGTGAAAGAGCCCATAAAGTGGCAATGTTGCTCTAAAATGTAAAGTAGATGTTTGTTATTCTCTTTCAGGTACTGTTAAGTCATGTATTTATTTTTCCAGTATGCCAGTGATTGTGATTAACAAAAACTAAAATCTGATTGTCTTCTGAAAATTACTACACAGCTTTAGTTACAATTGTCAAAAGATCTCTGCGCAAACCAATGTGAAAATCCACCTGTTGTCTTAATATTTGTGAATGCAGCTATCACTGACGTGTGTTTCTCACATCAATCAGATACTTATATTTATAAACTAGCGCAGTGCAATCTTTTCTTATACAGAACACTGAATATTTTTAGACAAATGAGAAGTATCATCTAGGGATGGGACTATACCGGCACTAAGGAAGTACAATAGGAGTACAGTGGAACCTCAGATTACGAGCATAATCCGTTCCAGGAGAATGCTCGTAATCCAAAGTACTCACATATCAAAGCAATTTTTCCCATTGAAGTCAATGGAAACTAAAATAATTAGTTCCGCATTGACTTCAATGGGATGAAATACCGCATGCGGCCAGAGGCGGGGGGCGCTGGAGAGCCTGGGAAACGGCTGAAAAGGCCCGAGGGACACTTCGGCGGACCTCGGCAAACCTCGGAAAGACTCCGGTAACGAGCCTTTCCGAGGTTTGCTGAGGGCAACCAAACTCTCCTCGGGCCTTTCTGTGCATTTCCGATCGGCGACTTTCGGCTCTGCTCGGCTTCGGCGCCCCCCACCTCAGGCCAAAAGCAGTACTGCACACCGCTTTTGGCCTGAATCCTGCTCGTTTTGCGAGACAACACTCGCAAACTGAGTTAGGAATTTTAAAAATACAGTGTTCGGTTTGCGAAATGCTCGTTAACCGCGTTACCTGCAAACCGAGGTTCCACTGTATAAAAATGTCATTAAAGGTGTCACTGGATTGTTCCAATGCCAATGTAATGTTGTATGCCCTATTTGTATGACCTATATACAATACTTCTAGTTTTTAACCACTTCAGCCCCGGAAGAATTTACCCCTTCCTGACCAGTGTGTTCTTTGCAATTCGGCACTGCATCGCTTTAACTGACAATTGCGCGGTCGTGCGACGTGGCTCCCAAACAAAATTGTCGTCCTTTTTTTCCCACAAATAGAGCTTTCTTTTGGTGGTATTTGATCACCTCTGCGGTTTTTATTTTTTGCGCTATAAACAAAAAAATTAGAGACAATTTTGAAAAAAACGCATTATTTTTTACTTTTTGCTATAATAAATATCCCCCAAAAATATTTTAAAAAAAATTTTTTTTCCTCAGTTTAGGCCGATACATATTCTTCTACATATTTTTGGTAAAAAAAAACGCAATAAGCATTTATTGATTGGTTTGCGCAAAAGTTATAGCATTTACAAAATAGGGGATAGTTTTATGGCATTTTTATTATTAATATTTTTTTTTTACTTGTAATGGCGGCGATGAGCGATTTTTATCGTGACTGCGACATGGCGGACACATCGGACATTTTTGACACATTTTTGGGACCATTGTCATTTATACAGCAATCAATGCTATACAAATGCACTGATTCCTGTGTAAGTGACACTGGCAGTGAAGGGGTTAACCACTAGGGGGCTAGGGAGGGGTTAAGTGTGTCCTAGGGATGTGTTACTAACTGTGGGGGGGGGGGGGGGGCGTGGCTACATGTGACACGTCACTGATCTCTGCTCCCAATCACAGGGAGCAGAGATCAGTGACACTGTTACTAGGCAGAACGGGGAGATGCTTGTTTACCTTAGCATCTCCCCGTTCGTCCTCTCCGTGAGGCGATCGCGGGTATCCTCGAGGCGATCGAGTCCGCAGGACCTGTGACCCGACTCGCGGAGCTCCCGGCCGGTGCACGCAATGGCACGGCGGCAAATACAAAGGGACGTACGGGTACGCCCATTTACCCAGCCGTGCTATTCTGCCGACGTACATTGGCGTGCGCCGGTCAGGAACCGGTTAATTTGTTGTACCAATAAACAACATTTTTATACTCCTATTGTACTTCCTTAGTGCCGGTATAGTCCCATCCCTAGAGGGTACTTCCCATTTGTCTATATACAGGGATTATGGCACTTTACCCACAGTAACCATATCTATCATATTAAAATGTGAAAATTTAGCAAAAGTACTTTTTTTTTTTTTCTTAGCAGTCCATATGATCATATATACATTAAAGTCCTAAAGCAGCACCTCTGGGATAGCTCCCAGTACTCTTGAGGCAGTCGGGCAGATGTGATGAAATGTGTTGGAGCGGAGCATTTTAATGGCGTCATGCCAGTCCAGGAGTGATGGCCAGAGTTTTGCCCAGTAAACTAATGCAAATTCCAAAGGCACTAAGAGGACACCCTAATGTATTTTTTTAAAGTGATATTACAGTGTGCACTGGGATTTGAAATGCATTCTAAGTGATATTCCCATTGGCTTTTTTTTTTTTTCTTTAGACTAAAGTCGTTTTTCAAAAAGGTATGTGTTTTTTTGTTTGTTTTTGTTTTTTTGAGGAGGAGCCATTCTTGTTAATTCAGGGCCGTTGTAAAAAAAAAAAGAGAATATGAATGATAAAAAAAAAAACAAAAAAACTTTTCTTTCACTCATGGTTAGTGTTTGGCTGAAGCCATTTATTATCAATCAATTATGTTGATTGATACTATCCTTATAATTCATAATGAAAACAGACACTACCCAAATGACTCTGATCAAAAGTTTACGTACCCCAGTTCTTAATACAGTGTATTGCCTCCTTTAACCGCTTGCCGACCAGCCGTCGCAGTTTTACTGCAGCAGAATGGCATGGCTGGGCGAAACGATGTTATGTTACGTCGCTTCCCCTTTTGGCCACTAGGGGCCCGCGCCTGCAGTGTGTGCCCGACCCCGATGCGAGTGCACGGCGGGCGCGATGACCGCCGGGCTTCTACGATCGCTTGTGACAGAGCGAGAATCGGGATTTGGTTCAGGACCTTAGTTCTTATTGACATTGATTTTATGTTTGGGGTCGTTGTCCTGTCGCAGAATACATTTGGGGCCAATTACATGCCTCCCTTTTGGTATGGCACATAGGACATGGAAACAAGGCTTATGAGTCAAAATGTGAAATATTTGGTTGTAGCAGGAGGCAGTTTAATGGAAGAAGGGCTGAAGAGTGGTACAATAATGAGTGTCTGCAGGCAACAGTGAAGCATGGTAGAGGTTTCTTGCAAGTTTGGTGGCGACATTTCTGCAAATGGAGATTCGGTTAGGATCAGTGATGTCCTTTAATGCTGAAAAATACAGGCAGATATGTATCCATCATGCCATACCATCAGGGAGTATTTTGCAGCAGGACAAGCAGTCGCTTCTCGGCCTTTTGGCTAAGATCAAGTGTATCTGTTCTTATCAGTTTCCAGAGGAGGCGCTGTGCTACTCTCAAAGGTGAGAGCCAGCAAATCCAATGGTGTTATAGTGCCTGGAAAGGCGATTTCAGCAGGGACTATGCCAAGCTGCCTGACAGATACTGAGGGGTTGGCCGATGGTTGAGTCTGAGCTGTCCGGAAGGGTGCTCCTGGTGAGGATGGGTGCTGCATCTGGGTCTGACCAGAGGGTCGGGTCCCTGGCCTTCTGGCCTAGATTGTGGTAGCTCTAGCTACGGACAGTTTTTCAGGAGAGATCACTTACCCCTCCTTTGGGGGGGGGGGGGGGGGGGGAGTGGTTAGTATTTCCCGAATGTAATTTGGGAGGAGTGATTGGAGCGACGGTGGGGCCTGATGGTAAAGGGCTCTCACCAAGCTCCCTGAACTTCATGCCTTTCTGCCTGGAGTGGGGGCTGCTGCGGTCTGGGTCGCTGGTCAGGGTTGGTCTTGAAAGCCTATGGAGTATGTGCCCCTGGAGTGGCAGTCCAGGGGTGCCAAAAAATCACTGTGAGTGAGGATCACTTTGATTTGAGGCACCACGGTCACTGCACCATATGACACGCTTTTTAGCACCTGCCTCTTGGGCCGGGCCTTTTGGCTAGGATCACAGGAATTTTTTATTCCTGGCCGGAGGGCCTGGTCATTGTTTTACACAATGGCCACCTTTTCACTCTCCTCTCCACTTATTCCTTCCCCATTTTATTTTATTTATTGCCTATGTTTGTCACTTTTGTATTTTTGTGTTGTACATGGTTTGTTGCACTGTGTGATGAGTATTATTATTATTATTATTTTATTATTATTCAGGATTTATATAGCGCCAACAGTTTACGCAGCGCTTTACAATATAAAAGGGAGACAATACAGTTATAATACAATACAATACAATAGGATTAAGAGGGCCCTGCTCAGAAGAGCTTACAATCTAATAGGGTGGGGCAGGTGGTACAAAAGGTTGTAACTGTGGGGAATGAGCTGGTGGAAGTGGTAGGAGATTAGTTGGAGACGTGATAGGCTTTCCTGAAGAGATGAGTTTTCAGGGATTGCCTGAAGGTAGCAAGAGTAGGGGATAGCCGGATAGATGGAGGTAGCGAGTTCCAGAGGATGGGAGAGGCTCTGGAGAAATCCTGGAGACGAGCATGGGAGGAGGAGATGAGAGCTTGAAAGCAGGAGGTCTTGAGAAGAGCGGAGAGGTCGATTTGGGTGATATTTGGAGACAAGATTAGTGATGTAGCTTGGGGCAGAGTTGTGAATGGCTTTGTATGTTGTGGTTAGAATTTTGAATTTAATTCGCTGGGTGATTGGGAGCCAGTGTAGGGATTGAAGTAGAGGGTTGGCAGACACTGAGCGGTTGGTAAGGTGGATAAGTCTGGCAGCAGCATTCATGATAGACTGAAGAGGGGATAGCCTATGGAGCGGTAGGCCAATGAGAAGGGAGTTGCAATAGTCAAGGCGAGAGATAACAAGGGAGTGAATGAGGAGCTTGGTGGTTTCATTTGTTAAAAAAGGGCGAATTTTAGAGATGTTACGGAGGTGAATTCTACAAACTTTTGACAGCGATTGGATTTGAGGCTGAAATGACAAGTCAGAATCTAGGATTACACCTAGTACCCTGGCGTGAGGGGAGGGACTGATGGTTGCATTGTTGATTTTGATGGAAAAGTCATGGAGGGGGGCACGGGCGGGGGGGAATATTAATAGCTCAGTTTTAGAGAGATTTAGTTTAAGGAAGTGGTGCGACATCCATTCTGATATGTCAGTTAGTAAGTTAGTAATGCGAGAGGAGACTGAAGGAGTGAGGTGAGGAGTAGACAGATAGATTTGGGTGTCATCAGCGTATAAGTGGTATTGGAAGCCATGGGCAGTTATTAGGTGACCAAGGGAGGAGGTGTAGATAGAGAAGAGAAGGGGTCCAAGAACCGAGTCTTGGGGGACCCCCACAGAAAGGGGCAATGGAGAGGAGGAGACAGAGTTGTAGGTGACACTGAAGGAGCGCTGTGATAAATAGCCAGAGAACCAGGATAGAGCAGAATCTCGGAGGCCAAGGGAATGTAGTTTATTGAGAAGGAGCGGGTGGTCAACAGTATCAAAGGCCGCAGAGAGGTCAAGTAGTAGGAGTATGGAGTACTGGCTGTTGGTTTTAGCAGTTAGTAAATCGTTAGTGAGTTTTAGTAAGGTAGTTTCCGTGGAGTGCTGCGAGCGAAAGCCAGACTGTAAGGGGTCAAGAAGGTTATTTTCATTGAGGTAGGAGCTAAGACGGTTGTAGACTAAGCGTTCTAGAAGTTTAGAGGTGAATGGGAGTAGTGAGATGGGTCTTAAGTTGTTCAGGTCGGTAGGGTCCAGTGAGGGCTTTTTAAGAATGGGAGTGATCTGTGCATGTTTTAGAGGGGAGGGGAAAATGCCACTAGAAAGGGAGAGATTGAAGATGAGGACATGAGTAGGGTTGCAGGTCCTCGGGCCTGCCCTGAAAGTCTTGGGAAGGGGTGGACATGGCCTTTTTGGCTTGGTTCGCCCTCTCTCATGGGGTCTCCCTTCGGGGGAGCCCCACCTAGTACTTGGGTGGGTCTGTTTCGGCAGGCCCTCCAGAGAACGGGGTCCGTCTGGTTTCGGCCAGATGGACCAAGTGTAAGTACCCTTGTCCCCGTCTGGAGCCTAACGCCCCGAGGGATTCAGGGCAAGGTCTTCTGATTTTAGAGGGCTTGTGTACCTGTTGCACTTTTTTGTGTTTCACTCTTTATGTGTATGCACATTTTTTTGGCACCGGGTGAAGTTTTTGGGTGTGTTTGCACACCATAGGCTTTAAAAAAAAAAAAGTTTTAGCCACTGGAAACTACCGGAATTCTGTTTTAACACTTTTATTTATGAAAGTATTCCTTATTTACAGTATTTTTTTACACCTGAGACACTTGCATAGTAGTGTATATGGCTGCAGGCAGAAAATGACCATGTTAGGATGAAAGACACAAGCCCAATGCTGCACAATTCAAGTTGTGACTTTTTGCAGTGTGGGCATTAAATCTTTTTTTTTTTTTTTTGTTTTTTTTTTTTTGTTATTTTCTTCTTGCAGGAAAAAAAAAAATCTGGAATTGAAGTGGCACCTCTCTTCTCTTCTTAGTTTTCATGCACAAGCCCCGCTGGGGGTGTACAAGTATACATACATATACATCACACATTACCGGGAACATCTGTGTTCCTGCTCAAGCATATCAGAATCAAGCCATTCCTTTTCTTGATGACACCTGCAAGCTAAATATATCACACTTGTGTGGCCTTACTCATAGATGTGCTGATCTAAGCTTGGATGAGCCATGCCACTTGGGACACCCTGGGGAATGGGGTTTCTGTATAGCAAATACTACCTGAGCTGTGCTCCTTGGAGATTGCATGGTTCTTCCTGTAGTTTTCAGTATGGGACCTCTGACTATGGGACCGCAGCCATTCTGCCACAATTCAGGCCTCTTTCCTGGCAGACAGCAGAAATCAGTAGCCACAAATGTACCTCCAACATTCAGTCCATTACATGGAGTGCCACAACCACCCATGTGTGAATTGAGTCATTCAGCTCCATCAGACAAAGCTTTTAAGGTGTCACTTAGCAAAAGTCAGAACCTGATAACATAGTTGCCAACATTGTAAAAAAAAAATGTGGGACACTTTTGTGGCTGTAGGCGGAGCTGTCCAATAATTAGGGGGTGGGGCATTCGTCAGCAGGCGTGGCCTGGCAAAAACAGACAAGTGCGGCGCGCGAAGCGCGCCGCGCCCAAAAATGGGTGTGGTTTACGCGAAATTGTGGGCGTGGCTTAAATGGGCGTGGCTCTAGAGGGTGTGGTTAGAGTCTGAAATGAATGGGGGAGAGAGGGGGAGAGAGGGGGAGAGAGGGGGAGAGAGGGGGAGAGAGAGGGAAATGACGGGACAGCAGCCCCAGATCCTACACAATAGAAATATGTGTATTCTAGAAAGTTTAACAATCAGCAGATAAAGATACTCCAAACACCTGGTGTTAATGCTTCAATCATCCCGGCACCATGGTTGTTATAGTGTCAGGATGATTGAAGCGCATTATTTCTATTATTATATTGTAATATAAAAGAAATCATTCAACTCACCATAATGCAGAATCAGTGGGATCCCTGAGCGTGTCACCAGCCACGTCGCCTGCCACCAGCCCTCCGTCCCTTGCTTCAGATGTCCGAGCAGAGTCCGTCCCTTGCATCAGGTGCCCCCAGCGGAGCCCCCCTCACATCAGGAGTCCCCGGCGGAGCCCCCCCTCACACCAGAGTCCCCGGCGGAGCCCCCCCTCACACCAGGAGTCCCCCGGCGGAGCCCCCCCTCACATCAGGAGTCCCCAAGGGAGCCCCCCTCACACCAGGACTCCCCGGCGGAGCTCCCCCCTCACATCAGGAGTCCCCAAGGGAGCCCCACTCACATCAGGAGTCCCCAAGGGAGCCCCACTCACATCAGGAGTCCCCAAGGGAGCCCCACTCACATCAGGAGTCCCCGGCGGAGCCCCCCTCACATCAGGTGTCCCCGGCGGAGCCCCCCTCACATCAGGAGTCCCCAAGGGAGCCCCCCCTCACACCAGGAGTCCCCGGCGGAGCTCCCCCTCACATCAGGTGTCCCTGGCGGAGCCCCCCTCACAATCAGGAGTCCCCAAGGGAGCCCCCCCTCACATCAGGAGTCCCCGCAGAGCCCCCCCTCACATCAGGTGTCCCCGGCGGAGCCCCCCTCACATCAGGAGTCCCCGGCGGAGCTCCCCCTCACATCAGGAGTCCCCAAGGGAGCCCCCCTCACACCCAGGACTCCCCGGCGGAGCTCCCCCTCACATCTAGGAGTCCCCAAGGGAGCCCCCCTCACACCAGGAGTCCCCGGCGGAGCTCCCCCTCACATCAGTGTCCCCGGCGGAGCCCCCCTCACATCAGGAGTCCCCAAGGGAGCCCCCCTCACATCAGGTGTCCCCGGCGGAGCCCCCCTCACATCAGGTGTCCCGGC